>NW_027187270.1:2455882-2510991 GCF_028583685.1 Petaurus breviceps papuanus
GGAGGAAAAAGAGGAGGAGGAGGAAGAAGAAGAGGAGGAGGGAGGAAGAAGAGGAGGAGGAAGAAGAGGAGGAGGAGGAGGCAATGGCAACAGAAGCTGCTGTTAAAGTAGAACTGATAAGACTTAGCAAGTGATTGGACATGGAAGGTGAGAGAGAGAACCAGGATTCAAGAATGTCTCAAGGTTCCAGATCTAGGTGAGTGGGAGGATTGTGGCACTATCAACAGGTACAAGGAACTTTTTAATGAGTAGTTTAGGGGAAAAGATAATGGGTCTTCCTTTTGATATGTTGAGCTTGAGATGGCCACAGAATATCCAGTATTCAAAAGGCAGTTGGTGATATGGAAGTGGAGCTAAGGAGAGATGTTAGGGATGGATACACAGATTTGGGTGTCATCTGGGTAGAGATGACAATTGGATCCATGGGAGCTGATTCACAAAGAGAGAAGATGCAGCAGGAGAAGACAGGACAGAGCTTTGGGACATATTGATGGTTCGTGGGTGAAACATGGATGGTGGTCCTACAGAGGAGATTGAGAAGGAGCAGTCAGGGAGGTAGGAGAAGAACCAAGAGAGAGCAATGGCAGGAAATCTGGAAAGGAGAGACTCTCCAGGAAGAGAGGGCATCAGGGAGGTCAGGAAGGACAAAGCCTAAGCAAGGAGCCAGGAGGGTGCACTGATGACAGTCCAAAGTGTCCAGGGCTGCCTAGAAAAGACCAGCATCTACATAGAGAGTTTTAGAAGCCACTGTTTGGGGGGTCTGGATTTCAGGAGCCATGACTCATAACCTGTGGCCGGCAGCATCAGCAGTGAGAATGCCACATGGACCACGAAGCTGCCCCTCAGGCCTGCCTGCAGTAAGGTAAATGTGACAGGAAGGAGCCCTGGGTAGAGGAAGAATGACCTGGTTGAGACTCACTGTCCTGATGCTTGATGGGCAGCCTGGAGGACACAGGGAGGGGGAGGCAAGGGTCGTTGCTCTGCCTTCTGCTTCAGTACTAACTGCTTGCCTGCTGGGGGAAGTGTTATTACGGAAATCCATCAATGCAGAGTTTGCTTTCAACCTGCCAGTTTTCTTTAATAGGTGCCCTCTGCCTCATTAAAAACAAAGCAGAGAGATTGGGGGCCTCTGAGGGAGCCCTGGATCTCCCTCCTCAGGTTCTGTACTGGATCAGGACAGCGATGAGGATGGCAGAGGGGCCTCTTTCACAAGAGCAAAAACCGCTCCCCCTTTCTGCAGGCCTCCACCATCCAGCACAGCTGGTGCTTGGCCAGAGCTCCCGAGGGTCCAGCAGCAGCTGCTGTGGCCATGGCCCAGGCAAACTGCCAGCCTGTGCTTTCCCCAGCCTGAGCAGACAGACAACCACCCCCTCACCAGCCACTCATTCCTGAAATTTCTCACTTCTCCCCAGAGCAAAGGGGGGGGGCAGTTTGTGCCAAAGAGGGCTATTTTTACTGAAACACTCAATTTGAGTAGGGCTAGAAGATGACCTACCCCCTCTCTGCCTCCTATGGGTGTAAGGGTGAGGCAAAAGGGACACCATGCAGTCAACAGCAAAAGGAAGTATTCAGTCTTCTCCTCTCTACTGTGACACACTAGAATTTCTAGGCCAGTGGGTTTCCACCCTGAGCTCAGTGCTGTTAACTGAGTTCATAAGAGATGAGAGCTTTAGGGCTAGAAGGTCCAGCACTAAGCCTAGAATCTGGAACCCAAGAGCCAGGAGGTGTGGCACTGAGACAAGAAGTACTTGGGAAGGGGTCCATTTGGTCAACAGGCAATTGGGATCCAATGGAAAAATCCCAGGGCCTGGAGACAGCCACTAATCTGGGCTCTGCCACCTGGTAGCTGTGTGGCCTTGCAGAATGCCCCTCCCCTGGCTCTGGTCCTCACTTTTTACTTCTGGAAATGAAGGTTTGGGCCAAGATCATAACTGCCATTTGTAAAGCATTTTCCAGTCACGCTTTCATTTCAGCCTCTAAACAATCTATCTATATAACATAGCTAATAAGTATCTGAGGAGAATTCAAACCCAATGAATCTGACTCTAAGTCTAGCCCTGTAGCCACTAAGCAATGCCACCTTCTAACAGCCCTTCTAGCTGCCTTCCTGGGAGCCACCCTAGCATTTGGCACAAGGTGAGAGGCCGCAGGCAGGCCAACGCCAGCCACAGCAGCAGAGTCTCTGCTCAAGCAGGGGACCCCAAAGGTCAGGCTGCCCCCTGGGTGGCCACGTAGCCTTGACTCCTGAAGGGGATACGGAAGAGGAGGAGGAGTTGCCACTAAACCACAGGAGCTCCTGGTGGCCCAGTCTCCAGGGCTGACACATCAGCCTCAGGGGAAGCACCCGGGAGCTTCGGCTCACCTTCGTTTTTTCCACTCTTTCCTTTGGGGATTCAATTTTCTTCCAATTTTAGCCTTTGGAACAAAAGGTGAACAGAAATATCTTCTTTTTGCATCCTCTGAGGCACTCTCAGGAAGACTGAGCTTCCAACTGTGTGAAAGCCTTGACACAATATGCATTGCTGGGCAGGGAATGGTGGGGGGTGCTCAGAGATTCAGAGGCAGAAGAGACCTGAGAGAGCATTGAGTCTGTACCTTCACTGAGGCCTAGAGAGATGACTCTGCCCAAAGGGGCAGGATTTGAAGTCAGATCTTCTAGACTCCAAGTCCAGGGTAGGGCTCTATCTTCTAGACCACCTAGCTGCCTCTAAAAGGATGGTTCCACTGAGGGTCTGCACTCAGAACTGTGGGCATAGAAAGCAGAGGGGATGACCACTACACCATGGAACTCACTTTGAGCCTTTGATCACTTCCATGCCTTTACCCAGGTCATGCCAGGGCCTGCCCTCCCTCCCCTTTTGCTTCTTTGGCTCCCCGCTCCCCCTCCAGCTGGTAGTACTCTCCCAGCAAATTACTTTGCATTTACATGGCTCATACTTGCATTGACTTCTCTGTCCACATGGTTTTCCCTGTATCCAATGGAAGCTCCTTGAGGGCAGGGGCCATTTTGCCATTGGATCCCCAGCACTGAGCCTAACACAGCACTGACTGATTCCAAATCCAGTCCTCTTTTCCTTCTACCATGCTGCCTCCAGGGACCTGGGTTCCAATTCTACCTCTGCCATTGACTCATTACATGAACCTGGGTAATTCACTTCCAGTTTCCTCATCTGTAAAATGAAGATAATAATACCTATAGAATCTTCCTTATAGGATAGTCATGGGACTAAAATAACATAATAATAATGTAAAAACCATATAGCTGACCTTGAAGCCAGGAAGACCTGGCTCTGACCCAGACTGCCATATGACCTTGGGCAAGCCACTTAACTTCTGCCCCAGGCTACTCCCTGGGCCCCTAAACTGCAGAGAAGGTGCTAACTTGCATTTGTAGAAGGCATTTTCTTTGTTTCTAAATAGTATTTTATTTTTTCCAATTACATGTAAAGATCATTTTTAACATTCCTTTTTTTTTTAAATAAAATTTTGAGTTCTAAATTTTCTACCTCCATCCCTCCCCTGCAACCTCCATAAGCCAGTAAGCAGTTTAATATAGGTTATACATGTGCAATCATGTAAAACATATTTCCATATTAGTCATGTTGTGAAAGAAACAGACCAAAAGGGGAAAAATAAGAAAGTGAAAATAGTATGCTAAAAGGCACTTTTCCACTGGGAGTTCCCCAGAATGAAGAAATGACAGTCTAGTCCTTGCCCCTGCCCTCCTCCATTTCCTCCCACAGTTTAGGCTGCCTTATCTGAGAGGTACTAAGCCCAGGGAGCTCAGTATGCCACCTGAACATAAGAGTGACCCTCGGACACTGGAACAGCCTGACTGAAAGCCAAAGGTCATCGGGTTCTAGTCCTTGAATCCAGCCCTAGTTATTCACAACAGCAGCATGAAAAGAGCCCAGGACTGGGGGGTGGCCTGGGGGCTCAGCTGCCCCCCCTGAACAATGCTCTTGCCCATAGAGAGCTAACAAAGAGATGAGAAAAACTGTAAAAACTTGGCCTGACTATGTAAAAGCAATACAAATTACAGACATTTATGGCAGCTGCTTACCATTTATGGCCAGTCCCCATGCAGCACATAACTTTTCATTCATAGCACTAAATGTTTATTCTGGAGAAGACTAGGGGGGACATAATCACTGTCTTCCAATGTCTGAAGCGCTGCCATGTGGAAGAAGGATAGGTCATCTGGTCCAGTGCCCTCATTTAATAAAGCAGGGAAGGGACTTGGCCAAGGTCACAGCAATTCTGAGCAAAGCCAAGACTAGAATCCGTGTCTCCTGGCTCCCAACCAGCTCCTCCTCTCCAAAAGGTTGCAGACAAGACAACATACCTAGACAACTCTCTAGAATACAGAATGGGACAGAGCAAGGGCCTAGGAGAAAGGCAAAGCCCTGGTAGGCCCCTGGATTTCATGCTCCTCCACTATGCTATTTACCAAACTCTTCCTTTGAATAAATGCATTCTTGGGGAGCCCCAATGCAGCCCCAGCCACAAGGCCCATGCCACCACATCTCCATGATGTCCACAAGGTCAATGCGTCTCCTTGCTTTCAGATCCTTAGTTCATCTTTCGTGGGGTTTTTCCTCATGCTTTGGATACAGTTATCTAAGGTCACCCATTTTACTGCAGACTGTCCATGAACTGTTAGTCCCTCCTGCCATTCTTGTGCTATACCTACGGCTCTCAAGGGTATCAGCCTCGGCAGACTAATGCAGGCAGTTTACAAACTCTTTAGCCTGGCACTCGGTGCCCTTCACCATCTGACTCCAACCCATACTTCCACCTTTATCTGCCACTATGCCCCTTCCCCAAGGATCCAGTCAAGCAGAACACCCCTTATTCCTTGAATCCATCCCTTGCTTTCCTTCCTCCCCAGTCACCTACCCCCTTAGAGCCTTTTCTCTGCCTCTACATGCTGAAACCAGAGCCACTGCCTCCATTTTGGAAATGTTCTCTCCTTCCTGCAATTCCTCATTGAACGTCTCTCGTCCCTCGCCTGTGCACTTAAAGTGATTTGCTCAAGATTACAGCTATTTGTGAAATATCTTCCCTGGTAGATTGTAACCTCCTTGAAAGCAGAGATTGGGCCTCATTGATTATCAGCCTCCCCTCGGCACCCAGCAAGGAGCCCTGAGTAGAAGGTGCACTTAATGGATGATTTTTTTAGTTAAATTGAACCACTCATCCCTCAGGCTGTGGAAGGGAAGGGGCATGATGGGGATGCCATGTGGGCATAAATAGGCCTAGGGCTTTTCTCTCTCAGCAGGTCTTGGAGGCTCGGCCTAATGCTCTGGAGAAGGAGCCCCTGGAGTCGGTTGCTTTGAGGTCTCTCTCCTCTCTGTTCATTACCTTAAAGTCCCATGCTATCATCTCATGTTAATCTTGCAAAAAGCCCAGGATTGTACTGATTCCTCTGCCAACACAGGTCACAGCACTTTCATGCCTTAGCAGACCATTTTGTGAACTATGTCCAAGAAAAAATCCGTCATCTGGTGGGCCATTTACCTGGTGGTTGGGCCATTACCTGGGTGATGACAAGCTTTTCCACACTTAGCCAGATTCCAGCAATACGATACAGGGAAAAGAACTTTACATTTGGCATCAAAAGACCTAAGTTTCACTCCCAATTCTGACATGTTCTACCTGTGGAACCCTGGGCAAGTTGCCATCTCCTCATCTGTAAAACGAGGGAATTAGGGAGGTGATCTCAAACATCTTTTCTAGTTCCAAATCTAGGACCGCCTTTCACTTCATCACTCTGGGCCTCAGTTTCCTCATTTGTAAAAATGAACTGGTTGGACTAGATGACTGCCAACATCCATTCTACTTACCCAACATGATGAGGCATTGGAGGAAGTTTTAGTGAAGGTAGATATCTGAATCAAACCTCGAAAATCTCTTTCCCATGACCAGGCACAGATGCAGCAAGCCCTGACTTCTAATCAATTATAACATCTAGGTTGTGATGTAAGGGACACACTAAGGGAGGACAGACTCCCAAGGACACAACAAGAAAGAAAAAGCTGGGCATGCTAACATAACTTAAATGATAGCTGCTAGGACCCCCCCCCACACACACACACAGGGGCCAGGCACAAAAGCATTTGACTGCCAGTCCCCCACCTGGGCAGGGATTCTGAGCTATGCTACTGGCCAGTCCCCTGGGATGTTTGCTCAGATGGCTCTGTGGCATCCAGTCTGAGAAATTAAAGAAAGCTCATCAGTCAGCAAGTATCTATTGTGTCCTCAAGGGGCCTGGAGTAGGAAACAAAAGGCATTTTCAGCCCAATGAAAGTCAAGGTTGCCCCATTGTCCATGGGCCGGCCCATCACAATCGATATTAAACACAGGGCCCCAGCATGGAGGTTCCAAGCAAAAGCCCAGTCCAAAGCTTGAAAGGCTTTGTTCCACCATCTAGTTTTATTGTCTCTGTGCTTCCCCTACCTGTGGGAGGCTGCCTAATGACAATGGGGAAGGGGAAGAGCCATTAACCAATCAGCTGCTCCCCACTACAGAATGCCCATGTTAGGGAAACCAGCACATAGGGCCATCCATGACAAAAGTGGAATCTGATCTAACCAAGCAGAGGGATGACTTCTGACCTTTGGAGAGCTTAGAGGAAAGCCCTCAGGGATGAGCAGGTCACTCTTCAATATGTTCCTGTATTTCAGGTCTCCCAAGGCTAGACCTTGTCTGGAGAGCCAATGCCCACTACTGACTGGGTCTTCTAGAGCCCTGGGCATGGGGTCAAGAGATCAGGGTTTGACTCTGACCTCTGACCCTTGCTGCCATGTGACCTCACTGCTTTAAGGTTCACTGCCTTCATCAATTGACCAATCAATCATTACCCACCTACTATGTGTCATGGCATGTGCTAACCAAAAACTCAAGGCATATAATCCCTGCCCTGAAGGAGCTTACATCTTACTGAATTAAAGGGGGATTTGGGGTACCCTATGGGTACCTGTCTCTTAAGATTGTTGTCAGGAATGTTGAAATGTATAAGCACTGCCCCCCACTCCCAGATCAGCCCACTTAAGGGGGCTATGGATGGGTCCTCGAAGATCATAACAGTTGACATTCCAATAACACTTCAGAGATTGCAAAGCACTTTGCACAATACATTATTTCATGTGCTTCTTACAAGGCCCTGGGAGGTATGCATCGTAGGAATTCTCAGTCCTATTGGACAGATGAGGAAACTGAGGCTTGGAGAGAGGCAACATGGCTAATTAGCCTCAAGAACAGGGTTAGGTTGGACTCCAAATCTGGCATTCTTTGCACACTACTGGGTGCCACCTCTTTATTGCACCCACTTATGGGTTGGGTCTCTTGCCCAATCCCCTATCTTTGGCAAACCTCTGGGCTGGACTGTAGAGCTAAATTCCCATGACAGTGTCTAGATGTGGTGAAGATTCAGTACTTATGATCCCCACTGTCACCACACCCTAACCCAAACTGCCCTGGGGCACCAGAGTCATAAGCTAGGAAAAGAGGGAAGCCAAGAGTCAGCTGTCCATAACTAGTTCTGTAACCTTGGGCAAATCCCCGCCCCTCTCTGAAACTCTTTCCTCCCTAGTCCACTCCCACCTAAACTCCTGTCTTCTCCAAGGCACCTTTCCCGATCCCCAAATGCCTGGGCCTTCCCCCTGCTGATCTGGCCCAGCTTATTCTCCAGATGAGCTGTTGGCATACCCTGTCCCCACTGGACTGGGAGCTTCTTCAGACAGACGACTGCCTTCTACCTTTCCTTAGACACCAGCACTTAGCATGGTGCCTGACACAGAGGAGGAGTGGCAATCAGGGTTTACTGACTGACTGACTCATGCTAAGCAGCTGATCACAACATTGAAACCTGACAATCCTTTTTATCTCCTAGGAGAGGTGTCAGTCAGCAAAAACACTGGCCCTGACCAAGGCCCTCAGGGTCTATGGAAAGTGCTATAGAAATGCTAGTTATCAGCATTATCATTAATGGAGGAGGCAAATACAGAAAGAGCTAGGTCTGTACAGAGAGGCCTCCTGAAGAAGATGGGCAACCAAGGAAAACTGAGGTAGACGGGAGGGGACAGAGCATTACAGGCATGAAGAAGAACCAGTGCAAAGGGATAGAGGTAGATAGAAGATGCAATGTCATGCATGGAGTAACAGCAAGTAATAACAATAACAACAACAGCAGCTAACATTTCTATGGTGCCTGCTCTGCGCTAAGAATGTCACAAATATGATCTCATTAGAACCTCACAACCACCCTGAGGGTAGATGCTGTTATTACTAGCCCCATTTTACAGATGAGGAAACTGAGGTATACAGAGGTTCAGTGACTTGCCCAGGGTCACACAGCTAGTAAGTATCTGATGTTGGATTTGAACTCAGGTCTTCTTGAATTCAAGACTGGCACTATTCACTGCACTACCTTGATCCCAAAAAAGGCCAAGGTGCCCGGATCCTAGAGTTCATGGAGGGTAGTAAAGTATAAAAAGACTGGAAAAGTAGGGAGGGGTCAGGTTCTGAAGAGTTTAAAATGTCCTCAAGGCAGTAAGAAACCACTGGGAATTAGTGAATAGGGAATTTTCCATAGGAAATTCACTTTGGAAGCTGAGTGGGAAGAAACTTCAGGCAGGGAGACCAATTAGGAGGCAATAGTCTGGGCAAGAGGTAATAAGGGTCTGGACGAGAGTGGTAGCCATGTGAGGAGCTAGAAGGGGACATATATGAGAAGGGTTATGAAGGCAGAAACAAGATTTCAATATCTGGCAATGGATTGGCTCTGTTGGGTGAGACAGAGGAAGGAGCAGAGGATGACACCAGGATTTGAACCTGGGTAATGAGGAGGATAGTGGTATCCTTGACAGTAATAGGTAGGTTCAGAAGGAGGAAAGTATGGGGGAAGGGCATGAGTTTTGCTTTAGACATGTCAAGTGCAAGATGTTATGGGATATGAAGGTTAAGATGCCCAAAAGGCAGTTTGTAAAACTAGAGCTCAGGAGAGAGACTAGGGCTAGATAAAGATCTGGAAATCATCTGCAGAGAAATGACAATTGACCTATGAGAGCTAATGAGATTACCAAGCAAGATATTACAGAGGGAGGGCCCAGGACTGAGCCTTCGGACGGATACCTTACAGTTAGTGTGCATGACCTAGATGAAGATCCAGCAAAAGAGACAGAGAAGAACCGTGGGTAGCAATGTCATGAAAGGAGAGAGAATTCAGGAGGAGAAGGCATCCCCAGTTGTTGCTGTTGTTGTGTTATTTTTTCAGCCATTTCAGTCCTGATCCCATTTGGGGTTTTCTTGGCAGAGATACTGGAGCAGTTTGCCATTTCCTTCTCCAGCTCATTTTGCAGATGAGGAAACTGAGGCAAACAGGGTAAAGTGACTTTCCCAGGGTCACACAGCTAGTAAGTGTCTGAGGCTGGATTTGAACACAGGAAGATGAGTCTCCCTGACTTTAGGCTCACTCTCCACTGCAGGGCCCCTAGTCACCCCCAGTACCTCCTGTAAATGACCATTAACCAAGGAGCCTCATATCACTTGCTATATCAATGGCTGGAGCTCTTGTGTACCACTGTCCCATTCCGGCTTTCAATGCCAGGGACTTTTCCCATGGCATTCTGGTGTTCAGTGATGTGCTGAGGAGGGAGGCAGTGGGTAACTGCTGGAAAGAGCATTACATTTGGAGCTATAAGATCTAAATTCAAATCCTGCCTCATATATTACTAGCTGTATGACCCTGGGCAAGTCACTCACCCCTGTGGGATTCAGTTTTCCCATCTGCACAATGAGGGGGTTGGACTAGAGGACCTCAAAGGTCTTTTCTAGCTTTAAAGCAATGCTCACTTTATCTTTTCTGCACTATATAGCTTTCCTTCTCCACTTCCTCCCTTTCAATTCCAACTCAACTTTGAAAGCCTAAATTAAATAGCATTTCCTCTAGGAAGCCTTCCATGATCTCCTTTTTACTTCAGGACCTGAAGGAATGGTCATCTTTCCACCCTGGACCTTACCTGGCACTCTGCACTTCTCTGATGTACTTATCATGTACATTTCTGCATATATAACATAACCTTCTGTGGGATTGTAAACTCCAAGAAGTCAGGGATTGTGGAAGGTGTGCTGGTTTGGGAGTCAGAGACCTGGGTTGAAATCCCAACTTTGACACTTACTACTTGTAGCACAATCAAATGAAAGGGCTGCACCAAACAGCTTCAAAGATTCTTTCCAGTTCCAAATAAGGGATCCAACACCCAACACCATGCTCTACATAGGGTGGTAGCTTAATAAATATTTGCAGAACTGAAATGAATGGGGGAAAAAGGTTACAGAAAAATGTAGGGCCCCTGGCTTAGTAATTATAGAGGCCAACAGGTAGTGCTGTAGTGGATAGAATGGCCAGTCTGGAGTCAGAAAGCTTTGAGTTCAAATCCAGCCCCAAACACTTAGTAAGTGTGCTACCCTATCCAAGTCACTGAACCTATGTCTGCCTCAGTTTCCTCATCTATAAAATGGGGGAGGTAATAGGACCTGGGTCCCTAGGTTGTTGCGAGAATAAAATAAAATAAATTTGTAAAGTGTTTCACAAACTTTAAAGTACTATAGAAATGCTGGTAAGGATGAAGATGAAGATAATGATGACTCACTTTAGATCAGAGAGTGACCCCTCTAACACAGACACCAAGAAACTTTTGACTAGCACCATATCATACTATTGCTTCCAGGGTCATGGGGATTTCTGGGATGGAAACATCCACCCTTTGTAATACATGTCACTGGCTCATGGGGGCTAAAACATTCCCAAGGACTGAGGAGATCCATTCTAGACACCAAGATCAAATAACTGAGTTTCCTCTTTGTTTTTTGAGCAGGAAACCAAGGTCGCACAACTCGGTTTTTGTGCGTTAAGTTTCTGAGGCTGGATTTGAACTCACATCCTCCTGACTCCAGGGCTGGGACTCTTCACTGTGCCACCTAGCCACCCCAATTGAGAGTCTCCTTGAGGAGACAGACTTGTCTCCATTTTTGTCATTCCCAGAGCTTAGCCTACCATGACCACTTAACAAAGTTTGTTGAATTGAATGGTAAAATGGCAGGCCTGTTCCCAAATACAGGCATTCTTTCCCCACTAACTGGGTGCTGGTGCCAACCAAACCCAACTTGCCTAAATGCATGAGGGATGGGGGCAGAAAGACATAAGCAGAAATGGGGGTGGAGCCAAGATGGTGGCATAGAAGCAGGAAAACTCCATATGCCCCCTCCATAACCACCTCAAATACCTATAAAAAATGAATCTAAAGAAATTTTAGGGCTATAGAACCCACAAAGTGACAGAGAGAAACAAACCTCCCACTAAAGACATCCTGGTAGGCCAACAGAAAGGGTCCATCGCAGCACACTAAGAGCAGAGCCCACCCCCGCATGAATTCCTGGTTTTAGCCTCAGGGTGGCCACGACTGTCCACAACCATCCGCGGCTGGAGAGACTTCAGGAGAGTGGGTCACCAGCAGCTGTGGCGATTTCCAGAATTATCAACCCATAAATGCAAAAGACAAAGTGAGAGTTCTGTGTGGACTTTGTGGGAACAGGGGGTCCAGGAGTGCAGTCTGGCCTCTGCCCCCAGAGGTAGAAGTGACTGAGGTACAGCAGCTGCCACTGTGTGACTTCTTCAGAGCTTCTGGTCTGCAGATTGTAGGAGGACCAAGCAAACAATCTGAGGGGTAATCGCTCTTACTTTAACATGCTTGGATCTGGATTGTGGTCTAGGGTGGAGGTCCTGGGGTGAGTGACCAGTGTGCCAGAACCAGTGGAGGCTTCTGAGAGGACACCCAACTAATAGCTCCAGCAGCTGCAAAAACCCCAGCAATTTGGGACAAAGCTCTCCTCTCTGGAAACAGAGTTCTACTGTGGCAAAAAGCTCAAAAGTCAAATAATTGAGTGGCAACATGAGCAAGCAAAGGAAGCAAAGCAAGCACAGCAATACGACTTTGGATTCCTTTTTTGGAGACAAAAAGGGTCAAAGCATGGAACAGGAGGAAGACAACGAAGTCAGAATTCCTGAACCAAAAGCTTCCAAGAAAAATATGAATCTGTTACAGGCCATAGAGGAGCTTAAGAAGGATTTTGAAAACCAAATAAGAGAAGTGGAGGAAAAATTGGGAAGAGAAATGAGAATGATGCAAGAAAATTATAAAATGAG
The DNA here is from genome assembly GCF_028583685.1 of Petaurus breviceps papuanus. Lineage (NCBI taxonomy): Eukaryota > Metazoa > Chordata > Mammalia > Diprotodontia > Petauridae > Petaurus > Petaurus breviceps. The sequence continues at coordinate 2,468,091 of NW_027187270.1, forward strand.
AGTCAACAACCTGACTGAAGAAAATAACACCTTAAAAAATAGACTAACTCAAATGGCAAAAGAGACTCAAAAAGCCAATGAGGAGAAGAATGCCTTAAAAAGCCGAATTTGCCTTATGGAAAAAGAATCTCAAAAGTTCACTGAAGAGAACCATTCCTTCAGAATTAGCAAATGGAAGCTACTGACTTTATGAGAAATCAAGATACTATTAAACAGATCCAAACAAATGAAAAAATAGAAGGCAATGTGAAATATCTCATTGGAAAAACCACTGACCTACAAAATAGAACCAGGAGAGATAATTTTAAAATTATTGGACTACCTGAAAGCTATGATAAAAAAAAGAACCTAGAAATCATCTTTATCAAGAAATTCTCAAGAAAATTTGCCCTGATATTTTAGAACCAGAAGGGAAAATAGAGGTTGAAAGAATCCACCAATAACCTCCTGAAAAAGATCCCAAAAAGAAAACTCCTAGAAATATTATAGCCAGGTTCCGGAATTCCCAGATCAAGGAGAAAATATTATAAGCAGCCAGGAAGAAACAATTTCAATATTGTGGAAACACAATCAGGATAACACAGGACCTGGCAGCTTCCACAGTAAAGGATTGAAGGGCTTGGAATCAAAGGAGCTGGGATTAAAACCAAGAATCACCTACCCAGCAAAACTAAATATCAAGTTTCAGGGGAAAATATGGTCATTCAATGGAATAGAGAGCTTTCAAGCATTCTTGATGAAAAAAACAGAGTTGGGTAAACTCTTAGATGCAGGGGCAGGCCGGGAAGGTGTGGCGCGGCTGGTAGACGCAGGGGCAGGCCGGGAAGGCACAGTGCGGCCGGCAGATCCAGAGGCAGGCACGGAAGGTGTGGCACGGCCGGCAGAGGCAGGCCCTGAAGGGGCCTCACCAATTCGGAAGGCAAGTCTCCCCACCAACCACAAGGTCCATTACCAGGCCTATCACCAAAGGGCTAGGACTGGAAAGAGCAAGGTAAGAAGCAAATACAGGGAGCCCTGTCCTGGACAGCAAACACTCCATTTCATAGCCCAGAATTTTTTTTTTTAAAGCCCCTTTCAGGACTTCCAAAGACTAGGATAACAGAGTGAACCTCACTTGCTCCAAACCCCCCTTCTTTTTATATATGAAAACATAGTAACTCTTGCCCTAGGGCAAAACCCTCTACAGTAAAGGCTTGGGATCCTAGAGGAAGGGTGTGGCTAGGACCCTGCCTCAAAATGGGTAGAAAGCAGACTACAAAGACAAAGACTCTGGAGGGAGACAATGTGGACTCCACACCCAAAGCTGAAACTTCAACAGGAAATGGGTCCCAAGCACAGAAGGCTCTCCTAGATGAGATCAAAAGGAACTTTGAAAACAAAATGAGAGAGATAGAAGACAAAATGAATAATTCTCTCAAAACTAAAATAGCAGAATTAGAAAAACATTATAATGAGGAAAACATCTCTCTAAAAAGAAAAGTGTATGATATGGAAAAAGAGCTTCAAAAATTAACCAAGGAAAATGATTTGCTAAAAACTAGAATCAACCAAATGGAAACAAATAACTCTATGAGGAACCAAGAATTAGTCAAGCAAAACAACAAGAATGAAAAATTAGAAAAAGAGGTAAAATACCTCAAAGAAAAAATAACTGACCTGGAAAACAGATCCCAGAGAGATAATCTGAGAATCATAGGCCTACCAGAAAATTATGATGAAAAAATGAGCCTGGACAACATTCTCCAAGAGCTAGTGAAGGAAAACTGCCCTGAGATACTAGAACCTGAGGGTAAAATAGAAATCGAGAGAATCCTCCGGATACCTGCTGAAGGAGATCCCAAACTGAAAAGTCCTCGAAATGTTGTGGCCAAACTCCAGAACTACCAGATAAAAGAGAAAATACTTCAAGCGGCCAGAAAGAAACAATTCAAATATTGAGGGTCCACAGTGAGGATTGCACAGGATTTGGCAGCCTCTACACTGAAAGATCGGAGGCAGGGGAATACAATTTTCCGGAAGGCAAAAGAGCTCGGGTTACAACCAAGGATCACATACCCAGCGAGACTGAGCATATTCTTCCATGCAAAGAGATGGTCATTCAACGATATAACAGAGTTCCAGACCTTCTTGATAAAAAAGCCAGAACTCAATGGAAAATTCAACCTCCAATTATGAGATGCAACAGTGACTTAGAAAGGTAAACAAGGAGAACACACACACACACCCTGCTATTTGATAAGAGCAAACTGGTTATAGACAAGTAGAGGGTATGACTATAAAATACATAAAATGACGATTTAAAAAAAATCTTATTAAGGGCTACAAAGGGACTGCAATGGAAGAAAGGGAATGGTTGAAGTGGAAAGGGGTAAATTATGCCACACATAGAGGCATTAAAACTGTATAGCAGAGGGAAAAAAGGGAGGGAGTTGGGAAACATATGAGCTTTCCCCTCATTGGTTTTGGTACAAGGAGGGAATAACAACCAGTTAAGCTTAGGACTCTATGGAGAAGAAATGCAAAAAGTATCATTTTAGAGGGAAAGAGGGGAGGGAGAGGAGCTTCACATGAGATTTGTTCCTGTCACTCTTGATGCGAAGATGAAATAGCATACTTCATTAAGTATAAAAATATCCTACAGGCAGTAGGAGGGGGAAAGGGTTATGAAAGGGGGTAGGAGTGGTTTGTAGGGAGGGAAGTAGTAAGGGGAAAGGGGAGGAAAAGGGAGGGGGGCTGAAAAGGGAACACTGAGGGAGGCGGTGGTCGAAAGGAAAACTATTAAGGGGGGGAAAGGAGAAGGGAGGGAAAATATGAACATTAACAGGGGCAGGAATAGGATGGAGGGAAAAAACCAGATAACAATCATAACTGTAAATGTGAATGGAATGAACTCTCCCATAAAACAGAGATGGATAGCAGAATGGATTAGAAATCATAATCCTACAATATGCTGTTTACAAGAAACACATCTGAAACAGAGGGATACACACAAGGTAAAGGTAAAAGGTTGGAATAAAATATATCATGCCTCAGCTAAAGTAAAAAAATCAGGGGTAGCAATCCTTATCTCAGATAAAGCAAAAGCAAAAATTGACCTAATTAAAAGAGATAAGGAAGGAAACTATATCCTGTTAAAAGGCACCATCGAGAATGAAGCAATATCATTACTTAACATATATGCACCAAGTGGTGTAGCATCCAAATTCCTAGAGGAGAAGGTAAAGGAATTAGAGGAAGAAATAGATAGCAAAACTATACTAGTGGGAGACCTTAATCTCCCCCTCTCTGAACTTGATAAATCCAACCTCAAAATAAACAAGAAAGAAGTTAAGGAGGTGAACAAGATTTTAGAGAGGATAGGTATGATAGATCTCTGGAGAAAACTGAATGGGGATAAAAAAGAATTTACTTTATTCTCAGCGGTTCATGGCACATACTCAAAAACTGACCATGTTCTAGGGCACAAAAACCTCACAATTGTATGCAGTAAGGCAGAAATATTAAATGCATCCTTCTCAGATCATGATGCAATAAAAATTATATGCAATAAAGGGCCAGGGAAAGACAGACTAAAAACTAATTGGAAATTAAACAATTTAATCCTAAAGAATGAATGGGTCAAACAAGAAATTATAGAAACAATCAGTAATTTAATTCAAGAGAATGATAATAATGAGACAACATACCAAAATCTGTAGGATGCATTAAAGGCAGTTCTTAGGGGAAGTTTTATATCCCTGAATGCATACGTGATTAAATTAGAGAAAAGGGAGCTCAATAAATTGGGCATGCAATTAAAAAACCTAGAAAAAGAACAAATTCAAAATCCCCAATTAAATACTAAATTAGAAATATTGAAGACAAAAGGAGAGATTAATAAAATTGAAATTAAGAAAACTATTAAATTAATAAATAAGACCAAGAGCTGGTTTTATGAAAAAACCAACAAAATTGATAGACCCTTAGTCAATATGATAAAAAAAAAAGAAAGAAGGAAACCAAATTATGAGTATCAAAAATGAAAAGGGTAAATCTACCTCCAATGAAGAGGAAATCAAAACAATAATTAGGAATTATTTTTCCCAATTGTATGCACATAAATTTGACAATCTTAGGGAAAAGGATGAATATTTACAAACATACAAATTGCCCAGATTAACTGAAGAGGAAGTAAATTACTTAAATAATCCCATCTCAGAAAAAGAAATTGATCAAGCCATCAGTCAGCTCCCTAGGAAAAAATCTCCAGGGCCAGATGGATTCACTAGTGAATTCTATCAAACATTTAAAGAACAATTGATTCCAATACTCTACAAACTATTTGGGAAAATTAGTGAAGGAGTCCTACCAAATTCTTTTTATGACACAAATATGGTTCGGATACCTAAATCAGGAAGAGATAAAACAGAGAAAGAAAATTATAGACCAATCTCCCTCATGAATATAGATGCAAAAATTCTTAATAAAATACTAGCAAAAAGACTACAGCAACTTATCTCAAGAATAATACACTTTGATCAGGTAGGATTTATTCCAGGAATGCAAGAATGGTTTAATATTAGGAAAACCATCAGTATAATTGATTATATCAACAATAAAACTAGCAGAAACCACATGATCATCTCAATAGATACAGAAAAGGCTTTTGACAAAATACAACATCCATTCTTATTAAAAACATTAGAAAGTATAGGAATAAATGGAGCCTTCCTTAAAATAATAGGTAGCATCTATTTAAAGCCATCAGCAAGTATTATATGTAATGGGGAGAAGCTAGAAGCATTTCCCATAAGATCAGGGGTGAAACAAGGGTGTCCACTATCACCCCTCTTATTCAATCTGGTACTAGAAATGTTAGCAGTAGCAATTAGAGAAGAAAAAGAAATTGAAGGAATAAAATCAGGCAAAGAAGGGACCAAGCTATCACTCTTTGCAGATGATATGATGATATACTTAGAGAATCCTAGAGAATCAAGTAAAAAACTACTTGAGACAATAAATAAATTTGGCAAAGTTGTAGGATATAAAATAAACCCACATAAATCCTTGGCATTCCTATATATTTCCAATGAAATTCAACAGCAAGAGATAGAAAGAGAAATCCCATTTAAAGTTACTGTAGACATTATAAAATATTTGGGAATCTACCTTCCAAAACAAACCCAGGACCTGTATGATCATAACTATGAAACACTTTTCACACAAATAAAGTCATATCTAACTAATTGGAAAAATATCAATTGCTCGTGGCTGGGTTGAGCTAATATAATAAAAATGACAATTTTACCTAAATTAAATTATATATTTACTGCCATACCAATTAATTTACCAAAAAACTACTTTATAGAGCTAGAAAAAATAGTAACAAAATTCATTTGGAAGAATAAATGGTCCAGAATATCAAGGGAATTAGTGAAAAGAAATGCTAGGGAAGGTGGACTAGCTATACCAGATTTCAATCTGTACTATAAAGTAGCAGTCATCAAAAATACTTGGTACTGGCTGAGGAATAGAGGAGTGGATCAGTGGAATAGATTAGGCACACAAGATTCAGAAGTCAATGACTATAGTAATGTATTGTTTGATAAACCTCCAGACCTTGGTTTTTGAGATAAGAACTCACTATTTGACAAAAACTGCTGGGAAAACTGGAATATAGTATGGCAGAAACTGGGCATAGACCATTATCTAACACCATATACCAAAATCAAGTCTAAATGGGTGCATGATCTAGGTATAAAGGTTGAGACTGTAAGCAGTCTCCTAAAACAAGGAATAGTCTACCTATCAGACTTGTGGAGAGGGAATGACTTTATGACTAAACAAGAATTAGAGAACAATATAAAATGTAAAATGGATAATTTTGACTACATGAAATTGAAAAGTTTCTGTACAAACAAAGCCAATGTAACCAAGATTAAGAGGGAGGTGGGAAATTGGGAAAGAATCTTTACAACCTATGACAAAGGACTCATTTCTAAAATATACAGAGAATTGAGTCAAATTTATAAGAATACAAGTCATTCCCCAATTGATAAATGGTCAAAGGATATGAACAGGTAGTTTTCAGAGAAAGAAATTAAAGCTATCTATAAGCACATGAAGAAATGCTCTATTTCACTATTGATTAGAGAAATGCAAATCAAAACAACTCTGAGGTACCACATCTCACCAGTCAGATTGGCTAAGATGACAAAACAGGAAAATGACAAATGCTGGAGAGGATGTGGGCAAATTGGAACACTAATGCATTGCAGGTGGAATTGTGAACTAATCCAGCCTTTCTGGAGAGCAATCTGGAATTATGCCCAAAGGGCTATAAATACTTTCATACCCTTTGATCCAGCAATACCACTCCTAGGGTTATATACCAAAGAGATCATAGAACTGAGAGAAAGACCCATATGTACAAAAATGTTTATAGCAGCTCTTTTTGTGGTAGCAAAGAATTGGAAATTAAGGGGGTGCCCATCAATTGGGGAATGTCTGAACAAGTTGTGGTATATGCATGTTATGGAATACTATTGTGCTATAAGAAACAAGGAGCAGACGGTCTTCATATTTACCTGGAGAGGCTTAAAAGAACTGATGCTGAGTGAGAAGAGTAGAACCAGGAGAAATTTCCACACAATTACAGACACAACGTATGTGTGATGACCAACTTTGATAGACTGGACTCTTCTCAGCAATGCAGTGATATAAGTCAATCCCAAAAGACTCATGATGGAGAGAAATATATGCATCCAGAGAAAGAACTAGAAAGAAGTAAGTTTATATCCAGGTGGAAGCAAAATACCTGATCTTTTTCCTTCTCTTATTTGGTTTTATGTCCTCTTTACCATTTTTCATTCCAGCTGGTACAATCTGTCCTTATAACCTAACTAATGTATAATGTGAAAGTATTTACAGATCCTATACTTGACTATAAGCCACCATGGGGGGGGAGGGAGGGGGACAAAATGTGAAACTCAAGGAATTGTGGAATTGAATCCTGTAAACTAAAAGGAAACAAACAAATTAATTTTTAAAAAGGCAAAAAAAGAAAAGAAAAAAAACAGAGTTGAAAGAAATCATAAGGAACTTATCAAAGTTGAACTATTTACATTCCTACATGGAAAAAAGATAATTGTAACTTATGAAACTTTTCTCAGTATGAAAATAGTTGAAGGGAATATAAATGTATATGTATATATATGTATACATACATATATATGTCTATATAGGAGGGTATATGGGCATATAAATATATATGTGAGTGTATGTATATATGTGTACAGGTATACATAGACAGAGGGCACAGGACCAATTGAATAGGAAGATATGATACTTAAAAGGTGAAATTGAGAGGTGAGAGAGGAATATAATGAGAGGAGATGGGGAGAGACAGAATGGGGTAAATTATCTCATATAGAAGAGATAAGGGAAAACTGTTACAATGGAGGGGAAGAACAGGAAGGCAAAAGGGAATGAGTCAACCTTACTCTCATTGAATTTAGCTTAGGAGGGAATGACATATGCACTAAATAGGGTATCTCACCCTACAGGAGAGTAGGGGGGAAGAGGATGGGGGGGGGATGATGGAAGGGAGGGCAGCTTGGGGGGGAAGGGAAGTTGGAAACACACATTTTTTAAAAGAGACAGGATCAAAGTAGAGAATAGAATAAGTGGGGGGCGGGATAGGGTGGAGGGAAATATAGTCAGTCTTTCACAATATATCCACTATGGAAATGTTTAGCATAGCTACACATGTACAACCTATATTGAATTGCTTATCTTCCCAGTAAGGGTGGGTGATGAGGGAGGAAGGGAAAAAATCTGAAATTCAAAATTTTTAAATCAAATGTTTAAATATATATATATATATATATATATATATATATATATATATTACATGCAACTGGGAAATAAGATATATGGGCACTGGGGTATAGAGATCCATCTTGTCCTACTAGAAAGACGGAGGGGGAATTGTGGAGGCATATAGGAGAGAGCAGATTGGGGGAGAGGGTATACAGTGGGATCACTGTTTTGGGGTGGTGGGCAGGGGAACAATGAGGAGAAAATTTGTAACTCAAAATCTTGTGGAAATGAATGATGTAAACTAAAAATAAACACAAAATTTAATTTAATAAAAAGACAATTCCTGCCTTCAAAAACCTTACCACATTAAGTGAGAGACAACATGCAAAAACAAAGCAGAAATGAGCATTTTGGAACTGTTCTTTGTAGAGTTCTTGCCTCAAGCCCCTGCTGTAACTAGCATAGGGCTATTGGGGCTTTGCTCCAAGGTGCCACTGTCTGGAGTGGTGGATGGTGCTTGTTCCATGTGCTAAACAGCTTCCCTGTGCCTCTCCGTAGCAGTCCTTTAGAGGCTCAAGGTATAGCAAATAACTCTGAGGGATTCTCCAGGGGCTGGGCCACCCCCTCACTGAGGTATTCATGCTCACAGTCCTCTCAATGCAGTTTCTGAGAAGTAAGTTCCTAGAATGCCTCTCTCTGCCTCAGGCCTTTCCAGGGACATCTCGGACTCTCAAAATCTATTTTAACTTGGGACCACAGGCAGTACAGGACCTGAGAATGCAAAGGAAAAAGGTATTTGTGTGATGTGTGAAGCCAGCTCTGCACTTGGACATAAATATCTCTGACAGGTGAAGAGAAGATACAGACATAAGAAAAGGGCCTCAGTAAAGGAAGGCCACCTCCTAAATTTGTGAGATTCATAGGGAGAAGTGTTTTGAAAATGCAAGAAAGATGGTAAAGGGAGCTTAAGGAATTACCAATAGGGTCGTTATCCAGTGATACCTCATGGAACTAGGACTGGGCTCTCCAAGAAACCTCATCTATCTGGAACATGGCCAAGAACCAGGAAGGAAGCAAAAGGAGCCTTGGATCAGCCAAAAATCAATGTCACTAAGGCCATGCAGGAAAGGCTCAATTGCTTTTCTCCAAAGAGCGCCCTTCAGATGCCCACTGAAAGCCCATTTACTCTCCTTTCACACACAATTCTAATAAACCTGGGTTATTGAATTTTTGAGCCTATATCCAGTAAGAAGCAGTGGATTAAAAGGAGGGAGATTGTCTGCTAGAGGCAGCCACCCTTACAATAAACAGAAAGTGACAGCTGAGAGTGGGTGAGGAGAAAGAAAAAACCTCTAAGAAGCAGACACAAGAATTTACAAAGCCCAAGAAGATGCCCTTCCACAACTCCAAAGACCCTGAGATCATCTTTGGATTATGTAGCCAGGACAATAACTAACATTCACAACAAGGACCCTGAGAAGCCATTCCATGGCCTTTATTTAACAAGATAAGAAAGTATATTATGTGGTTGTTTTTTTAAAAGATTACTAGCCAAATGAAGTATTTTGAGTTTAAAGGTGATAAATCATATATCCAGAAACCCCAATTATACAGAAAGATGTAGATCCCCTGGGTTACAGATCATTGCAGTTTTACTAGTTCAAATTATAATGTGTAATTTAGGATGATGCAGGGGAAAAATACTGAACTGGAACTCAATAGACCTAGGCTAAACCCACTCTCTCCATTATCATCGAATATAGTTCTAGAAATGCTATCTAGAGCTGTAAGGTAAAAGACCAAAATCAAAGGCATAAATCTGGACAAAGAGGAGATGGAATTACCCTGATTTGTAGGTAACCTGATAATATAGTTAGGAAATCTCAGAGAATCAGCAAAAAAAAAGAGAGATGATTAACAGCTTCAGCAAAGTAGCAGGATAAAAAAAATCTATGCATGGGGGCAGCTAGGTGGTGCAGTGAATAGAGCACTGGCCCTGGAGTCAGGAGGACCTGAGTTCAAATCCGTCCTCAGACACTTAACACAGAACTAGCCGTTAAATGACCTTGGGCAAGTCACTTAACCCCAATTGCCCTACCTTCCCCCATCCAAAAAGAATAAATAAATTTTAAAAAATCTATGCATGCACATCATCAACTAGGAGGAAATAATAATAAAAATTATATTCAAAATAACTTCAAAATAAGTAAAATATATGGAAGCTAACTTTCTAAGACACATCCAAGATTTCTATAAATATGACTACAAAGCATTCTTCACAGAAATTTAAGAAGACTAATAATCAGAGGGGTATTTGCTGCTCATGGTTAGATCATGCTAATATGACATGATAATACTCCTAAAAATTAATTTATAAATTTAGTGCTAATAGAAAACTACTAAAGGGTTACTTTTAAAACTATGCAAAATCATAGAAAAATTCATTTAGGAGAAAAACAGGTCTAGAATCTCAAAGGAAATGATGAGACAAAAGTACAGATGAAGGGGCTATAGTATGCCAGCCCTCAAACCATATAATAAAGCAGTAGTCATTGAAATTATTTGGCACTATTTTTAAAAATCAGAAAAGTGGATCAATTGTGCAGACTTGATAATCAAGAAATAAAAGCAATTAAAAACAGTCACTCAGTGTTTTGATATACCCAAGAACGTAAATGAGAGGACTCTATATTTGACAAGAACTGCTGGGAAATTTGGGAATTAGTTTAGCAGAAATAAGTTTTAGACCAACTCCTTACACCACATACCACAATAAGGCTCAAATGGATACCAATCTGAATATGAAAGGTCACACAATTTGTAAAAAGAGAAGAGAATAAAATCAAGTCCCTTTCACAACTATGGCCAGAGGAAAATTCCTAATCAAGAAAGGAAAGGAGGACATCATAAAAGAGAAAATAGGCAATTTTGAATAAGCAAAATTTTAAAGCTTTTGCACAAATAAAATCAATCATGGTAGGATTCAAAGAGAAATAATACAGTAGGAAAAACATGCACAACAAGTATCACTGATAAAAGCCTTTTGTCCAATTCAGGGAACTGGCTCAAATATATAATACTGAGAAACATTACTAATAAACAAGCAGTCTAAAAATATGGAGGAAAGTATTCAAAAGAAGAAATACAAAATACAAATGAAGACCTGAAAAGTTAAAAAAAAACTAAAGCAACCCTGCAAATATAAATTTACAAAGGAAGACAGGAACATTGATGTAATAGTCATGGAGCTGTGAAATGGCCCTAGCATTCTGATTATCAATTTGAAATTGGGTGAGAAAGAGTAACTAAACTTTAGTCCAGCGATCCAACTACTAAGCATGTGGCTCTAGAAAGTCAAAGACAGGAATGGAGGAATAGCTAAAAAGAATACTATGTTATACAAAGGTAACATAGTATGCTTGGGCAGTAAACAAATATGACTAATATGAAGAATTAGAGAAAGGTCAAAAGATTTCTATGAACTGATAGAGTGAAATAAGTAAAACCAAGAGAGCAAAATGACTACAAAGCAAATGAAAAGATTGCTGAAAGGAAGTCAAACTCTCGTGTAACTGCAAAGCCTATGAAGGTCCTGAAGAACAGCTAATGAAACACACCTCCCCAAACCTCCCCAAACACAGCAAAGTCAGGAGACTAGAAGGACAAAAGACCGGATGCATTATCAAATGTGGTTATATTTCCCAATACTTTTTGCTTTTTCTCTGTCCAAAGGGAGTGTTCATTCTGGTGGGGGAGGGGGGTTTGAAATGATAGCCTCTGAATATTTTCCAGATCTCTATCTGTGACTCTGATATAAAGGCATTAACAGAATTTTTTAAAATAAAAGATAAAATGTATTGGGGGAGGGGGAACAAAGAGAGAGAGCCCTGCGTTGTAATCTACTGCTACTAACTTGTTAAGTGACCCTACAGAAGTCATTTTCCTTCTCTGAACTTCAATGTCTTCATCTGTAAAATGAAGATAATAACACTTACCCTCCCTATATCCTGAGTTTGCAAACCCTGTAGCCCAATAGAAAGAGTAATGTAGTCCAGGGAACCCACTTTTGTTTATCTTCTCATGCACAGGCATAAGAAGAACCAAGCAGAGGCTGTATTGGATTAGGACAGTTGGATCTGCTTTGGGGTTCTCAAAATAGGATGATGGTCAGCTTGAAGGCAAGGGCCCAGACTGGAGGCCTCTTAAGGGGACCTTCAAGGACCCAGTTTCAGAAATGGGGGGGGGAGTGTTTAGGTTTGGGTCAAGCTCCAGCGAGGTTCTCTGGTAGCACCTGGAGAGAAGGGGGATGGGAGAACAATGCAGCCTCTCCCATCAGAATTCCCCATTATCTTTCCAGAACTCAGGCTGCTGCTGATCTTGTCCCTTTTCTTGCCTTCCTGCTTCCTGCTCCCTGACCCTGGGAGAGAGAAGGTGCCTTCAGACTACCCTGCCCCTCTTCCCAGCTTCCTCCCCTTGGCTTCTTTGGTCTCCCTGGAGCAAACGTTCACTTTTTTCTATGCCCCAGACAGAACTTCCTCTTCTTTTCTTTTGGAAACTGCTCTTCCTCCTCTCTGGTGCTAGCACTTTAGGGAGCCATTGTCCGAGCTGGCCTAGATCCCCAGCACCACCCCTTCCCTGCCCCTTCCTCTCACTAAGGTCCAGTCTGCTCTTGAATTAGTCCATCCAGCCCACCCTTTGGAGGCCTTTTGTAAGGAATTAAGTCCAGTTTCTAGACATGACACTGATAATCCAGATAACTACAGTCCCAGCCTTGGGTCAGGGCCAAAATGCCTAGCTCTCTCCAGCTTTGGCCTGATCATTGGGATCTCACATGTTAAGGGGGAGGAAACGCCCCCAGAGAGAAGGACACTGGCCGAGACTACAGCAGATCAAACGTCTAGCCCCACCCACTCTGATGCCCTGGTGCTGTACATCCTTAAGGATCCTTAAGGAACTTGCAGCCCCATTCTGGACCTCCATTTTTGCCTCTGTAAAAGGTGGTTGCACTGAATCCCTAAGATCTCTTCCAGGGCGTCCATGTTCATAGTTTATGATTCTCTAGCCCAATGCTAAGGGATTCGGGAATCATCAGAAAATGGTCTCCCAAGGGGTCCCAAGATTCTTAAAAGGAAGATCATTTTCCTCTTCTCAGGATGGACTCCCAGCATCCTCTGATTATGGCTGCCACGCAAAATTAGGAGGTGCTATCTCTGGGAGTTGGGGGGGGGAAGAGGTGGTAGAGACACACAGACAGGAAGACAGACAGACAAAGAGAGCTAACCCGGCAGAAACACAAAGGAGGTCAGGCAAAAGACAGAAGAGAAACAAAGACAGGAGGTGGGACAAAAATAACAAGAGACCAGCAGAGACAGTGAGAGACCAAGGTTGGGAGGCGAGACTGAAAGTGGCTGCGTGAGAATTGGGAGGGGAGGGGAGGAGAGAAGGAGGGAGGAGAGACTCTCCCAGACTGGAGCTGGAAAAAGCAAGGCCTGACAATTAGGAGCAGCGATGAGCCAGCCAATTTGATAATGAGATTACAAAGTGCCAAAGGGAGAAGGGGGAGGAGAAGGATGTGGTGGTAGAGGAAGAAGAGGCGGAAGAGGAGGAGGGAGGAGAGGAAAGGAGAGAGGAATCTGTTCACCGACTCCTGAAATACCCAGGAATGTGAAAGTGCCAGAGAGCCAGGAAAATGAGCAGAAGAGGGAGGGAGGGAGGTGTCTGAAGAATTGGGCCCTTGCCACCATTTGGAATAGATTAAAGTGGAAGAAAGAACAGTAGAGGAAAAAAGTTAAAGTCCATTTTGGGGAGAGGAAGGAAAGAAAAGAAAGGGGGGGAAAGGAGTGGAGAGAGGGAGGAAGCAGAGAGGAAGGGAGGGAGGAGACAGAGGGGGAAGGAGGGAGAAGGCAGAGGGGAAAAGAGGAGAGAGGGAAAGGGACAGAGAAGGAGGGAGGGAAGATGGAGCAAAAGAGGGAAGGGGGGAGGAGAGAGGGAAGAAGAGAAGGGAAAAGGGGGAGGAGAGAGGGAAGAGAAGGAAGGAGAAAGAGCAAGGAGGAAATGAGGGTGGGCTCTGTCCTCCTGTGAAACCCCTTCTCAAAGTCAGTCCAGATCCTATGGAAATGTGGCCTTAGGCATTACTCTCCTCATTGCCCAGGCTCCCTTCAGAATTATACCAAGATGGCTGGCCACTTTAGGCAGCTCTCTTCTGGGAGAAGAGAGAGAAAGTGAAGTACCCCAGGATACATCAAGGATGCTATGGGTCTGAGGTGGCAGCAGGGACATTAACCTTGACTGTGGCACAGAGGGAAGCAGGTCCAAGAAATCCCAAAGAGAGAAGACACACATTGGGCACTCCATGAGCCTCAGACCCCCTGAAAACTGAATGTAACAATACTAATGTTACGTTAGTAATGGATTATCTCACCTCTGTAGTACTTTACAGTTGGCAAAACACTTTACTCACAATAGCCCTATAAAGTGGGTCATGCAAGTAGCGTTATTACCACTTTAAAGGTGAAGAAACAGGCTGAGTGAGGGGAAGGAACTTGCCCAAGGTCACAGGGGTTAGAAGCAGAGAATTCAGGTCGAATTCCTCCAAATCCATGGCTCTTTTCATTTTACTACACTGTATCTCCTAGGTGCAGTTTTTAGGATCTAAGTTTTTAGGATTCATCTTTTTTGGTGAGCATGGGGAAGAATCATAGATTGAAAACTGAAAGATATCTTAAAAGCTACCTAGCCCAATCCTTTCGTTATATAGGTTGGGGCCAGAGAAATTAAGCAACTTGATTCAAGTCAAACAGACAAGAAGTGACAGGGCTGGCATTTGAACCTAGGTCCTCTGACTCAAAAACTGGACTCTTCCTTATGTCACTTAAACATGTATGACTGATTGGGAAAGAAGAGACAGGCCATTTCTCTGAATGTAGTTACTCTCCAAAGCTTTCCCCGCGTACCTACATCCATCATGGTTTAACTAGTGATAGGGATGGAGAGGACAGCTTTAAAATATTTTCAGTCATAAAGGTCCACTCAGAAAGCCAAAAACACAGTGCCTAAGATGAGGACATCTGAATTCTGCAAAGTAAGCAGTGAAAGAAGGGACATTATCCCCATTTCACAGATGAGGAAACTGAATGATGCAATGGAAAGAGGGCTGGCTTTGGAGACATTAGACCTGGGTTCAAGTCCACACTGTGTCCTTTACCTCCTCTTCTCTAGGACTCAGTTTTCTACTCTAAAAATGTGAGAGTCTCTAAGCTTCCTTCCAGATCTAAACCCATGAGCCTATGAACTTCACAGAACATAGAACTGGGCTCTCCAACAGGGCAATGCCCCCTCGTCCCATTCCATCTGTATGATTTGTCTTGTTAGATCTTGATTTTCTCTGATGTATATATTCAGAAAAAACCCATAGACCAGCCTTCCTGAGGCCAGACTATTTATTTCCCATATTCATGCACAGCATAATATTTTTGGTTGACAATGACCAAAAATAAAGAAACCAAAATATGTCCATGTTTTGTTTGCCTTTTGTCGTGACGAGTTGGGATTATTCTTTACTTTAACACCTGCCTATCCTGCAGGTGCTTGTGTTTTAATGATTCAGACTATTTGGATGGGGAGGGGGTGATGGTATCTCATTCCTAGCTATAGGAAGGAGAGGAAAGCAAAGAGGAAGAGTGAGTCCTAAATCTTTATGAGTAAGACAGAAACACAGATGGAAACAGAGAAAATGAGGAGGAGGGAAGGAAGGGGAAAGAAAGGGAGGGGAAGAGATAGTGACAGAATAAGGAGGAGGAGGAAAAAGAGAGAAAGGAGTGGGGTGAGGAGGGGGAGGTATGGAGAGAGGGGGAGAGGGAGAAGGAAGAGGGAGAGGGGGAGGGAGGAAGAGAGAGAGAGCTCATAGTTCATCCTTACCAGTTTTCAGTGATTTGGGAGCTCACCAATCCTCCACAGGGTCTCACATATAATCATTATAGACTCTGCTATTTCATGTCTGTCCTCAGAGTGCTCTGGGGCATAGTTCATCAACCACAGCCAATTTAAAACCGTCTAACTTCACTGAACGGTCCTAATCCATTCAATCTCAGGGCCAACTTCCCCAGCTCTACCTCCTCTGTTGAGATTAATATTAAGCTTTCTAATTCTATTTGACCTTATTTTGTGAAAAAGTGTGACCAATTGGGAATTTAGGACATCTCCCTGCTGCCTCCCTGTCTTCATGTTCATTGGTTGTGTTTACCCTTCTTCCTAATTAGTGACAATTCTAAAGCTCCAAGGAAACATTCTCTGCTGGTCACCTATAAAGGCTTTGGGACCTTCTCCCTTGGGAGCAGGAACAAGAGGTCCCATTTCACAGCTCTCAATAATATCCAGTAAGTTTCAGACCCACCACAGCTCCAACCTACCCCAAGTTCTTTTGTTCTCACCATGTCCATATCATCTTTGAAGACTTTAGAGAAAGCATGCTCAAAACGTACAGTCTTTCTATACATTGCCCTAACTCCATTTGAAACAACGGCTAAGGGATTTCTGGATTTGGGTTTCTCCCATGTTCCCCAAGCACGATTCATCTGCTGTGTGTCTTAAGTATGCACTGCCAGAAGCTTGATCCTGTTGTATTTCCCATTCATTCTGACCCTTGTTTCCTGCAAATAATGAGCCCCTTCTTTAGCTGTATTTTTTTTACATGGGAAACATATCTTCAGGGATCTAGTGTGATTCAGAATTGGAGTCAGGTTACATGGACTCAGTTCCCAGCTTTGCCACCTTCCTTGGGAAAGTCACTCCCCCTCTGTGGGCCTCAGTTTTTATATTTGTAAAGTTTTCCTTTCCCCCACATTCCTTGAAGCAGCCTTCCTAATATATAAATTTGACTGGAATCATTTCATGGGTTTTTTTTCTTTTTTTAAAGGATCACCATTAGCCTAGTCTGAAACCATATTTGGGTCCTTAATGCTGTTAGCATTTATATTCTCTATTCCTCCTGAGGAGACCAGAGCATTACATCAGACAGAAATATATGATCAGTATTCATAGAAAATAGTTCCAAGGAACCTCCAGAGATCAGGTGGTCCAGCCCACCCCCGCATCTAGGCAGGCTTCATCTAAAATCACTGCCAGTCTCCCCATCTATAAAATTAGAGGGTTGGACTAGATAACATCTAAGGGCCCTTCGAAAGGCAATAGTCTATGATTCTAAAATACTACTCGAGAGAGATTTGCTATATTCAATTTTTATATGCCAGTGATCCAATCAATTATCACAATCTCCTGGGATGAAGGATCTTTGATCCTGCTCCTCAAGGGCCCTGTGTAATTTTTCATCTTTACATTCCTGGCACCAAGCACAGTATCTTACACATGTTAATTGCTTAATAAATGTTTGTTGGATGGAATTCAGTTGTCAATTCAAGAATTTCTGAAGTTCCTACTATGTGCAACATGATTTTCTAGGTACCAGGAGCCAGGGGACAGCACTAAACAATCCTGTAGGGATAGTTAAGAGTATAACTCCTGGTGTTTCTTTTTTCATCTGAAAGAACCCAATGGATGAAAAACTTTCCTAAAGTCGCTCACAAAATGTCTTTATTTCCACTCTACAATGATGCAAGATAATATGTGATAAGACAGCCAGTGATAAAAATCCTTACTCTGATGTCTAGATTTAAATGTGAAAAGTGTGGGTAATAATCAAAGAGAGATGTGAATTAACAAAAAAAGGCAAATTTAACCTACTAAGTATCATTGAGACTTGAAGAAATGTAATTCATGCCTGGAATCAACTCTGGACAGCTCCTAGAATTTGAAAGAACAAAAGGTCTAAAACCTCAAGGAAATTAATGAGAAAAAGAACACCCAAAGGGGACAGCGCATTACCACACCTCAAACTATACCTAAAACAGTAGTCATAAAAGCTATGTGGTATAAAACAGAAAAGTAGATCAGTATAACAAGCTAGATACAACAAATAAAAGCAATTGTTTGATAAAACCAAGAACATAAATTAGTGGGGGAAGTACTTCCTATTTGACAAGAACTATTAAGAAAACTGGAAGGGGCGGCTAGGTGGCACAGTGAGTAGAGCACTGGCCCTGGAGTCAGGAGGACCTGAGTTCAAATCCGACCTCAGACACAACACAAAAAAAAACTAGCTGTGTGACCTTGGCCAAGTCACTTAACCCCAATTGCCCTACCTTCCCCCCTCCAAAAAAAAAAGCAAAAAAATCCACCTCTGAGATTAGACTTCACCCCATGCAAATTGGCAAAGATGGGGCCATTCAGTGTTGAGGAAACCAATGCTACCTCCCCACACCAGAAATCACAGTCTACAGAGGGTAGAGATTCCCATCAGTTAAATTCTCCCCCAGTCTCCCAGGTCATGTTAGATTCTTCCCCAAGATTCTGAATCAATATCTGCTGAGATATCCGTGTTCCCCAACTGCTCCCCACCCAATCCTTTGCCTAGTATTTTATTCTTATTTTCCCCCATTCTTTCTTTCCATAATTCATATTCACTTGTGTCTTTTTATTCCATCGGGACCAACACTTTGATGAACAAGTTCTCTTCCATCTTAGATTTCTTCATATCACTCTTTCTATCTTCTCGGGCTCATGGACACCTAGCTTTCTCTAGAAGATTCTGCATCTCTGGCTGATGTCGGTTATTCTTTCTCTTCTGCCCCCTGACCAATTTGGCCAAGAAGGGGAGTGGGCATCGACCAAGCTCCTCACTGACTTTTCCAGACCCTCTCTCTGATGCCATCCCTCTGCAACTTCTTCTCCTTTAAATCTCCCTTTATCTATGACTGTCATCTTCATTTCACATTCTTGTTACCACAGTATGTCAGACTCGAGGTCATTTTCCTCCCATTCTCAAAGAGTTCAGTAACTGGCTCACAGTTTGTCTCCATCACTACCCTTCCCTCATGCTTGGGGACACCAACAAATATATGTTGATATCTCCTGGCCATTCAGTTCATTAACCTCAACTATATATTCACTCCGCCTCACCTATCTACAGGGGTGCTCATTCCCAAGATCTCATCCCCACCAATAACAGTGCCACTTCCACAATCTTGAGCTCTGAAATTCTATCTAATCATAATTAGATATCATAATATTGTAATCACAATCACGATTCTATCCAATCACAATCTCTTTTCCTTCCATTTTTCCCACTGCCTGACTCATAAACTTAGTCTTTTTCCTCACTATAACCTCTAGTCCTTTTACCCTTCTCTATTTTTCCAAACAATTACCTCTAGCCTAATTTCACTTTCCTTTCTTCACAGTATTGATCTCTACTCTCCATTTTCTTGCCCCCTTGTCTTTCTGTTGTTCACATTTTGCCAGTCTTCAATCTTGGGAAGTTCCCATGGTCCACCATTTCTCTTTCTAGTTCAGTGTTGCTGAATATTCCTGGAAGGAGTCAGATGACTGCTGCAACTGGGTCCCCTTCTTGTTCTTGTTGTGTAAGCTCGACTGGGCCCTCCTTGTTGCATGTCAACCCTTTTATTCCTCCCCAATTACCTACCACACTCCCGGAAGCAACTATTTTAAAGATTCCCCTCCCTCAAGCCCCCTATGCCTCTCTCAGACCCCTTCCCTTAGCTCCTATTTTACTGAAAAAATCAAGGCCACTCATCATTAAATCCATCATCTCCCTTCTCACCTGTCAAAAGTACTATAGAGGGTAAGCACCCAAGTGGTGCGGGAAGTCTTGAAGTACTTTCCTAATATGAGACTCTAAAATCTAGTAGCTAGCTCCGACATTTACCATGAGACCTTATTTATAACATTTGGGAGCTCCAAATTAACCTGCCAATCCCCTTCAGTTCAGTAACACTACTTCTCCAGATATACACACCAAGTGTCAACCTGGACTAGTAGAAAGTTCAGATGCTGCCCTCGCTCTCTTCCTCAATGTGCATTTGGG
Organism: Petaurus breviceps papuanus; assembly: GCF_028583685.1. NCBI lineage: Eukaryota > Metazoa > Chordata > Mammalia > Diprotodontia > Petauridae > Petaurus > Petaurus breviceps. The sequence goes on from NW_027187270.1 coordinate 2,487,829, forward strand.
TGCCTGGGGAGGTGGGATGACTACTAGGCCACATATTTGGCTTTACTGCCTAGCACCAAATTCCCAAGGACCAGAAAGCAAAGCAATTCTACCAGCAGAGACTTTACCTGCTTGTGATTGCAACATGAGCCCTATGAATAGTAAACAATGTAGCTCCAATAATACCCTAGCCTATTGGAAATTAAATGTTTACCACTCACACATGGTCAATGACAGGGGTTGGGGGAGGGAATTATTCAACCAAATGACTCTTGAACCAAATACCAGTTCCTTCCCCATTTCATCCCCTTGGAGCTAGAAACCAAGAAGGCCCATCTGTATGCTCATCTTGCCAAAGCAATGTCTTCTGTAGTTAAGAGTCTTCTCTCTTGCGGAAAAAAATCCCATCGGCGTTTTCAATTTGCACAATAATTCCATTCAGTGTTCCTTGCCAAAGTCGATCTAATGCTATAAATGCTGGCCCATCACATGTGCTCTGTATGTTATTTCTCTCCTGATCCATGGGAGGAAAGGAAGCCCACAGTCAGAAATCATACAGCTCTTCTCTCTCATTTTTACTGGGAGAGAAAAGCAAACTTTCCCAATGAAGAGTGGGTGTCTTACTCTTCCTACCTGGGAGATGCCACCTCTCTACTCTACTCATTTGTTTTCCTTTCTGTGATCACGAGAAGACTCTTAAAAACAGCCATTCGGTCATTTCCCTGATCATCTTTTCAATGTCTGCTGAGTCTTTTCTGTCCCACTGCCCAGCACCAATTCCCTGAGTCCCATCTTGATTCCAAGTGGAGACTGACAATGTCCTAGGGCACAGATGGGTAAAGCAAAGCTGCTCCCAGCCCTCCCTGGGCTCAAAAGCTCCAGCTGTCAGTGCTGTGTGGCACCCCAGGCCCCATGACAGATGTCTTCTGACAGGGCTCCTCCCTCTGCTCACTGTCTTCTCTTCCCTACAAAGCCTCCCAGAAGAAGCTGATCAGTGTGTTCTAAACCTGCCCGAAAAGTCTCCCTTGGGTCCATTTGGTGCTTTGTCCATTTGGAGCCTCCGAGAAGTTCTTCCTTCCACTGAGTGAGGTCATTCACAAAATCACATTCATTTCCTTTGTCTCTTGCATATGTGTTCATTCCTAGGGGTGCACTAGTCTCAAAGGAACTGATGAAAGGTAGGACTTACCCACATAATGTGATTGCAAGAGACCCATGCCCAAATCTCACTTCATGGCTGATGCCTCAGATGTCAAGAGGTTCATTTGAGCAAATAAAGTGGAAAGACTTCTATTGTTAATTGTTTTCAGCCATCTGTACCTGAGCTTGAATAAAGATCCAGGCACATAGTAAGCAACTGATAAATGCTTGTTGACTGACTAGCTGATTGATGGCTGAAAAAAAAGGAATGGGAAGCATTAGGGGACTAAGATCTTGAAGTTAGGACCATCTGAAGATTTAAGTACTGAGAAGGGAAGGGAGGATAGAGCACAAAATTTTCTGATTTCACAATTTTGGCAACGTTGGTCCCAACTGGAGACTGGTTAAATACTTTGGTCTGATATCTAATTCCTCAATTCCAAATAAAGGAAATCTTATCACATACAGAAGCCTAGAAAAAGGCTACCCAATCATGGGATGTATTAAGAGAAGCCCTATGTCCAAGGCTAGGGAGATTATAGCCCCTCTGTCGTCTTCCCTGGGCAGACTTCACCTAGAGTACTGAGCTCAATTTTGAATGCTTCACTTTCAGGAACACACAAATAAGTTGGAGAGGGTCCCAAGCGGGGGAGGAGGATAGTGAAGGACCTCAAGTCCACATCTTATTAGAATCCCATTGAGGCAGCTAAGGACATCTACCCTGGGGAAGAAATTGAGGAGGCCATCTGATAGCTGCCTTCAAGCCTGGTGTAGGAGGAATTCAACTTCTTCTCTTTGACCCCAGAGACCAGAACCAGGAGCAACGGGTAGAGATTTCTGAGGTTTGACATCAGGAAAAGTTTCCTAACAAAGACAGATGGAATGTGGAATGTGCTACCTTACAAGGTAGTGAGGGCTCCATCACTGGAAGTCTTCACAGGTCTTCCTGGTTGGGGGAGGGGAGGTTACAGAGGGTGTTGGACTCAATGGTCCCTTCCAATTCTCAGCCGGGGGCCAGCTCAGGAAGCATTCAATCACCCTCACCTGTCTCCTTGTCCCAGTGGTTTTTGCTATTTTTTTGGCCCCAAGGAAAAAGAAGAATCAACTGAAGAGAATGCTTCCCAAAGAAATTGGGCTCCCTGGGTTGCCCTTCTCTTCTTTCTCAATAACAGAGTACCTTTAGCAGCAATTTAAGCCACTCTGCTGTCTCCTGAGCACATAATGGCTGGGCTTCTCTAAAAGACCAAATGGATGACTGGGGGAGGGGAAAGGTTGCCCAGAGAAAGCCCAGGGAGTAGGTTGATAGTTCATGTAGGCCCTGCGGCTAGGTATAATACCCATAGCTCTTCACAGGCTCAAAGTGCTTGAGCGATTTCAATACAGGTTTCATTTAATATTCTCTTGATTTATCTATTTGTATTTGTTGAGAGGGTAATTAAGCTGATTATAGAAGTTGTTTTATTAAAAACAAGTGGTCTGGTTTCCTGCTGCACATGTGGCCTTTCCCATGCCAACTCTCCCTTCCTGTTAATGTTTCCTGGTGCTCAGCCAAGGGACTGGCACCCACAGGAGGTCTTTAACCAAGTGGTCCAGAAGAGGCAGGACAAGTAACAACACAACAAGTACTGTCAAAGAGACAGCGGATGGGCTGGCCTTCTCCTTGTGTGGTGCGAGGGAAAGACCTGGGCTCAATTCTCAACTTCTCCATTGACCACCTGCACCTCTCTCCTATCTCAGCTGTAAAAACTTAATGACCCCAAAAGTCCTTTCCAGCTTGAAATCCATGAACCCAGAACTCTTCCAAGGTAGACTGATTTCCTTTTGAGATAGACACCCTTGGAGAGTCCAAAATTTAGAAGGACATGATGCCATCCAAGCAATCTGCCAGCGATCTCACTGCTGAGCTAACTGAGGTGGCAACGGGCATGCTCTTGGGACGGCATCCTTGGACTTCCATGGTTTTCCTGACTAACCCCTGATGCAGGACCTGGGGATCACCCAAGTTTCCATACATACACTTCCCATGTACCTCAATCCAGGATGTTTCCTAAGAGCTGATAAGAGAAAAAGATAGGTGATCATTTACCTCACTGCTCCTTCCCTCTGTTGAGAGGCCTGTTTTAGATCATAACCATACCTTAGGACTTGGAGAGTATTGCTTATGTCTTCTTAGCAGTTGAATTAGAAGCTTAAGTGTTGCTGTGTGACCTTGAGCAAGTCACTTAACCCCAACTGCCCTCCAAAAAGCAAAAAAAAAAAAAAAGAAGAAGAAACTTAAGTGTTTCATCTTTTGGCTCTTTGGAGGATTGGGACAATCGCTGCACAGGTAGGATATCGTGGAAGGTGTTTGATTATTTCGGCACATGCACTGCCCAACCCATATCCTCCTCTGATGCCTCACCTTTCTGGGGCAGCTCAGGCCCAAGAAGCACAAGCTCTTTGTGAACCTTTTCCAAACTGGGGAAACTTCAAGCACACATGGAGTGGCATGTCTTAGGTCGGTCCTCCGAGGCCCAGCAGAGCTAGGCCAGAGAGGCTCAACATCAGCTCATGCCCAACCACAGGAGGAAATCTTCTTGGACACAATTCACCAAGAACATTACTAAGCATGGCGGTGCAGCCATCTACATTGCTGGATGGTGTCTAACCTGATCCATCCACAAGTACTAATTACACACCTTCTGTGTGCCAGGCTCTGTAAGACTCTCTCTTTTTTTCATCTTTGACCTCCAGCTCCTAGTACAGTGACTTGCATCTTGCTTGTTGCCCTTCATTCTCAAAGAGGCCCAAAAAGACATCACTATGCTACAGTCAAGTCACAGTGTGCCTAACTGTGGCTGATCAGACCAACACAAACTCAGAATGCTCTGCCACAGGTTGGACACAAATAGTCCATGTGAACATGTGGGCTGGATTCTCTAAATTTGCTCATCTCTCATTTCTTTGGAGCTACTTCAATTCTGTTTTGTTCGTAGAGCACACCACCTTCTCCGGTGTGGGCACGCCATGCTGGACTGGTCCTGTGTCACTGTCTCCCATGTCACACAATCAATTCCAAAGTTGAGAGAAACCTCAAGAGTGTCCTTGTATAGCTTCTTTTGACCATGGGCGAACACTTGCCCTACTACTAGTAATAATAATAATTATTATTATTATTGTTGTTGTTGCTGAAAATTCTATTTCTTAAGGCTTGCAAAGCACTCTTTCATTTGATCCTCACAACAGCCCTGCAAGGTAGGTACTACAAATATTATTATTATTATTGTTCCCATTTTACAGATGAGAAAAATAATGCTCAGAGACAGGAAACGCCTTGGACTTGACCTCACAGCTAGTAAACCTTGGAGCTCTAATTCCTGATTCTAAGTCTAGCACTTGATAAATGTTTGTTGAATTAAACCTACCATTGAGTTTTATGCTCAAAATGACCTTTGAGGTCCAGTATGTCAGGTGTTATTATCTCCTGACATGAGGGGAGATGCCAAAACTCAGGCCCCAAGTCCGTGGCTAGGTTGAAACTCTAAGCTAGGTATCCTGACTCTTGAGCCCAGGGTTTTCCTCAAACACCCTGCCAGGAGCCCACGAAGAAAATATCAACAAGAAGAAACAAATGGGCAGGCTTTCCATGCAGGACCTTTTCCATTTGATTAAACAGTGTTGGGGCCTTGTTGCACCTATTCTGTGGTCCTGCCCTTGCACTCACTGCTGCTCAGGCCAGGGGCTGTATTTGCTGGGCAGCTGGCAGGGTCATTCATCTTCTGGGCTGTGCATTGATTTCTACCAAGGTAGGACTCAATCCACTTTAGGAAATCTCCTCCAGATGTGATCAATCTGTCACCAAGGCTTAATAGAAAAACCAGTGGAGTGGGCCCCCAAATGAATCTGCTTGCTGGGCCTGTACAGCATCTTCAAGCTGAGAAGCTTTGGGAAGCTGTTTCCAAGTAAATCAACCCCTCAGGACAGAAGAGAAGTTGGTTCACATGGGGAAATTAATCTCCTTTCTCCTACCCCCCTTGGCCTTAATGACACCAATTGTTTTTCCAGAGTTTTGGAAGATATTTTTCAGCTGAATTTGGCAATTCTGGAAGGGTCACTAAACCACAATTTAGGATAACATGGGTGATAAATCCTAGAGGATCCTTGGGGGGAGGGCCTGCCTTTGCCCCCTCTCCCCTCTCCTGTAGTCAGCCAGTCAGAGGGTCGGATGAGATCCTCAAGCTCAGGAGCTTACTATGTCTTACTCTAGCTTTTGGCCTTGGATCTCTTGTGGAAATGCTTGTGTTCTAGAAACAGTAACTGTCATTTCTCTAACACTATCTGCAAAACTTCTTGCATAGATGATTCCCTCCTTTGAGCCTCTTAATAACATGGTGATATGGGTATTACAGGCATCATTATTCCTCTTTTAGAGATGATGAAACAGAGGCTCAGAGAGAGGCAGTCATTTGATCAGAGTCACACAGCTAATGAGTGTCAGAGGCAAGATTTGAACACAGATCCAAGTCCAACTCTGTCTCCACCCCCCCCCCATCCCTCTTCTAGAGGCCAAAAGGAGCTTCTCTTTCTGTGCTTACTCATCCTTCTGGGGATACAGACGTGATAGTTGGTGTTCCCACTTTCAGAGAGGATGCCAAAAGGCTGCAATGCTGACGTGGGACCATATTATAGGATTTTCATCTCACAGGCTTCCCATACACTTACTTGCCCCTTCCCTTCCTATTGGCTACTGCAAAGGAGCTAAAATTCTGCTTCTGGACAATTGATCGACAAGTTTGCCATGACTTCTAGAGAGGACTCAATTCCCTGGCCCATTAAGGGTGCCACTGAGTCACCTACAGGTTCTCACCATAGGTAATTAGTTCTCATTCCAAACAATTCCTTGGAGCCCACTCAACTTGGAAGAGGCCACTTCATCCTGTTCTTTATGATGGGACACAAGACCAGGGGCATGGCTGGGCTTCGGTACCAAGGTGGGGAGCAGCTCCCCAGATATCCATGCCCACAGCCTTGAAGTAGACAGGCTACAAGTTTCTCCACACCCTCGAAATCTGCACTGGGGCAGAAGGAACATCTGGAAAGAGAACAACTTGAGAGACAGATTGCTCATAAACCATCCCATTCCTTTGAGGATTTTCTTCTGCAGGGGTGTGGCAGATGTCTCCCTGCCTCAAGGGCCCACTTCTTCTCCTCCTCTGGCTTGGGAACCACATGGCTTCCCAGGAGGAAATCACACTCCATCAGCTGTCAGTTCCTTCTTCTCACCCAGGTGGAGGCAGGAGGAGGTCATCCAGTTCAATCTCACAGCTAACATCCGTCTTCCTTGCATTATATCCCCATGCCCCCTTCCACACTGCAAATGAGCTCCTCCCAGATCCCCAAGCTGCCATTCCAGCTATCTGCCTCCCTTTCTCAGGATGAATCCCCACAGAAGATACTAGGAGGGGAGTGGGGAATACTGGAAGGTAAATTAACATTCCAAGCATCATAACCAAGAAGACAAAAAGATGCTCACTTCCATGACATCATGAAGAGTCAGGAGAATTGAAGTTCAAATTAGGCTCTACCACAAACTTCTTGCATGTCCTTGGTCAAGTCCTTTCCTTTCTCTGGGCTTCAGTTTCCTCTTCTGTAAAAGGAGGATATTTAACTAGGAGCTTTCTGAGGTTCCTCCTTGGTCCAGTGTTCTATGGTTCTGTGACCTCTATACTGTCAGCCCCAAAGAATCTATAATTGCTGTCATCTGAAAAAAAAAAAGATTTGACTACTCTACTTGGCCTCAGAGGGCAAAACTAAACTCTGTCATTGGATAATCCAGAGAGACAGCTTTTGGCCAAATAAAGAAAAACTTCCTAAAAATTAGGATTGTCCAAGAGTGCAATGCATCATGCAATCAGGATGACCATTTGTCAGAGAGATTTTTAAGGCCAGGTATGGGTTGGACTAGATGATTTCTGAAGTCCCTACTCTGAGATTCAAGGAGAAAGGACTAGGTGAGAATAGGTCAGGAGCAAGAACATCTGGAGTCCTCCTTAAGGACATGGAAGTCCCACATTGACTAAGTTCACCTGAGGACTTGGTTGTAGGCCAAGAAGCTTTGTTAAGAAGATACCACTTTGGCCTCCCAGCAAAAGCCATCATCCATACATAGACCTTCTGCCTCCACTGCCACAAAGACCCAACCATTTTCCATGGGGGCAATGCTCTTGGTAACCGGGAGCTGTCCAGATCTGAAGTTCAGACAGAGTAATGAGAAGGGCATAACCAGAACCAGCCTGCCTTTCCGCAGCCTAGAAGGCTCTGGGTCTCAACCCCTGACTGGTCCTATCCTCTGACTGGTCCTACTCTTAGCCACACCCTTAGGCAGAACAGTCCGTGTATGGAATGGTCGAGACCAGATGGGAAAAACAGAAGGACTGTGACAATAAATAAAACAGTGCCAGCTCTAGGGGAAAAGTCACCACATCAACATTCTGCTGCTTACTAAATATTGCTCCAAGGCTCCCAAGAGACAGAAACAAGCAATAGTGAAGCTCAGCAATCAATCAATCAATCAGTCAGTCAACAAGCATTTATTAGGCAACTGCCTATAGCTTCTGGGAAGCTCCTTGGGGGAGCTGGGCTTGGAAGTCTCCAGGGGCTCTTCTCTTGGCTACCTGCAGTTCAAGGGCCTGTCTGATGAACTGAAACTCCAAAAAGCTAACTTTCCTTTAGCTGGGAATAATAGAGAAATGTAGCTTAGCATGAGATGACAGTAAGTTTTACTTCTTTAGATACAATCCGAACTCTTTACTTTAATCTTTCCAATCACTAAAGCATAAGCATTGAGTAAACCTGACATCAGAGCACAGGATTGCAGATTTCGAGTTGGAGGAAAACTTTGAAATCATTAAATCTCATACTTCAATTTTTCAGGGAATGAGGAAAGTAAAGCCTGAGTTGGGTAACTTGCCCAAGATGTTATTAGCAGCAATTGGACCCCGGGTGTCTGATTCTAAATCCAGAATTTTTCCAAAACTCTAATGTGCCATCAATGTGGGTGTTCCTTCACTGATACAGATTGCAACTCATTCACACCTTTTGATTCTCTGAAGTTATTGTCTGTATTCTCCCCTAGATCCTTCACAGAAGATCTTCCCAAAATGTGAAAGCCTTCCTCTAGGTCTCTGTGCATTTTGTGGGTACCAAGATAATGTTGAGCCTATTCACCTATTACTCCCCAAGGTCTCACTTCATGGCCAGCTCACTTGCTTTTCAACTCACCCATGCTCCTTACAGCACTTCTTGCACACAGATCAAGGGTTGCTACAGCCTACTTTCACTCAGCCTGAATCTCCCCATTGCCCTTTAGGTCATCTGCATCTTCAGTTGCCTAGAGACCGTGATGCTCTGACATTTACAACTATGGAGCATCGCCAGGAAGACATGTCTATTACAAGGGAGCAGCTCTTGATCATTAAAAGCACTGCATGGGGGGCAGCCAGGTAGCACAGCGAGTAAGAGCACCGGCACCAGTGTCGGGATGACCTGGGGATCAAATCCGGGCTCAGACACTTAGCACCCACCCAGAAACACCTGGCCATGTAACCTTGAGCAAGTTACTTAACCCCAATTGCTTTTAAAAAAAAGCACTGCATGGCTTCCCAAATATAATCTAACTCCCTTTCTTCCTCTCATTCAGCTCTGGGCCCCATTCACTGTCCACCCAAAGAATATGACCTAGACATGCATACTAGTTCAATGGATATGCCATTCAATGGCACATCTCAGACTGGATAACAGACATTTTGCCTTCCCTCTATAGACTTTTGGGTTGATCTGTTTTGAGTAAGCAAAGACCCCACTGAGGAGGTCTCACAATGATCTGAGACTCCATTCAACCAGCACAACATCCTCCACAAACTGGAGTATCTAGAGGCCCCCACTGTCTACTATCTATTTCACCTGGATTCTCTGTAGGAGAGCCTTCAAGTCAATGGCACCTGTGGTTGATAAGCACACATTTCCCTGTCCTGTGCCTTTCTAAGTGTTCATAATCATCGAGCAGAGTTTTATCTCTTTGGTTGCATTTAGCACAGAATCTTGACTGATTGTGGCCTGTGCATGAGAATTGCATGTTCCTTGTTGGAAGAGAGCCGTTAAGGCTGAGTTTTGTTCTATAAAATCAAATGTCTTTCTGCAATCAGCAAATAATAAAAATAGCCAGACCCTGTTTTCCCAGCAACTCTCAATCAATTGTGTGACTAGAGAGATGTACTCTGCTGAAGAGAATCATTTACGGTTCTCTTCAATCAATCCATATAGGAAAAATTCAATGATGAAAAATGTCTATTGCACAGATGATGACATGCAGTTGGATAGTCAGTGAAGGAGTTCATGTCATTCCATACATCTAGGATAGATACTGCAGATAGCACACATCTGAAGAGGAAGAGGAGCAAAGGAATTTTTGTTGAGGAAATTGCTCAGTGCTGTTAATGAGTCAAATGCTTTTTGGTAATCAACAAACAATACAGCCAGCAGGATCTTGTATTTTCTGTACCTTTTAGTTAATGTTGTGACTGTAAAGATACGATCTGTTATAGAAAGCTAGATGCAAAAGCCGACCTTGTCTGTTTCCTTCTCAAAGTTTCATGGATATAGATCTACATCATTCTAACAAAGATTTTATACATATGAAAAAGTCGACATAAGGGTCAGTAATTATTGATGTCCCCTCAATTGACTTTTTGGTTAATAATATAATCTGTATTATATAACCTACAATCTTTGATTAGTAATATAGTCTCTGATTTGTTTTTTTCTGCTTTCTTAGTGTCCTCCTCTCCATGAGGTCTTGTAAGATAAATCCCTCATTGTTTTTAATGTTGTGTCACCTCCAGGATGTGGGCTTGGTATAGTTCACCACCCTTCCCAGCTTACATGCCACAATCACTGTTTAAGAAGGACATTGATAAGCTGAGGGTGTTCAGAGGAGGGCAGGCAGGATGGTGATGGTCCTTGAGCTCATGTCACAAGAGGATGGCACATTTAAGGTAGAGAAGGGGAAACTCAAGGAATGGCATGATAGCGTCCTCAAATAGTTGAAGGGACATCACGTGAAGGAAGGATTGGCCTGGTTCCATTTGGTCAGAGGGCAGAGGGCAGAACCAGGAACATTTGGTGGAAGCAGCTGAGATGCCAGTTTCAGTTAGGAATCCAGAAAAACTTTGTGATGATTAGAATGGCCAAAACATGTATCAGGCTGCCTTTGTGAGTGATGGCTCCCTCTTCCTTGGAGGTATTCAAGCAGAAACTGAAGGACTACTCTCCATGGGCTTCAGTGGTAATTTATTGGCCATGGCAATCCAACAGTATCTGGTTGACCAGTTACAGAGGGTCCCCATCTGATCAGACATTTTCAGAGCTTCTCCACCAAGTCCCATGTCCCTAATTTTCTCTATATCTCCTTCAATTTAGTTCTGCAAACATTTATCATTCAGCTACAATGTTCAAGACACACAGTAAAAAGAACAAAATGAAAAGGCTCTGCCCTCAGGAAGTTTACATTCTATAGTATTTATCTGCACACAAGTAAGCAAATGCAAAGATTGTAAAGCAACACACAGTAATTTCAAGAGGGAATGAGCTAACAAATAATTAGGGGGAATCAGGAAAAGCCTGGTATAAGAGGTGGCATCTGAGCTGTGATTTGGAGGAAGGGAGGGATTTTACAAGAGAGAGGTGAAGAGGGAGTGCATTCCAGGCATGGAGAAGCCAGCTGTGCAAAGGGAAGGAGGTGGGAAATTGAACACTGTGCACAAAGAACAACAAACAGGTCAGTTTGACTGGAATGGGAAGGAATATAGGGAAATAAAATAAAACAAGACTGGAAATGTAGATGGGAGTCAGATTGTGGAGGGTCTTAAAATTCAAATTTAGGATTTTGCATTTTATCCTAGGGACAATAGGGAACCACTGAAGATTTCTGAGTAAAGGGGTGACATGGTCAGATCTGTGTTTTAAAATTATCACTTTGTCCGCCATGTAGAAAATAGATTGGGAAGGAAGAGACTGCTCTCATGCCATTCTCTATGAACCTTTCTCTTGTGAAGATCCCAGATCCATTCTTTCTGCCTTACAGGAGCCCAAAGCTCCTCTGACCCCTAACACAAGGCCGCCACTCCAGTGAGTGCCCAAGGCAACTCCCTAGCTTCCCTTCCCAACCAACTTGGGAATGACTACAAATTGTCATCTCTAAGTTTCTTCAAGCTACATCATTCCTTTTCAGCCTCCGTGGGGGCCAGCTTCATTTAACTGCCCTCAAATCCCCAAAGAAGGCAAACAGGGGACCTCATAATATTCACTGAGGCTGAGAGGAGTGATGGTACCCCAGAAGAGACTTGGCATCTTAGTGTCATGGAAAGAGCCTTGTGCTTGGAGTCAGGAGGCTTGAGTTTGAATCCTGTCTCTGAAATTTGTTTACCCATGGAACCGTGGGAACAAGTCATTTCCCTTTCCTGGGTTTCAGTTTCCTCATCTCTAAGATAGGGCTAATACTCCTTGAACTTCCCACCTCATGTGCTTGTGTCAAGGAAAGTGCTTTATAAGCCTTAAAGCATTCAGGAAATAGGAGCTATTTTTATCTGGCCTTCTATCTAGGGAGCAAGAAGGAGCAGCCCAGAGTGACTTCTAGACCATAGCATGGGGTGAGGAACCTCAAAATTCCTAGCGTCCCCCCCCCGGCCTTTCCCACACTCCCACTCAGGCCACATACTCTGTTCTTCTTAAGATCCTTCTTTCCCACCAAACTCTGCCAACTCACTTAGGTTTCAAGGCCATTTCTTTTTGGGGTCCAACCTATTCCAGTTCTCTTGCTGGCCATGAATCTGATTGGAACCTCCCTAGGAACTTCAGTCCTGAGCCGCCTCATCCACAGAGTACTTGGCTGTGAATAAGATGGCCTGGCCCATATTCTTTTGTCACTTTCTAGAAGCTTCCCTTCTCTAAGTCTCAGTTTCCTCATCTGTCAAATGGGGATAATGGTCCCTACCATGACACCCCTCCTCCCTACAAAGAAGGCAACCTAAAATACCTGGGCTGGAAAGTTTTCTGCTCTGATGCCTTGCCCTCTGCCAGAATAATGTTTAGGAAATTTCCTTCCCCAACCCATCTTGTTGATTCATTGCTCTAATCCAAAAGACTCCTAATTTTGTATGTAAAAAGGCAGCACCTGGGACCCAATCCCAGTCTGACATCTCTGCTAATTCCTGCCCAGGCTGCCAATTTACCCAGACACCCATGAGAATCAGAAACCATAACAAGGATGATATGCTCAGTGAGCCAGACCCTCTTAGGAAAGAAAGGCAGTTAGCCCCTGCTAGAAGGTTACATGATGCTGCCTAGGGAGGAAGATGAATTAACTCTTTGAGACCCTCTGGGTGCCAATCCATAGGCTGACAATTAAATCCAATTGACCAAACATTCCCAAAGTGCCAGGCTCTGTGCTCCAGTGAAAAGGCCCAATCTCTGCCCTCGGAGAGTTTGTGATCCAATGGGTATACAGTGTATAGATAGCTAAGGATACTATGAAGCAGAGGGGGATAGAGTAAAGCATTCTAAGATAAATTTGAGAAGGAGGAACTCACTTTCTGTCAGCAGGGAAAGCTGAGATCAGAGAAGGGAGGAGGTGGTCCTGGAGCTGTGTCCTAGCTTTAGAGTATCATTTTGCCTGGTCTAGAGCATAAATTGAAAAGTAAAGGGACTTCCGAATTCATGTCATCTAATTTCCTCATTTTGCACAAAAGAAACTTGAGGCCCAGAGAGATCCAATGGTTTATCCAAGGTTACACAGGCAGAGGCAAGATTTGAACCCAGGCCCTCCAACAGCAGAGGTGAGGTTCTTTCCCTTGGAAATCCCTTGAACAAGATGCAATGTCTTAGCAGCCTGACTTCCTCAAGCCCCCCCCCCAGTCCATCCTTCTTTGAACCCAGCTGTGGCTGTTTGATCTGGTTCTGGTGGGAAAAGGCCTTTGTTTGCTTATCCAGACAAGGGTATTATTGCATTTCAGGCTACCAACATGGTTTGAAGAAGGGTTTGAAATCTTACAGAGAAAAGGCTCAAGGGAGTCATTGAATCAGGGGCCTAAGAGAGATCTCCAGGGGCCATCCACCGCTCTTATTAATAGCTTCCAAAGAGTTGCATTTGCTATGGAGGCCTGACAGGGTCCAAATGTCCCCTAGCTCTCCTTTCAGCTGGATTCATCCTGTATTGATCCACTCACCAGAGAAATACAAGGAAGCAAAGCTATTAGTGGGATTGTGGTTAATTCTGGAAGAAAGTGATAAACTCAATGGATGAATGGGCCAGCCTGATGCATTAATCCTTTCCTCTAGGTCCAAGAGACACAAAGCAGGGCAGATCTCTAATGCCCAGTACTCCCATGGGGCTGGAGTTAAGGCAACTTTTTTTAAATTTTATTTTAGACTCAAGGGCGAGAACACAAATATAGAATAGAGAAAAGAAACAAAAGCATATCATAAACTTAAATATTGGAACTTAGATACAAAGTAAGAAAGGGGGAAAAAGCATGTCATGTGTATAGCAGAATATAAGAGAGGATTCAACATATGTAACAATGAATTTTCATTTCAAGAAAGCCTGTATGATAAATGAGACATGTTGAGAGTTGTCCATCTTTGTTTCTTGTGAGTTTTCTTTTGTTTTCTGCTCTGCACTTTTTTACTTTGATCTTTTTTCCCGCCCTGCACCCCTCAAAGAAGGCTACAATAAAGTTCAGATATGTTTCTCTACAGCTGTAGATATATACATAGACACAGACAACTTCTCAATAACAAGTAGAGTTGAAAAAATGCTGTCAGAGGACCTGGGTTCAAATCCTGTCTTAATAATATTTCTTGTCAGGGACGGCTAGGTGGCATAGTGAATAGAGCACCAGCCCTGGAGTAGGAGGACCTGAGTTCAAATGTGACCTCAGACACTTAACACAAAACTAGCCATGTGACCTTGGGCAAGTCACTTAACCCCAATTGCCCTACCTTCCCCCTCCAGAAAAAAAGCAAAAAAAAAAATATTTCTTGTGAGTCCTCTGTCTTTCCTCAAATAACATTGCATTTATTCATTTGAATACACATTCTAGAAGTAACACCCAGTAAAACAAGCTCATTGAGGACAGGCCCTTCCAATACAAACCCTTTGACCATGTAGCTAGAATGATTTGGCAGCAAAGCTAGGATAACTTTCTTTTTTTATATCCTCGGTGCCTACCATAGGGCCTGGCATATAGTAGGTGTTTAATAAATGTTAGATAAATTGCCTTGAAGTCTTTGCCCATATGCCCCAACTTGTGAGGAAACTCAGTCAAAGGCCTAGAATCGATCAGCCCCAAGGGGTAAGTGAGCAGAGATGTAGATAATTCACACCTAGATCACTTTCCACTCTAGAATGTGGGCACAGACAAATAAATCTTCTCCTCCGGCCAGCCAGCAGACATAAATTCGACCCACATGCAACGTGCCTGGATGCTGCTATCCCCTCTTGTATCAGTGCACAAAATACCAATCCTGCAGTGTTTCTAGACTAGAAATTGACGAACCTCAGGCAGTGAATTACTCATGTTTTGAGTTTCAAACTGAACAGTGCCCAGGGCTCCTGAGGTAAAGGCAATTCTCTCTGCTGCTGGCTGTTCCCGCTGCCTGTGCCAGGGAAAGCCAGGCTGAGTTCCCTAGGGAAGATCACGTTCTTTGTTAGCAGGAATATGCCATGAGCTGAACCCTGTTGCTCACTTCCAATTGGGAAATACCCCACGTGAAACTCAGGAAGGCCGAAAGTCCTGACCCACTGCCCGAGGGACACTCCTGATGAAGGCTGCCAAGGCCAGGCAGAGAGACAGAGCCAGGGGGGCCACTGCTGCTGAGGCTTGCCCTTCCGAAAGGTTAATGGTGACATAGTTCTGTACTAAAGCTGCCTAGGAACTGGCTTCATGGGGAGAACAGTGAAGGAGAGACCCAAGCCTTCAAAAGCACAGCATAAGACTTTCTCCCATAATCCCCACCATAGACCAAAGGCCTAGTCTCCAAGATCCAAAGGTTGAGATCATGGTAACTGAACTTGGCCTATTCAGAGCATTTGGCAGATGACAGTCACATGATTCCTACATAGAGACTGACCTCCAAGCCCAGGTCTTAGCCGGTTGTCATAGCCATCCAACAGGCGGTCCAGGATCCTGGTGAAGATGGTGATGTTGTCCGTACTGTCATCTGGAATGTCTGGACCATGCTTTGGAGACAGCCTAAAGTATTGGGAGAAAAAGACCCAAACACAAACAAGTGATATAATCCCATGCCTCCACACAGGTCCACTCTCTTTATCTTCTTTGAAATTTCTTAAACCCAGTTATCTCACTTTCCCCAGGAATATTTTCCATCTCTCTCTGATATGATCTTGTGTCTATAGCGTTAGCCAGAAATGTCTCCTGCCATTCAGCACAAAGATAATATAGGAGACATCCCACTGACTTAGTACTGACTGCAGGGCCCAAGCAGGTTTACCATTGCAGCCTCTGGCATCAGGCACCAAAGTATGATGGAGGAATTAGGCAATCTCCAAGTCCAGCCTGGACTATTTGGCAGGACTTCCCCAAATGGGTACCCCTTAGAAACCCTTTGGGATGCCTTTTGAGACATTTGGAGAAGCCGAGTTGATGGTGAGGCACTAGGGAGTCATAGAAGGGAGGCAGTCTTCAGAGTTCATTCAGAGAAGAGCAAAAATGCAAGGATATTGCTATCAGTTGTGCAAGGGAAGAACGCAGGCCTGGGAAAATGGCAAGAGGGCAGCAATAGATGTAGCTACTTTTTAGGCCTGAGATGGGGTTCCCAGAAAACCTGTGGGAGAGCAAAAAACCAAGGCTAAAGGAAGGATGAGAGAGCACATTCAGTGACCCAGAATTCTGACAAGGCCCTGGGGAGGCGATTGCAAGAGTATTCATAGCCCAGAAGGCTGTGAGGCCTCAGACTCCTCAATAGGATGGCAACGGGCCAGAGCCCAGGTGAGTGCTGGGGAAACTAGTGGGAAATGAGAAGGGTCAAACTACCAGCAAAAACTGAGGTTTGCCAAAGCTTGAGTCAGCTTCTTGGTACCATCAAATGCTCTCCCATCTTGAGAGTCCTCCACTTTATATATGGGGAAACCAAGGCCCAAAGTCACATAAGTAGTCAGCAAGGGTAACCAGCGTTTGATCTCACTCCAAACCCAGTGCTCTTCTGATCCAGTCAAATCTGTATTCCCCTAGTATCATCATCAGATATTAGAGCTGGGAAGCCCCTTAGATGCAGAGAGGAAAAGGGACTAAGCCAGGTATCCCCTCCTATGGAAGTTCTTCTGGCATGACAAACATCTGGCTTGGTTTGGCCAAGGGTTACAGCATCTCAACTTTTTACTTCTTGTCCATGGCAAGTTATTTTATGGCATAGAAAACAAGGCAAATGGACAAGGAAAAGAGAGTCCAAGGAGGGGCAGGCAGCACACTAACAGTCTCATGCATCATGGCTTCCTGGATCCTCCTCCCTCTAGAGAAGGTCAACAGGGAAAGCTCTGAGACCCCTCCAAGTAATGGTCCCCTTTCCAGCACTCAGCAGGCCTCCTAACTGATGGGAGGCAGCAGAGTAAAGCCACTATGGGCAACAAAGAGAGGAGATGACAAAACACCTCCCTGCGCTTAGAGGGAGAGAGGAAAGGGCCCATAAGGAATGGATTGGGAGGATTGGTGAAAGAGCCTTATCTGGTGGGGGTTGGGGCCCAGAGCTGACAAATCCATGTGCTCTTGCTAAGGAGCCAAAGAAATGACTTGAAAGTGGGCACCTGATTAAGATGAATG
This sequence comes from Petaurus breviceps papuanus, assembly GCF_028583685.1. NCBI lineage: Eukaryota > Metazoa > Chordata > Mammalia > Diprotodontia > Petauridae > Petaurus > Petaurus breviceps. The sequence continues at coordinate 2,504,820 of NW_027187270.1, forward strand.
AGAAAACAACCACTAGACACACAAATGCTTGGCGATGGCTTTGTAAATGGTGCCCATTCATTTCCAGAGACCAGGCTGGGACTCCATGGGGTCCCCCGATATTCCTGCCTACTCCGAGCTGGGGTCAAGTAATGGCTAGGCAAAGGAAGGAAACAATATTTGTCACCATCCCATAAGCCTTTGCTTACAATGCTACACTGGTTTTTCCTTTTTCCGCCTTATCCCATTACTCTTTTGGAGGACAGTGGAGGGGGTGGCATTTCCTCTTGGTCTCTCTTCACTCCTAAGAATTTTTAGTTCTATGATTTAAAGTTCATTTCCAGGAAAGGGAGGGGGAAGACAAGGGAGGGATGAGGAGAAGGAGAGGGAAGAAAAGGGGGAGGGAAGGGGAAGGGGAAGAGGAAGGCTAGGGAACATGCCAAAAGGAAGCAGGTTCAAATCCCCTTTTTTGTTTTTCTTTTCCAAACAAGGGCTAGTAGTTCTCCTGTATTGTTTGGGTCCTCATTTTATCCAGCATTCGTCTGTGCCTGTTCAACCTGAGGATATCCTCAGCACCATGGCCATCTCCCAGGTATGCCAGGAGAGGTAGCCCCCACCCCTAAGGATTCTGAACAGTTTGAAAGGCCTGGCAAAGTACCCTTCTTCTAAGCCCTCATTTTACAATGGGGAGCAGGTAGAGGGGAGTTAGGCCCAGAGCAGGGAAATAACTCATCAAGAATCACATAGAAAGTGAGTGGCAGAGCCTGGTAGAGAACCCAGGCCTCCTGACTCTTAGTACAGCCCCATACCACACTGGCCCCTCTTACAGGAACTCATCAATACTCATCGTAATTTACCGTCACTGTTTGGTCTATTACAGAATGCCACTGGTGTTTCTCCATTACAGATTTAATGCAAGTCCCTTTTAAGACAGGAGTTAATTAATGTTGTGATATAGCCCCAACCCTCTTTTCAACAGATCTCTCTGTGATTTTACAGTTGGCTGCTAATGAATTTCCCGCCTGAGTTGAACTACATTATTGAATGGATGGGAGTTTGTTGGGTCTCCCCAGATTTCTAACTCAGGCCAGAACTCCTTCTCTGGCAATGATTGAACTTCGGGCCATTCCAGTTGAGACTGACCCTAGCACTGCCACCATGGCCTGTGGCAGTATAGACTAACCAAGAGGCAGAATTTCCAACAACAGCCACACATGGACCCATAGAACATCAGAACTGGCAGAATTGAGCCCCTTATTGGAGAGAGGAAAAAACGAGACTCAGAAAGGGGAAGTAAGCAGAATGATGTAAGAGGTGGCGAGAGCACTGAATTTGGGTTTTTTTTTTTGCTTTTTGGAGGGGGAGGGCAGGGCAGTTGGGGTTAAGTGACTTGCCCAAAGTCATATGGCTAGTAAGTGTTAAGTGTCTGAGGCCGGATTTGAACTCAAGTCCTTCTGACTCCAGGGCCAGTGCTCGAGAGCATTGAATTTGGAGACAGGGGTATGGGGTTGAATTTTGGCCCATTTACTGTGCTAGTGGCTGTGGTATGAGACATAATTTCCCTCTCTGTTAAAATGAGGGGGTTGAGAGCATGCAACATATTTATCAGATTTATGGACAGGAGAATAATTTATGAATAAACAAGAGATAGAGAACACTGTGGGATGTAAAAAAGGATAGTTTTGATTATTTTAAATTAAAAGGGGTTTTGTACAAATAAAATATAGCCAAGATTAGAAGGAAAGCAGAAAATTGGGGGGGGGGTGGAATAGATAGTTTATCAGATAAAGGCCTTCTATCACAAATATATAGAGAACTAAGTCAAATTTATAAGAATATGAGTCATTCCCCAATTGATAAATGGTCAAAGGATATGAAGAGAGTTTGGGGGGGGGGAATAAAAGAAATCAAATCATAGTTATATTAAATTTTTTTTCTAAATCATTATTTATTAGAGAAATACAAATTAAAACAATTCTGAGAATAAAACAAACTAAAACAACCATCCCACACCCATCAGATTGGCTAAAATAATAGAAGGGGAAATGACAAATGTCAGAGGGAATGTGGAACAATTGGGACACTAACACACTGTTGGTAGAATTGTCAACTAATACAACCATTTTGGAGAGCAATTTGGAATTATGCCCAAAGAGTTATAAAACTGTATTGCCTCTGACCTAGTAATATCACTATTAGGTCTGTTTCCTAAGGTGATCAAGGAAAAAGGGAAAAAAAAGCTACATGTTCTAAAATATTTATAGTGGTGTAATGGGAATATAAATTTTTAAGATCTTCCCTGCCCCTAGGCTAAAGTGCACCTGGAGCCTGGGGTGGGAGGCTTGCTTTTTCAGTAGATACTTCTTGATTGGCCAGTGAGTCAATAAGGTTGTTACATTCTCTGAGCCAGGAGAAGGCTATATAAGCCCTGATGTGTAGCTTTGTTTTGGGGGCTCACTTTGAGAAGTGTTCTGTGATTTGATCTGGATTCTGGGAAGCCGTTGTCCAGAGCCCCCTGGCTTTGAAACCCAGATGTTGATTTGGTATGGATGTAATGGTTGGACAGTTTGGAAATCTGTCTACTTGATCTGTTTCTCTGTCTTGATAATTCTGTCTGTATATTCTGAAGTTCAGGGTGCTGACCTTTTTCCCCTGAACTAGGTAAACGATACATATTTGACTGATTAAAGTAAGCTTGTTAACCCATTTTGAGTTGCTTTCCTTTAACAAAGCAAATCTAAGAACCTGTGCTGGCAGCAACCCTAGGGACGCTTGGGGTGCTTGCTGCTACAAGTGGCTCTCTTTGTGGTAGCAAAGAAGTGAAAATTGAGAGGATGCCCATCAATTGAGGAATGGCTGAACAAGTTGTGGTATACTTTCATGATGGCCTACTACTGTGCTGTAAGAAACTATGAGCTGGGGGTGGCTAGGTGGCACAGCAAATAGAGTACCAGCCCTGAAGTCAGGAGGACCTGAGTTCAAATGTGACCTCAGAGGCTTGACACACTTACTGGCTGTGTGACTTTGGGCAAGTCACTTAACCTCAATTGCCCTCCAAAAAGCAGAAAACAACAAAAAAAACAACAGAAATCATGAGCTGCCTGATTTTAGAAAAAACACAGAAAGACTTGCAGGAAATAATGCAGAGTGAAATGAACAGAACCAAGAGAACATATGTATTGTACAGTTCCGCATATATATCTGTGTCAAATGATAACCTTCTCTAATGAGGGGTTGGGAGGGAGTATGTAACAAAAAATGAAATAAATTTTTTTAAAGAGGGTGGGTTTGGTGATTTCAAAGGTTCCTTTCAGTTCTGGAGTCTATGAAGTGACTCATCTAAGGTCACACTGCAAATCAGCAGGAGACCACCAGAATTTTTTACTTCAAGACCAGCACTACATCCTACTTTTTGTTAATAAGAGATGTTATAGAATCTTCCCTAAAGGTGCTTAGGGAAAGGCTGAGTGCCTTCAGGCTAGGCTGCACCCACAGCATCTCTAAAAGATGGCTGCCTTTTTCTTAGCTATGCACTACAGAGTGGGAAGGCATCTAGCAAAACTTGGCTGTTTAAAGAGTGGTACCTCAGCCAGCTCTCTGCCTGCTTCCTCCAACCAAGTCCTGCATGGCTCCTTAGCAAATGGATGTTGCATCCTCCCAGGGAGAGACTTTGACAGATTCGGGGAGCAAAACATATCTGGCTGCTCAAGCAGAGTATGCTAGGCTATTTGCTCACTGGAAGTCATTTTCTTGTGGGACTTCAATTTCCAAACACATCATCTGTCCAAAGTGAGCATGTTTGGAATATTCAGAGCACATTTTCTCCAATGAACAATGTTCAGAGTGGTATGTGGCTTCCTGGGCTAGCCACAAAGGCCTATTTAACCCAGAATATGGCAGAAAATCTCTGTATTGGGACTATTGGTCAATTACATTATGGATAGATTGTGGGTGTTCACAGCCAGCTGGAAACATGAAATGAAAGTGGGGGAGAAAGTAAAGCAGTTTCTGCTCTAGGATCAGAGGACACCAGCCAGTTTGCAGTTCTTTGGCCCAGACCAGAGGTTCTGCCTGTCTCCCAGAACACATAGCAGTACTCTTCTGTTTCTGGGATCAGTCTGACCTTTGCTCTTAAGTCCTTGTCTTCCTAAAGACCTCCTACATCTACTCTTAACTTCACCCTCATTCTTGATTAGCTTCACTCCAGATCCTGGCTCTTCTATCCTGCCTGTCCCATGCCACATGGGACAAAAGGAAACACAGTAGCATTGTGAACCCCTCCCCCCTTGATTGGAGCATGGCACAAGCTAGTCCATTCACATAAGTGGAACTTTATCAAATGTATAAATGAAGTCAACTCCATCATTTTGTAGAGTAGGAAAACTGAAGCCAAGAGAAAGGAAGAGACTTGTTCAAGGTCACACAGGCAGCAAGTATGCAGACTCAAGATTAAAGACCCAGTTCTTTCCATCCTATAACAAACACAATGTGCTGACTCTTGGAACATGATAAAGTCAGTAAAGTCAGTTATGATGACAGTAAAGTCAGTCATATACACACACATATATTTTATATATAAATACATATATACATGTATGTATATATCTATATGTATTTGTATATGTGTATATATATATATATATATGCACACATATATGTTGGGGCCTGCCTGCTGCATATTGATTGAAAAATTAGTACACATGCCTAGAGAGAGTACTCACCTGGTTTCTTTGTTCTCATGCTTACACATATGTGAACAACAGCATGGTCTGTGCACTGCCCTAGTCAGACCATATCTGGAGCCTTGCATTCAGCTCCAAGTACCACAGTTTAGATGTGAGACTGGAGCTCTGGAGAGCATGACTAGGGTGGTGAGAGACCACAGTTAGACTGTTAGAAGAGCTGAGATTTGGAAGGGCTAAGGGGAGATGATCATTGTCCTTGGACAGAGGCCACAGACAATGACAAGTCAAGATCAGAAAGTCAATCTGAAATCTAATCAGTGGGGAAAAGAGAGAAGAAGTAAGAAATTGTGGGAAGCATCTGGAAGTTAGATTTCTGAGCCCTACTCAAGGACAACAGCTTCTGTTTGCATATGAGGTTTCATAGAAATCCAAGGCAGCTGAGCAAGGTAGCAGCATATCACAAGAAAATATAAGAAGTCCTCAATAAATAAAGCTTGGCTCATAATATCCAAGTAACTGAACCCCACTCCAAGGGCAAACAGATAGGGAAAGTTGGTTTTATCAAAAGACATAGCCACAAGAGCTACCAGTAAGAATGACATGGGGCTAAGGACTTTACTTTCAACACACATGGAGGCCAAAAGGAATTTTCAAAGCACCACAACAAATATGCTATTTGTGTTTCCTCTAGTGCCAAGTAATGGTTATGTCTGTGCAAAAATACAGGTCCATCTTTCTTGGAGAGGAGAAAGTAAAGGGCTAGAGGCACACCTCACTACTCTCTGGGGAAACAATGAGCATAAAATATTCCTTAGAAGTTTGGAAGGAATTCTTTAAAGGGAAAACAAAGAGGGGAAAGAGTCACAAAAGGCACAGAGGAAGCATAACCTATGCCAGGAGCCTGAAAGGAAGAACAATGAAGCACAGGGAAGGAATAAGACAAGAAGAACCACTGAACATTTTGGATTATAGAATAGGTTGAAGGCTTTTCCTAGAGTGTGAAGAGCTGGAACCTCATTAGAAAAAAATCATTTCTTGGACTTCCAGAAATTATGATGGGGATATACAGGTGCCACCAGAAAAGAAGTCATGGGGCAGCTAGGTGGCACAGTGAGTAAAGCACCAGCCCTGGAGTCAGGAGAACCCAGGTTCGGATCTGGCCTCAGACACTTAACACACACACACACACACACACACACACACACACACACACACACACACACTAGCCATGTAACCTTTGCGACAAGATACTTAACCCCAATTGCCCTCCAAAAGGCAAAAAAAAAAAATTATGTATGCGGGCGGCTAGGTGGCATAGTGAATAGAGCACTGGCCCTGGAATCAGGAGAACCTGGGTTCAGATCTGACCTCAGACACTTAACACAAAGACTGGCCATGTGACCCTGGGCAAGTCACTTAACCCCAATTGCCCTCCAAAAAGCAAAAGAAAGGAAAGGAAAGGAAGAGAAGAGAAGAGAAGAGAAGAGAAGAGAAGAGAAGAGAAGAGA
>NW_027187270.1:2511001-2539470 GCF_028583685.1 Petaurus breviceps papuanus
AAGAGAAGAGAAGAGAAGAGAAGAGAAGAGAAGAGAAGAGAAGAGAAAAGAAGTCCCCCAGTAAGAGTCAGAGACAGAAAAGTAGGGAGTGATGGCTGCTGAGGAATACTGAGGCAACCATATGTCAACCTGACATGTTGTTGTGTGGTTTGTTCAATCATGTCCAACTCTGTGACCCCATTTGGGGCTTTCTTGCTATTTCCTTCTCCAGCTCATTTTACAGATGAGGAACTGAGGCAAACAGGGTGAAGTGACTTGCCCAGGGTTACCCAGCTAGGGAGTGTCTGAGGCCAAATTTGAATTCAGGAAGATGAGGCTTCCTGACTTTGGACCCAGTGTTCTATCCACTATATCACCTAACTGCCCACAAACTTGACATGACTATGGCTTAAAATAGAGGAACAATGATATCTTGGTCAGAGATCAAACGCACATGTCAAGAGTCAGTAAAAATATATTTGCCTGGAGTCTTGCAAAGCTGATCCAGTGGGATTTAAATTGAAAATAGAAGGTGAGGCAGAAAAAAACTACTTCCATATATCTGCCAAGCCAGGTACCACAGAGAGAATCAGCTATAACATTATTTTTAACCAGACTATCTCAGTGAGGGTAGCTAGTGCAGAATTTCTTCTACCAATACAGATCAGCACCTTTTCTGTAACTTATGTCTTAGAGGTATAACATTAGGAAAAGAAAAGCGGCAGGGAGACCAAAAATTCACCAGACATAATAAAGGAGCCTGTAATAAAACCCAGAAGCTCATCCATCAATGTGGCATGATAAATAGAATGCTGAACTTGGAATAGGGAAGACCAAAGTTCAGAGTCTACCTCTGACACTGACTGTATAAGCACAGACAAGTCAGTTGATCTCTCTGAGCCTCAGTTTCCTTATCTGTACCTATCTCACAGGGATGTTATAAAGATCAAATCAGACAATAAAGAAATCACTTTGCAAAATTTAAAACACTGTAAATATTAGCTATTATCGTCCAGTCTTTCAGTCATGTCCAACTCTTCACAACCCCATTCGGGGTTTTCTTTCTTGGCAAAGATACTGGAGGGGTTTGCCATTTCTTCCTCCAGTCAGCTATTATTACTTTATTGTATCTACAAACAAATGTGTGAGCTATGGATCACAAACAAGGTAACTGGAGATCTTTCAAAAGAAGGGAAATATGATCTCATAAGTATGAAGATTTTGTGTGACAGGACTCATGAATGTGATATATCTACAGAAAACCATTCAAATGAAACAGGAGAAAAAAGATGATGGGGTAGCATTTCCTTATATAATAATAGCTAGAATTTATTTTGATATCACTTTAAGGCTTGCAATATACCTTACAAACAATATCTCCTTTGATTCCCCACAACCACCCTGGGAGATAGGTGCTATTATTATTTCCAATTTATAGATGAGAAAACTAAGACAGATAGGGGTTAAATGATTTACCCAGGGTCCCATAGCTAGTAAATATCTGAGGCCACATTTGAACTCAGGTCTTAGCTACCTCTAAAAAGTCAAACTCACGAGGAACTCTAAGAACTGAAGTAGAGAAGCAAAGTAGAGAGCATTTGGGTGTGAGTATCAATGGATGGATGAACAGAATGCATATCATGGTGGAAAGATACCATAGACCACCCATCCAGAAGGATGAAATAGATGAGCAGTTCATGAAACAGGTCATAAACCTAGAGTGAAGACATGATATAGTTGTAATATAGGACTTCAGCTACCCAGACATCTGCTGGAGTCCTCACTATTTCAGAAGTGGAGCAACTAATAAATTCTTCACTTCCTGAATGATAATTTTTGCTCTTTAAAAGGTAGAGGAAGCAACAAGAAGAAATGCTACTCTGTACCTGGTTCTCAGCAACAAAGAGAAACTAGTTACTAGGGTAAGAATGATGAAACCCTCATTAAGAAGAGACCATTCTAATTAGAAAGACATCAGTTGCTTGTGAGCTGGCCAAGCTAATATAATAAAAATGACAATTCTACCTAAATTAATTTACTTTTTCAGTGCCATACCAATCAAACTACCAAAAATTATTTTTTAGAGCTAGAAAAAATAATAACAAAATTCATCTGGAAGAACAAAAGTTCCAGACTATCAAAGGAATTAATGAAAAGAAATGCAAGGGAAGCTAGCCTAGCCATACTAGATTTTAAATTGCATTATAAAGCAGCAATCATCAAAACTACTTGGTACTGGCTAAGAAATACAGTGATGGATCAGTGGAATAGGTTAGGTACACAAGACACAGTAGTCAATGACTACAGTAATCTACTGTTTGATAAACCCAAAGACTCTAGTTTCTGGGATAAGAACTCACAATTTGACAAAAAATGCTGGGAAAACTGGAAAATAGTATGACAGAAACAGGCATAGACCAACATCTTACACCATATACCAAAATAAAGTCAAAATGAGTACACAATTTAGATATAAAGGCTTATACTATAAGCAAACTGGGAGAGCAAGGAATAGTTTACCTATCAGACTTGTGGAGAATGGAAAAAATTTGTGACCAAACAAGAGATAGAGAAAATTATGAAATTCAAAGTGGATCATTTTGATTACGTTAAGTTGAAAAGTTTTTACACAAAGTCAATGAAACCAAGATTAGAAGGAAGCAGAAAACTGGGAAACAATTTTTACAACCAGTATCTCTGATAAAGGAGTCATTTCTAAAATATATAGAGAACTGAGCCAAACTTATAAGAAGACAAGTCATTCCCCAATTGATAAATGGTCAAAGGATATGAACAGTTTTCATAGAAAGAAATTAAAGCTATCTATAGTCATATGAAAAAGTGCTCTAAACAACTATTGATTAGAGAAATGCAAATCAAAACAACTCTGAGGTACCACATCTCACCTATCAGATTGGCAAACATGACAAAATAGGAAAATGATAAATACTAGATAACATATTGGAAAATTGTGAACTGATCCAACCATTCTGAAGAGCAATTTGGAATTATGCCCAAAGGGCTATACCCTTTGACACAGCGATGCCACTTCTAGGTCTGTATCACAAAGAGATCATAAAAATAAGAAAAGGGCCCACATGTACAAAAATATTTATAGAAGCTTTTTTTTGTTGGTGGCCAGGAATTGGAAATTGAAAGAATGCCCATCAATTGGGGAATGACTGAACAAGTCATGGTATATGGAATGTGATGGAATAATATTGTTCCATAAGAAATGATGAGCAGGTGAACTTCAAAAAAATCTGGAAAGACTTACATGAACTGATGCTGAATGAAGTGAGCAGAACCAGGAGAACACTATATACAGTAACAGCAACATTGTGCAATGACTAACTTTGATAGACTTATCTCTTAACAACACAAGGATCTAAGACAACTCAAAAAGACTCATGATGGAAAATGCTATCCACATACAGAGAAACAACTATGAAGTCTAAATACAGATGAAAGCATACTATTCGCTCTCTTTCTTTTTTTTTTGTACTTTCTTGTGGTTTCTCTCATTGGTTCTAATTCTTTTTTCAACATGACTAATGTGAAAATGTGTTTAATATGAATGTATATGTAGAGCCTATATCAGACTGCATGCCCTCTTGGGGTGAGGAGAGAGGAGGGATGGGGAGAAAATTTGGAATTCAAAATCTTATGGAAGTGAATGCTGAAAACTAAAAATAAATAATTTTTTTAAAAAAGAAGAAATTCTTCCATCTTAGCCTCTCCCCACCTTTGCTCTCCTTCCTTATCATAAATTCTAACATGATACCTAGATTTTTTAAAGAGCAGGTTTTAAGGGTTCAAATAAATTATAAATATTATCCTCTGGTCTAAAATTCTATAAAGAAATACAGTGCCAGAAAGATGGAAAGGTCTCAAGAAATCCTGTAGATACACACATAAGCAATTCCAAGGGAGAAGAAAAGAATACATTCTCTAAAGATACTAATATAGAGGCATAAGGCTAATGACAAACTTAGATTTTTAAAGGCCATATACGAGAGATGGAAGCAAGATCGGGGAGTAGTGATTAAACAGAAAAAAAAACAGAGTAGTACTGGAAGAAAAGTATCAGGAAGACTAAAAGCCCAGAGTAAACTGAAAAGGGTCATAAATGCAAAGGACAACAAGACCTTTTTCCATATTACAGGCAAGAAAAGCAAAGAGATGATCAAAGAAGATAATGGCTCAGGGTGGATGGGCAATGATAACATATGATGCTGAGAAGGAAGAACTACTCAATTCACATTTTGATTTAATTTTCTCTGTCAATGAAAATGATTCTCAGGACTAAGAAGGATGGGGGAAAGGTGTTACTATGTAGATGACACTGAGAATGAGTGAGGAAATGGTAAGAGGAATTAATTGCCTTTATTGAGTTCACATCACCAAGGTTGGATAAACTATATCTCAAAGTGATGGATATGATTGCAGTCATCGCTGATGATTTTTGAAAAATCACGTAGAACAGGAGAGGAGCTCTGGGACTAGAAACTGGCAAATGTCCCAGTTTTCAAAACAAAGAGCAGAGTAGAAAGTACAAACTGTAAGCCAGTGTACTTGACTTCAGTTCCTGACAAAATTGTAGGATGTGATTCTAACGTGAACATTAGAAAATGAAGTTATGATCACTAAAAGCCAGCATGACTTCATTAAGAACAGGTCATGCCAGACTAACGTCCTCCTTTTAGTAGCAGGGTCACTAAGCTAAGAGCTCAGGGAACTGTGGTGGAGACTGTAAATTGCTTTGCTGAAATGTAGATATGCTAAATATCTCATACTATCCTTCTGTATGAGATAGTGCAGTGGGACGAAATCTAGATTTGAATCACAGGACCTAGAATCAAATCCAGGTTCTGCCACTTACTGCTGCATGACCTTGGGGAAGTGATTGAACCTCTCTGGCTTTCATTTTCCTCATCTGTAAGTGAATGGGTTGGATCCATTTCTAAATTTTATGACATGATAAGATGGAAAGATATGGTTTAGAAGACAATACGACCAGGTGGGTTGAATTCATGAATTAATGTCATCTAGAAGAGAGAGTTCTAATCCAGTAATTAGCCCTATGATGGTTGACATTTTTGCCAAAGACTTGGATAAAGATACAAATTTAATACTTATCAAATTTGCTCATGATTTGAAGCTGGACCAGGCAAGGAAAATACTGAATCCAAAAATATCTCAATAAATTAGAAAAATGGGCCAAATATAATAGGACAGAACTGAATAGAGATAAATGTAAAGTATTATATTTATGATCAAAAAGTCAATCACCCAAGTCCAGGATGGAGGAGGTATGGCTAGATAACAAAGAGTGTGAAAAAGATCCGGAATTTTAGTAAACTCCAGGCTGAGTCCACAGTGTGATATAATGCAGTCTTCAACTACATAAAATAAATAAACTAAATAAAATAAAATGAGGAAGGTGACACTTCCCATATACTCTGCCCTTCTCAAACAACATTCGGAGTAATATGTTCAGTTTTAGGAGTCACACTTTAGAAAGATGCTATAGATCAGTAGATTTAGAATAGCTTGAGTTAACCTCCCTCTACCCACACACCAACAACCAGGGCTATCATGAGATAGATTGGCCTGAAACCCAAGTCACTGTGGTCCCTTCAAGCAAGGAGTAAGTAAGGATAACTGTACAGGTCTAGAGAAAAACTTGGGAAACATTCATGGAGCTTCCTTGTAGGCTGCTTTGGCCATCTTGGAGCTGCCTTTACCTGGGGGTCATTGAGTGTATTTTTATTAGAGTAATGTTTTCTCTGTCCATTGTGGGAATCACTCTCAGTACAAAAGGACATTGACAAACAAGGGTGGGTCCAGAGGAGAATGACCAGGATGACCATGCCACAGGAGGGTGAAGGAGAGAAATGGAAATGTTTAGCATGGAGAAGAAAAGACTTCATAAATGCATTTAAGTATTTAAAAGGTTATCATGTGAAGAGAGCTTGAATTTATTCTACCTGACTCCAAAGGACAGAACAAAGAAGATGGAAGGTACAGAGAAACAGATTTCAGACTAGATAGAGGGGGAAACTTCCTAATAAAAAAAGCTATCAAAAGTAAAAGGGCTGACTCAAGTGAGTTCTCTTTCACTGGAAATAAGTAAGACAAAGCTCTATGCCAGCTTCTCGGGGACATTGGAGCTAGCCCCTGTTCTTAGATGGGGTGAACCCCCTGAACACCCCCCCAAGTGTGAGCTTATAAAGTCCATGAATGTGTATATCCCAGATTCAAAATGGGTTCAAACTAATAGCATGAAATACAATGGAGGTTAGTGTAAAGTCATGCATTTGGAGTCTGAAAATCCATTTCATAAGCCCACGACAGGAAAATAAATCACTTGACAGCAATTCATGTGGGGGGAAAGACCAAGGGGTTTTGGTAGACTATGAGCTCAATAGGAGTCACCAGTGGATCAGTCACTCCCCAAAACGACCTGATGCCCATTAAAGTCTAGTGTCCAGACCAAAGGAGGTGATAGGCCCTCCATCAGTGCTCAGTGTAAGGTGGGCCACATCTAGGCTGTCCTGTTTACTTCTGGGCATTACATTTAAGGGCGCTGAAAAAGCTAGAAACATCCAAAAGATGGAGGGGCTCCTGAAAATACATCCTGTCAGGACATGCTGACCATCTAAAGATGCTCAATCTATACAGCTTGGGATCTGGGAATTTGTTTAGCTTTGAAGGATTTTGAAAACTGCATTTCAACGTAATTGGTCTCCTTTCTAATACTATGGATTTTACTTTGTGTTTAATAACATGATTCTGAGAAGAGGGCCATAGATTTCAGCAGACTTGACACACACATACAAAAAAGGGTAAGAACCCCTGCTATATAGAAGTACAGACTTGGGAGAAGGGCATAACAGTCATCTTCAAACACCCAAAGAGCTATCACATGGAAGGAATGAGTGTCGTACCTAGTCTGTGTAGCATCAGAACAAGCACTATAACAGCGAGGCAGATTTCAGCAGAATCTGAGAAGGAGCCTTCTAACAATAATAAATAAGGAATAGACTGCTTTCCAAAGTAGTGAGCTCCCTCTCAAGGGAAGCAGTCACAGGATGTTTGGATGACTATCTGCCAGAGCTATCTGCAGTGGCCCCTAAGGCTGCTTCTCTACCCCCCAAATGTCTCCTCAAAGCTCCATTTCCATAGTTTCAGCTGCCTGCTTGACATCTCCACATGATTATCCTACCAGCAAATTCAGTCCATCAGAATCTAAACCCTCATTTCCCTTCTCCTCCCTCTCTCCCCTAATGTCTCTATTTATGCTGCTAGCACCACCAATCTCTCAGTCACTCGGTCTCCAATGGATTACAATCCTGAAATGGGCGGAATCTTGGACCAGATAAAACTACCAGACCCCTTCTAGTTGAGAGTACAGGACCAGATAGCCCCAGACAGAATCAATTGGCTTTGCACTATTTGCATTCCCATTAGATGCCAGGCTCTAAACTGGGTATTGAGGTGGTTAGCTCTCTGAGATACTGAGATTATAAACTCCCTGAGGGCAGGCATTATGTTTTATTCATTAGAATTCCTTCCATAGGCTTGGAAGAGAGTAGGGACTCCATAAATATAGGCTGACTGATTGATTGATTAAAGGCAGCCGAGATAGCCAGGGGCTGCAATTTACCAAACAAACCACCAGATGGGGGGAGGGGGAGGAGAGCAAAACAACAGAGAAAATGGTTTTTCCACCACGTGAAGAAATTTCCAAAGAACAGCTAGGAAAAAGAAATAAATCTCAGAAATCATATTAAAGAGTAAAACCATTAGCTTGTACTCTATAGACTCCAGGCTTTCTTTGGTCCCCTTTTTCAATGTAATTACAAGAATTAAGTCATCTAGCATCCCCACATTCCAAGGCCAACCCTCCAGCAAGCTCAATCTCCATTCAGAGCACACAACTCGAACCTGGAAATACCCCTAAAGACACCTTGGTCACACAGTACCTCTCCGAAGATCATGTACTTTATTCCTGATGGCTGCACTCAGACCTTTGCTGACTCATTTTTAAATATGCAGTTCTAAGCATGCTTGGTTTTATTTGTTTTTTTCTTTTAGCCCAAACATATTAGCAGCAGGAGGGAGCATGGCTGGAGGGGCTACCAGAAACAGGTATAGCAATGGCACTGAAAAGTGACAGCTGCCTGTCTGGCATCCAAGGAAGAGGCAGAAACACTAAAAACAGGCACAGACCTACATTACTGCACAATGCAATGGGCAGTACAGTAACACTGATTCTATTTCATTCAACAGGCAGTGATTAAGGACCTCCTATGGACAAAGCAGCATGGTGTGCTGGCATAGCCAGGCTAGGAGTCAAGACCTGGGTTCGAGTTCTATCTCTCACACACATGGCTTCATGACTCTAGGCAAGTTCATTAACTTTCTAGTGCTCCAGGAAACTCTTGGAGACAATTGCAACAGTAGCTGATCTACTTTGGTAGAAGAATTTCCTCAGCAGACCTCCCTACACCAAGAAAATCAGATTTAGGGTTTTTTTTAAATGTCGCAGGCACTGTCCTAGGTGCTAGGAATACAAAGTCAAAAACAAGTGTCCCTGATCTCAAAAAGCTTCCATTCGACTGAGGGAAGATGTACCCGAGTCAGCATTAAAAAATATATATATATATATCAGTTACATTGTGTGCAATGTCTTCTGCTTGTAAAATTTAGAAAGATTTTCATTAAAAATTGCTAAAATAAAGAGTTTCTCTTAGAAGGTGTACCAGCTATCTGGAAATTTTACTGATGTAGAACATCAGATTCCCCATGTTAATGGATAAATGATGGGTTACTGCAGCTGAACTCCACACTTCTGCCTTTTCTTCTGTTTTGGTGGGGAGGGAGGGGAGAGGCAATCAGGGTTAAATGACTTGCCCAGGATCACACAGCAACTGCATATCTGAGGCCACATTTGAACTCAGGTCCTCCTGCCTCCAGGGCCAATGCTCTATCCCCTTCACCCCCTACCCCTGTCTCTTTTCTTTCCTTTGGCGTTCTCATCCACCCCCTTGGATTCTTTTACCTCCATGCCAATGACTCCTAAGGCTGGTTCTCTATCCCCCAAATGTCTCCTCAAAGCTCCAATTCCATAGTTTCAGCTGCCTGCTTGACATCTCCACATGATTATCCTACCAGCAAATTCAGTCCATCAGAATCTAAGCCCTCATTTCCCTTCTCCTCCCTCTCTCCCCTAATATCTCTATTTATGCTGCTAGCACCACCAATCTCTCAATCACTGGGTCTCCAAACCTTTGACTCATCTTTGACTTTTTCCCTTTCCTTCCCTCTCCAAGTCCTGTTGACTCTGCTCTCACAACACTTCTCAAATCTGTGTCTTCCTTTCCACTCCCACTGAAATCAGCCTAAATTAGCCCCTTATCTTTTTGTTGGAACTAATAGCCTCCTAACTATTCCTCTGACCTCCAGCCTCTCATTCTTCCTAGTTTTAATCCAAAGTGCTCGGATCGCCTCATTTTTCCCTCAAAAACATCAGGTAATTCTCATTGCCTTGTAAAAAGACACTAATCTCTTCTCTGTCACTTATAAATTCTGTGACCTGGGGCAAGTCACAGCATCTTTGTAGTAGTTTCTTTACTTCTAAAAATGAGAGGATTGGACTAGATGGCTCTTCCCTAGGCTCTTGTGTTCTAGTTATACAGGACTCCTATCCAGCCTTCCATTCTCATCTTGCCTCTCTTGTCTCTGGAGCTGTGTTTTGTCTTCCCCCCCCACCCCCACCAGAGAATGGCCTTTTCACCCCACACCCTTGCCACCTTGACCTATTCAAATCTCTCCCTCTTTAAGGCCTAACTCCTATTCCATAAAACTTTCCCTAGTCTCCTTCCACACCTCCCCAGCTGCCTTGAAGCATAAAGCGAACTTTCATTCCTATAATTTCCCATCACTGCCCAGATCCCTCCTTTGCACTTATTGCACTCATATATGTATACTCATCCTTTCTTCCCATTAGATTTTAAGCTCCTTAAACAGAGGGGGGAGTGTCAAATCAATTTTTGGAGCCCCAGCACTTAGCCCAAAGCTTTGCACATAGTATATTCTTAATAAATATTGGTCAAATGACTAATATGGCAATATATTTTGCAGTGATTGCACATGTAGAACCTATATAAAATTGCTTAGTGCCTCAGGGAGGGGGGGAAGGAAGGGAGAGAATTTGGAACTCAAAATTTAAGAAACCAAATGTTAAAATTGTTTTTACACTGAATTGGGAAAAAATAAAATACTATTCAAAAAATCTGTATTGGTGGAATTTTGAGTCCTAACGATGAGAACTGTCCTAAAGTGGGGTGGACTGCCTCTGTGAGGTAATGGGTTCTCACTCACTAAAGATCTTCAAACAAAGGCTGTTGGCAATGCTGCAGAGGGTATCCTGGGAAGCATATGGATTGGACTAGATGGCCTTTGATGTCCTTTCCAATTTGGAGTCTCTGTTCATTGAACTGAGTTGATTTTTCCAAATTTGATAAGAGTCAAATTGAAGGGGGGGGGCAATAGGGTTGCTTACCAGCCAAGAATCTAGCCAAGATTCAACCAAGAGTATTTTGCAAATGAAGCTGACATTAAATGAACAACTCAAATAGTGTTAAAGGGACCTGTCCCTCAACACCAATGAAAAGGAAGCTTTGCGTTCACATGGAGCATTCCCAAAATGTACAACAGTAGCCAAATACTGGCATTCCATCTATCCTTCAGGGCACATTCAAGTCAACAATCTTTCATTAGGTACGTACTAAGTAGCAGGCACTGAGCTCCATGCTAGACATACACAGACAAAAAGAGTAAACAGTCTATCTGTCCTCAAGGAATTTGAATTCTACTGGGGTTATAGAATACCCCCAAGTAAGTATATCATGTAAATCAATTAAAAACAAAGTGATTTCCTGGGGTGGAGAGGGAGAAGAGAAGAACACTAATAATTGGGGGGATCAGAAAAGGCCTCAAAGAGGAGACTCCCAACTGAACCAGGGAGGCCAAAAAATGAAGGAAAAGAGGGAAAGCATCTCCAACATGGAGGACAGCTCTAAAGCTCGCTCTTCCATTCAACCTTCTTCATGCTTCTCCCAACTCATCCCTCCAAGTTCGATCCCTCCTCCCAGCCTGAGCACCCCAGCACTTGGCTATCCCAGTCATGGCACAGAACACATTCCTTTTCCTGTATGTGTGCTCCCCAAGGGCAAGAACTGTTTTTTTTTAATTAAGCACTTATTTGTTCTCCCTCCAACTCCCCCTCCCCTAAAAACTTTCATTTTTCCTTCACTTTAGTGTATCTTCTGCTCTAAAGGGCCTTTCTCATGGTTAGCATTCAATGAATATTGGATGGATGAAATAGACCTGAAGTAGAATATATATCTTTTGAAAGGTTCCTTAAAACCTTTTGAAAACCTAGAGCATCTTTAGGGTAGCATGGGAACCTTGGGATAACAAATGGACCCTCTAAACGTCTGGTATCATACAACAAATAGTCCAAGGTAGCATCAGGAAGCTATTTTTATATCATACTAGAATATTCCGAAAGGGGAAGTAAAGGAGCAAAGAACAGACTGTAATAGAAGGAATGTTCACAAGGGTTGGGATTTTGTTTGTCTGTTTTCTTAGACTTTGTTTTTTAGTGACCAACCTTTAGCTGCCATGGACAAGTTGCCACAAAATTCAAAGATCTGTCACTTTGAAGGGGAAAAAAAACTAATTCTACAGTTTCTTAGTCTTCCTGCCCAAACTTTCTGGCCATCCCATGGAAAAACATCTTTGTCCATAGGATCATATTGATTCTTTTTGTGTATCCCATGTCCCACTGGATGTGACCAGAGAGCACATTGGAGTAAAGTCTGAAGGACCCAGGGATGAAGATGTTGACTTTGGGTAACCATTTGTGGAAGTTTCAGGGTCCAAAATGTCCCCCTCTACCAATGGTTAATGGTTGACAGGATGTCCTAACAGACTATTGGCTACAGTCCTTACCCGCCAATGTCCTGCTTCACAAACTCTCCTGGCTCTTTCCGTTCTTGCCCAGTTCCAGTAGGCAGAGTGGACATCACGAAGAGAAGTCCAAGGCTTATGGGAAGAATTCCTGGGAACTTCATCTTCTCAGGGAAAATCACAGAAAGACCTGTATGAGAAAAGCTTGAGAGCTGGGGAAAGAGGAGGTTGGAAGGGAAGGGAAAGAGGTAGACAAGAGAGAGAAAACAGGGAGATCAATATTCAGTTCCATTTGAATCTTCCCGTTTCTATGGCAGCCCAGTTACCAAATTATCAGCTCCCTAGTCTCCTCTTTCCCCAGTTTGTCATCTAAAAAAATGGCTTCTGCCAAAGGTAATTGGATTTTGCAATCCCAATACCATGATATTTCCAACAGGTCCCACCAACATATACCAGATCCTTCTTCTGCTCACCTAAGGAAGCTAGAGGAGCTAATGGAATGGCCCCTAGACTGAAAGTAGAGAGACTGAGGCACCAGCCTCATATCCACTGCCTTGAGTAAGCTATTTTACCTCATTGACATTTTATTTTTTTTACCTGCAGAACAAGGAAGCAGATGGCCTGACATTTTATGAAATTCATAGGCTGAGTCCACAGAACATCCAAACATTCAAGTGAAAAAGTCAGCAACCTCAGTGTTCTGCCTGTGCTTGGATAAACAGCTGGATATTTTCAAATCATGAAATGCCAGCTTAAATGAGACACGTCACTAGAGGAATGACCTTTTCCCCTTAAATTTGATTCTTTGCTTTTATATGGCTCTTGTCAGGTAGAATCTTAGAACAACTAACTTCCATCATTCCCTATACTGGGAATGCCCTTAGACCCATCTCTGCCAGCTGAAATCCTACCCATCCATCTAAGAATGCCACCTCCAGGAAGTCATCCCTTCCTGCTCCCAGTCAGAGAAGATCTCTTCCTTAGGATCATAGATTTAGAACTGACAGGACTTAGCCTAACTACCTCTGTAGTTAAGAAACTTGCCCCAAATTACCGGGGCGCTAAGTGGAGAAGCCAAAATCAGACCCTGCTCCCCTGACTCCAAATCCAGCATTCTGCACTGCATTACAGTGTGTGCCTCTAAACTCTCAAACACTTCCCCCTTATGGATCCAGTACCATACCAAGATGGTAACACAACATACTAACGTTGGTCCAAATGTAGACTACTTCTGTGTTTAAGCTTTACTCCCACAGTGAGATCTCTTTATACATACATTTATGTGTGTACATGCACATATGTATATACACATACATAGGTAGGCATACACCAAAAATAATACAAAATAACTTTACAAAAACACTGCTTTATTTGTAAGATACCTTGTTTTGGTTTTCCTTTAAAAGATTTTTCATACAGGTTTCTTAATTTGCATTTTTATGTTTGTATTTATTTTTATGCATTTATACACATAGCACTTTGAGGTCTGAAAAGCATTTTATGTGTATTATCTAACGTGATCTGCATAACAACCCTGTGAGGTGAATGCTAGGTATGTCTCTCAATTTTACAAATGAAGACACTGAGGCTGAGGGAGGCCAAAGTGTCCCTGCTTGAGTGGAATTCAACAAGCCCAGGGCTCTGCCCACTGCATCCAGTTACATCATTTCTGTGTAAGTTGCTTTGAAACTTTGCAAATGTCAAATATTATCATTCTCCTTAGGACTACTCCCACCAGCCCTCCTCTATCTGGGCTATCTAGTAAGCTCCCTAAAGGCATGGGCTCTGCCTTGTTTGACACTGCTAAGCTGTGGAAGTCCCTTTGGCTTGGGTCTTAGGGTTTGCCGACAATGATACTCTAGGCGGCCTTTGCCCCTCCAATCTCATTAGTGACCTTCCCCGAATGGAAACATTTGGGGGTTTAGTTTTGGTCCCATGCCCAGTTGCAGGCCTCCAGTATTTGGGGGCTGTTTGAGAGGGAAGCAGAGGCCTGGGATGTGTTTAGAATTCTTGGAGTATTTTAGCTGGAGTGAGTGGCCAGGGCCTATGGGGGAGGTGGGAGGGATGCTGGAGGTGCTGGTTGACCAACATGAGGTGAGCTGAAGACAGCCCCACAATTAGAAGGCGTGGCCAGCTACCGGCCCGATGGGGCTGCTGACAGAGGTGATGAGGAAGTTCAGGTTTGTCAGGCCAGGGATGGCTGAGTGCAGCTGAGGTACACGGGATCTGTCCAGAGCTGTGAAGACAGTTAGGAGAGACAATGAGCTAGCCCAGAGGGAAAGCCCCAGGGCCTGCCCTCAGCAAAGCACAAGCAGGTAATTTGTCTTCAGTAACCTATGCCTCCTGAGGTAGGCTTCCTCAAAGCTCAGTCAGTGCTGGGGAGGGGACAGAGGATCTGAAGGAGATAGACTGGGAGGAGGTGGAGGGCATCTGGGGGTGGGGAAGGGGAAGAACACAAGTAAGCTGGCTAAAAGCTTTTTAGGTGGATGGATGGATGGATGGATGGATGGATGGATGGATGGATGGATGGATGGATGGATGGAGACAGAGGAGAGAGGATATTTATTAAATGCTTACTATGTGCCAGGAGCTGGGGATACAAATCCAAACCCAACAACCCTGCCCTCAGGGAGTTTCCATCCTAATGGGGCCTTTGGGAAGATGCAGGAGTGTCTAACCCAAGAGACTCTTGCTATTCAGCCCTATTCTTCCCACAGCCAGTGTGAGGTCCTTGGTCTCGCTCGGTAGGTGAGGTCTTTGGATTAGGGTTGGGGGCAGCCTCCTCTGCTCATGGTGGGGTGGATGGAGTAATTGGGGTAGAGTCAGTAAAGATTAGGATCAGATAGTACTAGTTGCTGGCAGGTGTAAAGGAAAGTAGATGGGAGGAAGATTCTGCCTCTGCTCCCACCCTAAGCTTTCTGGAGACTGCCAGACTCATGGGAGAATTTAAAGTGTGCCCCAAAATTCTTTGGGAAAAAACCCTAGCCTCATTTAGTTGGAATTCTATGAGCTTAGGGAATCATTTGAGTTAATGGGCAAGCAGCCTCCCATGACACTGAACAGCCAGCTAAGATCCATCTTAAAGGAATGGGGGTTTCTTATCCTTTGGAGGAGCCTAGAACTCCAGGACTTGGGATCCAGAATGGCTGCTCAGAGACCTCTTCTTAACCTTTGTTGTATCCTAGACCTCTTGGGCAACTTGGAGAAACCTAGGGATTCTTTTTCAGAGTCATGTTTTTAAAGTACATGTAGAATTACAGAGCAAACCAATTATATTGACAAGGTGTGTTAGCAAGGGAAAAAAAACATATTCGTGGACCCCACATTACGAACCCCCAATATCAAGCCCTAACCCTTCATTTGACAGATGGTGAAGTAAAGAACCAGAGAGAGGGACTGATTTTCCCAAGGTCACACAGCTAGAAAGTCATGGGAAAGAGGGGGAAAAAATTGGTAATTAAGGGTAGGGACAGGGGAAGGGATTATGGGGGAAGGGGAGTCTCTGGGGATTAAAAAGGCACTGAACCTTTATAGAACAGGAAATAATACTAGGAAGCAGAAGACAGGTGCAAAGAGGGAAATGGAGGGGACCTCTTGCCTCCTTCACAATTTTTCCCAGGGTTCATCCTGCCTTTTTTCTCTTCCTATCTTCCTCCCAGAGACAACATGAAGAGGTTCAAGGGATTTGTGTTTTAGTCATGTCTGACTCTCCATGATCCCATTAGGGGTTTTCTTGGCCAAGACACTGGAGTGGTTTGCCATTCCCTTCTCCAGGTCATTTTACAGATGATGAAACTGAGGCAAATGGGGTTAAGTGATTAGCCCAGGGTCACAGAGCTAAGTGTCTGAGAACAGATTTGAATTCAGAAAGATAAGTCTTCCTGATTCTAGGCCCAACACTTTATCTACTTCAGTGACCACCTAGCTAACTGGGTCAAGGGCAATAGTCCCTGAACTCCAATGAGACTCTCTTGTCTCCCCAGTCATTTTCCCTTTCTCAGTCTCAGATTCCTCCTCTAGAAAATGAAGATGGTCAATTCAATCCAACAATCATTCATTAAGTACATACTTTGTGACAGAGATTCAAAAACAAATGACAGAAACAGTCCTGTCCTCAAGGAGCTTGCCATCCAGTGGAGAAATAAATAGCTGACAAACCTAAAGTAAGGACTTTAGGGTTTGAGGCTGGTTAAGCCCCTTGCCCCTTTCGAAAAAGTAGAAGCCTGGCAGGCATTATTATTCTGATTTGACAGAGGAGTGATCAGAGACATTAAGAGACTTAAAACTTAGCAACCATCCTTAGGGGCAGAGGCCTACAGAGGCAGAGGCAGAATTTACACTCTGGGCTCCCAGTCTTAGATTCCTGCTCTCTAATTCTATGACCAGAACACATGCCTTGACCCCATTCAGAGAAGTACCCCTCACTTTTCTGTAACTTTGGGCCACAAAGAGCTCCTTCCACCTGGTGTTTGAGCCCAGCTATTTGGCTATAGGATCTGGAGTTCTGTGTTCCCCTTAGAGGAAGTGATGTCCTTGGCTGTTCCTGCCCCACTGCCTCACAGAATTAGAGCTGAAAGGCCCTTTAGAGGGCAGGAAGTTCAACCCTCTCACTTCCGGATGAACTAGGGTCAAAGCTGGAATTTGAAGCTAGGTCTCCAGGTCCAGCACCCTAACCACTATGCCACGTGGCCTTCCTCTGAACCTTTCCTTACCAGGCCATTTTGTCATCTTGGCTGAGGTTCCTCAGAGCTCCTGAGAATCTCCCATTGGCAGTCATCACTTTATCCCTGCATATATCAGCTAATCTGCTCCTCTCCATAATCCAAAGAAGTCAAGCAGGGATTCTGCTCATTTTACAGAGGGAAAAACCAAGGCTCCCAAAGTAGCAGCAGCTCACATTCCCACAGAGCAATCTTTCCTGGCTATAACCCCAAACTGGTAGTGTGAGAGCTTTAAGGTCCATTTTATAAATAAGGAAAGTCAGGCTCAGAGAGCTTAAATGACTGCCCCAAATCCCACAACAGGCGCCAGAGCCCACTCGGATGTGAGTCATGTGACTAAGGCCAGGGCTTTCTCCTCTATGAGGGCAGCCAGCCAGGTGATAATGACTTAATTTGCTCAGCCAAGCTCTACTAATATGGTGTCGGAGTTAATGTGTTCCTCTTCCCAGGTCGAATGCCACTTTCAACGAATAGGCCTCCAGTAGTGACTTTGATGGTGGAAGTTCAGGCACTGTGACAGGCCCATTAGGAGAGAGGAGAGGTTTTGGATCAGGCTGTCCATTGGTATTTTCTGATGCTCACTGGTACAAAGGGCCGGCAGACTTTAACTCTGGCCCTGGGCAGGCTGTTTGGCCAGGTATTCTCATGCTGGGGATAAAAGACTGCTACAAGGCTGAGAGATGTCGGTAAAGCCTGGGAGAAACCAGGACTAAAGGATTTAGGCAGTGTGCTACAGCTGTCTAAGGAGGCCCAAGCCACAGAGCCTTTGCACCCACAGTGTTATGGCTTCAGCCAAAGCCAGTAATCCTCTCCACTTCCTGCTGCCCGTTTTAACCCTAATTCCCCTCCCAATAGCTCCACAATTGAGCTTCATTTCAAAGATCAAGAAACTAAGAAGCAAATCCCCATTGATATGTGAGGCCAGCTAGTGAGCTACTCAGACCTTCTGCTGTTTAAAGGGCCCTGGGCCCAAAGGAGCCGGTTCTCCCCAGGACCTTCTACCTCCTTCTAGCACCGCATCCCATGATGCCCAAGGTAGAGCCTGCCAATCCCTCTAGCACATGCACCTCCTTCCCTCTGAGTCACAGAGACAGAGGACGGAGGGAGGCCAGTAACACCCCACAGAAGAGCACTTGAAGAGGAAAGGGGCCAGGTTGCAAAAGACTCTTCCTGCCAAACAGAGGATTTGATATTTCATTCTGGAGGATAAAGTTTTAGGATTTATTAAGTTAGGTGGGGAGTGACCTGGTCACATGTGTTTTAGGAAAATCACTTTGGCAGCTGAGTGGAGGATAAACTGGAGTGGAGAGGGATTTAGAGCAGGGAGATGAATGAGAGGGTTATTGTAATAGTCTAGGCTTGGGGTAATGAGGGCCTGAGCTAGGGTGGTGGCTGTGTACTTAGAGAACAGACAGATATGACAAGACTGACCACAGACCGGCTATATGGGGGGAATCTGAGCGAGGAGTCAAGGATTTAGGAGCCTGGATGACCAAATGGATGGTGGTGCTGGGGCAGTAATGGGAAATTTGGGAAGAAGGTTTGAGGGGAAAGATGAGTTCTGTTTTAGGCCTAGTTTGCAGTACCTACAGGACACTCACTGAAGATATTCAAATGGCTGTTGGTGATTTGGGGATTGGAGCTAAGAAGAGAGATTAGGGCTGGATAAATAGATCTGAGATTCATCTGCCAAGAGATAATCATTGAACCCATGGGAGCTTAGGAGATCACCAACAGAGATAGTATAGAGCAAAGGTTCTTAGCCTCTTTGGGTCATGCCCCTCTTTTCAAGTCTGGTGAGCCCTTCTCAGAACAATATTTTTAAATGCATAAAATATAGAAGATTACAAAAGAAACCACTTATGTTGAAATACAATTATCAAAATCTTAATTTAAAAAACAAACAAGTTTATGGAGCCCAGGTATAGAAGAAAAAGATGAGAGCCCTGGACAGAACTTTGGGATCTGCCCATATTTAGTGGGCATGACCTGGATGAATCCAGCAAAAAGACTGTGTCCTCATCTTCCCAAGAGAATAGAAGCTGCTTGAGGGCAGAGACTGTTCTGTGTTTGTATCCCTACAGCCTAGTCCCGGGCCTTCATGTTTGTCGAATGTAGGCCTGGCTGGCTAGTCCTTTCCTCTGTCTCTGGGACCTCCATCCCTGTACCTTCCCTTCTTGTCCCTCACCCTCTGCTATTCTCCCTTGACATTCTCTCTCTTTAGTTTGGCCGACCTAATGCCTCATAAATGAACAGCTCCAGCTCTGACCTTTCATGGTGATTCTCGTCCTGAGTCACCTCCAGTTGCCTAGAGAATATCTCCCTCACATACCCCACCAATATCTGAAGCTTAAGTCCAAATTGAGACTCATTATTTCTCCTCCTAGAACAGCCCCCTCTTCCAAGCACCACCAGTCTCCTAGTTCCCTTGTTTCTAAATGGAGAGTCTCATTATTGTCCTTCTCGTCCCACATTTTGTCACCAAAAACCAAGGAGGTTTTGTCTGTGTATCTTCCTCTCCCTCCCCACACCAGCAATCCTGCTCAGACCTGATTCAGCTCATTCTGGAAGGACTCCAGTAGCTTCCTATCTGCTTTCCCATTGCCTCTAATACTCCCATCTATCCTCCCACACACACCTTCAACTGGGATCTTCCTCAAACACCATTTTACCACATCAACAGCTCAAGAGCCTAAAGTGCCTTTGTCTCATTTATTGTCTCAAATCCTAAGCTCTCAGCCCAGCCTTCAGGGCCTTCCATTAACTGGTCCCCTCCCCTGCCAAAGCCTCTCTAAGCTCCAACTCGGTTATTCCTCTACATGGGCCTCTCCACTGCAGCCAAATCTATCTGCCTCCAGTTTGCTTATTCTAGCCTTCGGCCCTCCTGCTCAAGTCTCCCCTGCACTTGGCTAGTGTGGCAGAGGTGAATGATCTCTGGACTTGGAGCAGAAGCCCAGGGTCAAAGACCTGGCTCTTCCCCTAGCTCTATGATCTTGGGCAAATAATTTCCTCTCTCCTGCTGACTTCTGCAACATAAAAAAGAAAAAGGGTGGGGAGGAATGGACTCGGTGCTCTCCAAGGTCCTGTAGCTTGCCCTACCCTCGCTCTTAACCAGCCTCTGTCCAGCAAACGGAATCGGAGTCATCTCTGCTAGGATGCCTTGCTTGCTTACCTTCCATTGCACTCTGATCAGTCCTTGACTGTCTATGCCTTCAGCACTTAATCATTACGCCCCTGGATCCAGAGCTTTGGAATAGTTCTGTCCAGTTTCACTGTGTCCATGTGCCTGTTTCCTTAGGCTAGCAGGTCCTCATGGAGTACAGAGAGGGTACTTCCTATTTTTTTTAAGTTTATCTCCTCCAGTTGAATCACCCAGAAGCGGCCACCTATAAGCACTTAGCCATTTATTAGGAAATAGCCCCCGCATTCTACTCATAAGAGAAAGCCCATCTCCTTAGTTCAGTCTGTGATCACAGAGGCAGGAATGAGAGCAGCCAGCCCAGTGGCAATAACTGGCCACTGCCTTCTTTCCAGATTCAGAACCAAGATGGGGATGGGAGGGAGCAGCTTTTAGTGGCTTCCTGAGGTACCCTGGCAATTGTGGACCACAGAGCACCTCTACACTGTGACCTTTACTGATAAATAGAGGGTCCAGTCCCTCTCACCTAGGTGAGCACAGTTGGCTCTGGTTGCACCAAAGAGAGACTCAACAGAACATCAGAGCTGGAAGGGAGGACCTCCAGTCCAGGGGTCCTATTCAAGTCCAATGATCCTTAACCTTTTTTGTGCCATGGGTCCCTTTGACAACCCAGTGAATGTTTTTACATGCATAAAATAAAATATGTACAATAAGGAATGGGGCCAATTAGAAATATAGTTATTAAGATATTTTGAAAAACAAGTTCATGGACCTCAGATCAAGAACCTCTGCTCTAGTACAAATGTCTCATTTTATAGATGGAGAAACTGAAGTCCAGAGAAGGGAAGTGATTTGTGCAAGGCCACAGAGCAGGGGCTAGGCAGAACAGAATTAGATGTCAGCACCATGTGGTAAGAAAAATCAGTGGGTTCTAGAGTCAGTAGGGCTGAATCCAATCCTGATTCTCCTGCCTTATTACTTAGGTGACCTGGGGCCTTCCCTTCAATTCTCTATAAAATGGCTCAGTTGAACTAGATTTGGCTCATAGATGAAGAGCTGGAAGGGACTTTTGAAGTCAAGTCCTCTCATTTCTTACGAGATATTAAAGGTTCTTTGTATCTCTAAAGCTATGATGCTACTCCCAGAGGACACACACACACACACACACACACACACAGAGTCAGCCCAATGCTTAGTCAACTCCCCAGTGAACAGCCAAGAAATTGTCCCCTGCCTCCAGGCACTATAGACAACCTAACTCATTGCCCTCCATCTCAACCCTTCCTTTCTGCTCAAGAGTTCTGTGTGGGTGGTTTTTCAAATCAGAATAATTGCCTCAGTTCTCCATTTCAGCCTGCTTCCATAGTCCCAGAAGCTATGAGCAGTAGCTTCTAGAAGATAACAGGCCCATCTAATGCCTCAGGATTCAATTCAATTCAACTCAACAAACATTTATTAAGTCTTCTAAGAGCTGAGACAAGACCTCAGACCCTGCCCTCAAAGAGCTTACAACCAACTTGAGCAGGCCTGTACAACCTTCAGCCCTTGGCTCCCTCGGCTAGCTGGGTAGCAAGCCAAAAGATTTCAGGGGACCCCAGAAAGCTGTAGAGGAAAACATCCTTTGTATGTAGAATAATCCTTTGGCTTGGGCAGCAGGTTGTGCGGGCCTGCACTAGAGGGATAAGACCTGGACACAAACATAAATTAGAATATAAAAGTGCCTAGGAGAATTCCCAAAAGTATGTGAGAAGAGATCAGATTTCTTCTGGGGAAGGGAGAAAATGACAGGGATAGAATTGGAAATGTCTCCAAGTGGGGAACCACTGAGACTCTGTAGTGGAGAGCAACATGATAAGATCTGTGCTTCTGGAAAATTGTCTTGGCCACCATGGGAAGTGTGGGGAGAGTCTGGAAGCAGAGGGGACTGATTAGAAAGCTACCACAATGGTAGAGCTGATGGTGGGGAGCGGAAGGAGCAGCAGGGCTATGACACACTCTTGGGCCACCTACAACCCCACAGTATTTGTCTTGCTTCTGAACAAGCACATACCCACCCTCACCATCCCTTTCCCCCTGCACACTGTTGGCTAATATTCTGGGACAGCTCCACCTTTGACTGAACCTCTTTGAACAATGAAAATATGACCCCTGGCTGCCATTGATAAAATTCCATTCTGGGTCCTCCCATTGACCACTCATTCCCAGCCTCCTCAACCTGACCCCACCAATGCCCCACTGCATCCACTGGAGTGGCTCCCTGCAATGCCTAATCCATGACTAAGAGATTAGCTTTCACGTTAAACCTTTTTCCTTTCTCCCTCCATCTTGCATTTACTGAGACCTGGCTCCCTCCTGATGACATAGTTGGCCTGGCAGCTATTTCCAGCACTGGTTCCATTTTCATTCATACCCCACAACTAGTCACACTGGAGGAGCTGGAATACTCCTGGCTCCCCTTTGCTCCTTCCAGGTTCTCCCTCTTCCAGCATCACTCAATAATCTCTCATCCTTTGAGGTTTACTCAATCCATATTTATGATCTAATCAAGATTCTGGTGGTTGTTGTCTATCTACCTCCAGGACACTTTCCTTCCTTCCTCAGTGAGTTCAGTGCCTGGATCACAGTCTTTCTCTCATCCTCAATTCCTGCCCTCATCCTAGAGATCTTCAACATACTTACTGATACTCCCTCAAATCCTCTAACCACCCAGTTCCTTAACTAAGTAATTTCCCATGAACTTTTCCTCTCCCCTACTACACTACACAGAAATGGCCATACTTTTGATCTTGCCATCAGCTACAAATGCACCACTTCCACATCCATGAAGTCCGAAATTCCTTCATCTGATCAAAGTCTGTTGTCCTCTCACCTCTTCCCCTGCCTTGCAAACCCAAATTCTGTTCCTTTTCACCATGACCTCCACTCTAAATGATGTGGATATAAAAGTGCCCTTCGGGTTAATATTAAGAGTTGCTTTCTTAGTACCTTGGGGGGCCCTCCTAAGCCTGAGAACATCTTAAAGTAAACTTCCCCCTTATCCAGGGACCAACAAAATTCCTTGTCACCTCCCCAACCTGGGTCATAAAATTTCCCCTGCCTCCCTTATCTGGTGTCATCCATCTTCTTCCTCCTGCCCCTAAATCTCCAACCCCCATTAGGAACCCTAAAAATTACATCACCATCCTATAGGCTTGTAGCTTTCTGGCTATATAAGTCCGGTCCTTGTCCTATGCCAGTGGCTTTGTTTGACTCCTTGCTGAATCTAAGGCCTGCATGCTTTTGTGTCAATGAAGCTCCCTTTGGCTAAAGAGAAGGTCTGAGTGAATTCTTTCAAAACCTGAACCAGCCCTTCCCACTCTGACCCTCGACATCAAGACCCCTCAGCTCTTTCTCAGGCTACCACCCCTGCACTAGCCACAATCTCTTTCCTATCCCATCTTGACCCCTTGGTGACCCAATTCAGCTCTATGCTGTCCTCTTCTCTTGAGTCTCCTGCCCTTTATCCTATCAAATATCTTGCTCTGCTAAGCCTCAACTCAGATTACTCCCACCATCCACTGCCTTTGTTCTTATTCATATGCTGATTAAAGAAGATGAGGAAAATCATAAAACTGTGCTGACTGGGTCCACTGCAAATATATGTTACATAATCTTGACTGGGCCCTCACTGGGGTAAGGTAATCCTTTTCTCCTTTCCTAATTGACTCATTATTCCGCGAATTACAACAGTTTTTCCAAACCTTTTCATCCCTTCTCAAACTTCTCACTCTCTTTGCCCACCTCCTCAGCTCAAAACCTTGCCTCATATTTCACTGATAAAATTGGGTCATCTGTTAAGAGCTCCCTCTTCTCCCCTCCTCATCTCCCATCACCCAGATGCCTTCTGCCACTTCCTCCCCCTTAAGCCCTGCCTCATATAGGAGGTGGCCCTTCTTCCTGCCTGTGTATGCCCCACCTTGTCTTCTCTGACACCACTGCCACCTTCTTCACTTCATACCTGGACTGTGGCAGTAGCTTGCTGTCTGGTATCCTCTCTTGAAATCTCTTGCCATGCCAGTCTAGGCCACTCAGCTGTCAAATCAATCTTCCTAAAGTATGAACCCTCCCCCCCCCCCATTCAATCAACTCCAGTGACTCTCTGTTGCCCCTAGGATCAAATATAAAATCTTTTGTTTGGCCTTTAAAGCCCTTCCTACATTTCTAGTCTTATTACACCTTACAATACACCCCCCCAACCCACATACTCTTCAGTTCAATGATACTGCTTTCCTTGCTGTTCCTGACATGGCACTCCATCTCCTGACATTTTTACTGGCTGATCTCATGCCTGGAACTCTCTCCCTCCTCATTTCCATCTCCTGGATCACTTGGCTTCCTTAAAGTCTCAGCTTAAGTCCTGCCTGCCTTTTATAAGAAGTCTATCCCATTCCCTTTAATGCAAAATGACACAGTGGACAGAGCACTGGACCTGGAGTCAGAAAACCCTGAGTTCAAATCCAGCCTCACACACTTACTCTCTAATTACTACAAAATTCTTTTCCCTTCCCCCTTACTGACTGTGTGACCCTGAGCAAGTCACTTAACTTCTATCTGCTAAGTTTCTTCAACTATAAAGTGAGGATAAATGTCGCGAGGGTCAAATGAGACAAATGTTTGTAAAGTGCACTATATAAATGCTTGTCCCTTTCCCATTCCCTCAGTGCCTTCCGTATAGCTTATTTGTACATAATTGTTTATATTCTCTCTCCTCCAGTAGACTGGGAGTTCCTTAAGAGCAGGAACTAGTTTTTGCCTTTCTCTGTTTCCCCAGCCCTTAGCACAATGCTTGGCACATAGTCAGCACTAAATAAATGCTTCGGTGAAAGGAGGGCTGGTATGAGAGAGTACTTGGTGGACAGGATCAGCCGTCCACTCACTGGCTATGGAAAGGGGTGGGAAGAGACTGGGGAGAATCAGAGATGGCTGAGAGAATGGTGATGGCCCTAAAGCCCTGCAATTGCCAGGTAAAGACGGAGTTGCAGGCACAGCACCAGACCTTGGAAAGCATCAGGCTGAAGTTAATGGTGCATTCAAGCCTGTCAGGTTAGAGGTCTGACTTTCCACCTCCCTTTCAACAAGAAACTGTCAGAATAACAGGATAAACATGAGACAAAGCTGCCTTTTTATCTCTGAACTGAGGGATGCTCTTCACAAAGTGACCTCCTACAGAGGGGTATGTCAAGGCAGCTGGTCCTGCTTAACTGCAGCCCAGCTCACTGCCCCTGATGGGATACTCCTCTTCCCCAAGTAACCTGAGATCCACCCCCTGTCCCAAGGGAGCCGGAAACCTGGCCCACCAAAAGATCCAGCTCTTCCACTTCCCAGGAACTCTCGAAATACACACCAATTCAGCAGGCTTCACACTTGCAAATCTCTCATCCCACCCCACAAACACTTCACAACACGCCCCCACACACACCCAGTTCTCCTGCCCAGGTGCTCATGGACACATGGCAATCTCCAAGTAGGTTGGCATCCCAGAATTCTTTTTCCCTGACACTCTTGAAGACAAGACACCTGCTAAATCGGACAAAGGTGGGGGTGGGGGGTACATAGAGAAACCAGATACCTTTGTGGCTTCATGATCAGAGAAAGCAAAGAAGGAGCAGGGCTTTTTTGTTCTCAATCTGCATGCAGGGTCTTACTGGCAGCCCAAAATGCAGAAAAGGGGGTATGTTTGATCCCATGTAGTCTCCCCAAGCTCACAGCTCATGCCCTGAAAATTACAACTAGATACAAGCTAGCTCCACACTGGCCCAAAACAAAAGACATCACGGCAGAGAATTGAGGAAGTGCAGTGCTGGCCTGGGAGTGGGGGGTTCCCGGATTCAAATCCTGCCTCAGAAACTGACGTGCTGTCAGACCCTAGAAAAGTCACTTAGCCTCACTCAGCCTCAGTTTCCTCATCTGTAAAGTGGGAATATTAATACCAGTATTATCATAGTCTGATTCATTTTCTCAGTAGCTATACGTGATTATCCAAAAGCCCAAGTCTGATCATGTCATTCCCTTACTCAGTAAACTCCAATTGTTCCCAATTGCCATTTAGTATGAAAAAGAAACCCCTTTGTTTAGCTTTTAAAGCCTTTCATACTCTGCTCCCAGCATGCCTTTCCAGCCTCTGTCCTACAGTCCTGTCATATTGGCTTCCTTGCTTTTTCTCTTCTTTCCTCGGTGCCTTAGCAAAGGCTGTCTATCAGTGCCTACCCCTTCCCTCTGACTCCAGGAAACCCCTGCTTCCTTCAAGAGGCAGCTTTCCCTGGAGCTTTGTCTAATCTCCCCCACCCCACCCCACCCCACCCCAAATTCCCTTATATCTATTTTCTACATCATATTTCCTCTAATGGAATGTAAGCCCCTTGAGGGCAAGGACTCTAATGATCATCTTTGGATACCCAGTGACCAAACCAGTATCTGGCACATAGTAAGCACTTAATAAATGCTTATTGATTGATAGAACCTACCTCAGAGGGTTGTTGGGAGGCTCTAGTTAGATGTCGGAAAGGTACTCTGCAAACCCTCAAGATCTGTCTGCAGGTCGGCTCTGATGGGTAAAGCATCCCGAGATCAGGCAGTTGTCCAGATGTTTTGGTTAAAGTATGCATAACATCTGTATGTTAGGAGCCAACACAGAGGGGGCCCACCAGCATTTTCTCCTTGCCATGCAGACAGTTAGCCTCCCCAGACGCAGCAGCCACTGCCTCATACGGCTCCCCCATATACAGACAGACACTGAGTCACGGTGAGGACAATTATAGGCACTGATTTACAAACAGAATCACCAGTGAGAGACATCCCAGCTTCCGATGCAAGCACAACCCCCGCCAGGGCCTGCCTGCCTTACAACTCCCCTCCCCCTTGCCACCCCCAGCTGGCAGAAGGGGCCCTGACTCCCAGGTCCCTTCCATGCCAGCCCAGCTGCAACTGCAGCCAGAGACTCCAGGCTGGGCCTGGCAGCAGCTGCAATGCTCTGGCTTGGACTCCCCCCCCCCATCCAGTCCCTCTCAGCAGTTGGGAGAAGCAGCAGCAGAGATCTGCTGCAGCCTCATATATCAAGCCATGCACTCTGCCTCCATCGGACAGCTGGCTTGTCCTCAGACCCAGAGCACAGGCGTCATGCAGGGGGCCTAGAGTGAGCAAACTGAGCCCTAGGACCCACGCCCCCAAACGGTGACTCATCACATCCCTGTACCCCATCCCCCTCCCCTGAACTGCCCATGGCACCAAAAGCATCCCTATGGAACCCACAGCCTTACCAACTTGAGACATGCCCAAACTTATGCACTGATTTGGTGCCGCTTGTGGATTTCTAATGGGAGCCCAGAGAGCCTGTGAAAAGCCAGCATGGAGGGAGGAAGAGGTCTTCAGTGAGATGTGGACCATCCTTTTATCACTAGCTGCCTGCCTGTCTGTACAATGGGCTACTTTCTGTTAACCTTTAGCCAGAGGCCATCAACTGCTGTAAAGGGAGGGGATGTGAGATTCATTTCTAAGCTGGAAGACAGATAGGGCTGAACTTGGGACAGGTGGTGCTGGGAGTGATACCACCTAGTCAAAAGGAAGAATAGGCCAAAGGGGATGGGAAAAAGGGAAGCTGATGGGAGAAAAAGGAGGGGCAAGGGAGAAAGAATGGAAAACTCAGCACTGGGGACCCAGAGTAAAAGAGAGGGATTCAGAGGCTGGACTAGGCTGGTGGGGAAGGGGTGGGTCAGGGAGGTAGCTGATGGAGGATAAAAGACAAGATGGAAAGGACAGGAAGTCTATGTAGCTGTGTTGTGGAACACTTCCACCCAGAGGGATGCAAGCATTGAGAAAGCAGGGTTTGGGGCAGACAGGTACATTCTCAAAGGGAGAGGTCTCATCTATAGCCTGTGTTAGAATCCAGAAGTTTCTGGCTTTCTCCTGGGCTAATCTATGAGACTGTAGGAGAGCATTCCAGAGAAGGGAGAAGGACCTCATCCTTGGACCCCATTTGGTTGTATGGAGAGAGCCCACTGCAGTGAATGCCCAGCTAGACCAGAGGGCTGGGAGAGGGCCCAGGAAGATGCCAGCATCATGGCTTGGCACTGCCCCATGTTTCTAAGTTGGAGGACAAAAAGGTGCTTAAGGAAACCCTTCATTTAGAAAGCAAAAGCCCAAGGAAAGCCAAAGTCGTGCTCAATGGGCTGTGGGGCCACTGCACCAACGGCCCCAGGGTTCCACTATTATCATCTCCTCCAGGAGGCTTGGTAGCCAATTTTACCTTGGATCTAGACTCTTTTCCCCTTCTCCCTTCTCCCTAACTCAACCTCATGCAGGTCTTAGGCCACTGTCTCTGCAGTCTTCTCCCTTTAGGAGGAGAACGTGGCAGACCATCATAGCTAGAAAGGAGTCTCTAGGCCAACCTCTCACTATGCAGAGGTGACTGAGGCCCAGAGGAAGGAAGAGACTTGGCCAAAGTCACACAGCTAGCTCAGGATGGACCTAGGACTAGAACCCTTGATCAGACTCACTCTCTCTCTCTCTCTCTCTCTCTCTCTCTGAGCTTGAGTTCCGCAGAAGGGCGAAGGAATAAAGAGTCTAGAGAAAGTAATTCAGAGCCCTATGAAATAAAAGCACCCAATCCCACG
>NW_027187270.1:2539570-2551084 GCF_028583685.1 Petaurus breviceps papuanus
CGTGGGATTGGGTGCTTTTATTTCATAGGGCTCTGAATTACTTTCTCCTGGTGAATTATTCATGGGCAGCTAGGCGGCACTGCAGTGGAGAGAGCACTGGGCTCAGAATCAAGAAACCTCATCTTCCTGAGTTCAAATCTGGCCTCAAACACTTCCTAGCTGTGTGACCCTGGGCAAGTCACATCAGCCTTAGTTTCCTCACCTGCAAAATGAGCTGGAAAAGGAAAAGGCAAACCACTCCAGTATCTTTGCCAAAAAACCAAACAAACCAAATGGAGTCACGAAGAGGCAGACATGATGGGAAAAGAAATGACTGAACATCTACAATGTATTGTTTCCAAAAGTGTGTATTCTTTTTCCTTGTGAATAAGCCCTGGAGAACCCACTGGGATCTGGAGTGTGTGGCAGCAGGGATAAGTAGGAAGAGGAGGAGCAGGTGCCAGGCCATAGTAATCAGTGACAGTGGCAGGGGCAGAAGAAGGAAGACTGATAATTAGGGCCAAGGCATGGTAGGTCTCAGAACCCCAGGAGCCAAGCAGGTTCAAAGGCTAGGAAGGGCAGGAAACTCAAGCAGAGTCTCAAGTTAGGAGGTTAAGGATTAAGGAAGGCTTAGAAAGTACCAAAAGATGAACATTGTGGATTGAAGAGCAAGGATCCCTGGATCACTTTCAAAGAGGAGCTGATAACCCCAGAAAATCAGTTAAGATCAGCAAGGCCCAAGATCCAACCCCTCACCAGTATTCCTATGAGGACAGTTAAGGCTTAATGTATTATTCTCACCCCTACTAAGAAGAGAAGTAAATCACTTTATGGACATTTCTCAGAGAGAGAAGCAGAAGCCAATCTAATGTTGAGTAATGTGCCCCCAGAGTTCCCCCCAAACTGACACAAGGAGAAAGAAGAATGGTCCGTATAATCTCCCAGTATTTTGTTTTTGTTTTTAAACTGGGTCTCCTCATCTAGAAGTATAAGGGTTCCTCACAAGGCTGATCAAACTACTTATCCTTATGTAACCTTTTACCCAATCCACATCTGACCTGGCTTGGTTTACCATTCTTGTTTGTTTGTTTATGGAGGGGGGAGGGCAGGGCACTTGGGGTTAAGTGACTTGCCCAAGATCACACGGCTAGTAACTGTTAAGTGTCTGAGGCCGGATTTGAACTCAGGTCCTCCTGACTCCAGCACTGGTGTTCTATTCACTGAGGCCACCTAGCTGCCCAGGTTTACCATTCTTTAGATAACCTAGCATTCCTCTCCCTTCCCTCCCTCACCACCCTGCCTCAGGGGCTCACTGTTTGGGTGCCAGCTTTAATGCAGACACCTGATCAGCATAGCCTACTTCAGCTCAGAACTCCTAAGCTCAAGAGATCTGCCATCCTCAACCTCCCAGGCAGATGGGATTATAGACATACAGCATCATGCCCAGATCACCCAGCTTTGCCAAGACCTAACATGGCTGTCAGTCACAACTGAGGAGATACAGGGCTGGTTACTCTCACCCATACACACATTCCTAAAGCAAACTCCTCAAAAGCTACTTTTCCTGGCCTGTTGTTCATACATCGCACACAGATGTGTGTGTATGTGTGTGTGTGTGTGTGTATGTAACAGAGAGACAGACAGACACAAACATACAGTGTGTGCTAGGGGAAATTTCAGTATTATCTATCTTTAATAGGAAGTTTCCAGTGGACAGTTATAATAAAAAGGGCACAGCCTGGGAGTCAGAATACTTGGTCTTCTAGCCTCAGCTCTGTCATTAACTCATCACAGGACCCTGGGCAAGTCAAGTCATGCCCCAACTCTGGGCCTCAGTTTCCCCATCTGCAAAATAAGGGCATGGACTAGATGATCTCTAGAGTGCCTTCCATACCTACCCTAACACCCAAACACATTGTTAGCTTTTTCAGTTGGGGTCCTAGTTCCATAACTTCCAGGACAAGGTACCTGTCTCCCTACTATGGCCAGAGATTTGTGCCCTTGTGCAAGCAAAAGAGAAGGCAGGGCTAATTACAGGTCAACAGACAGCATGAAGGAATAGGCACAGTGCTTTGGCTAGTGCCAGAAATGAGGTGGCCATTGGGGGAGGTTGCCCCAGTCATTTGGGCATCTACAGATAGCAATGGTACTAGCAGGTACAAGAACAGACCATGATGGGCATTTCCCTGACTCCTTCAGCACCATTTCTAATTAAGGACTCTAGTATGCAGGGTGGAACCAAACAGCAAAAACCTCTGGATCAAAAGACAGCTTTTGCTGTTGAGGCCCTTTTCTGTGCAACCAGCGCCCTCATAAAAACACAGGGATGGACCCGTAGTAGACACTTAATAAGTGCTTAGGAACCAGCAAATAAAAGCAGCCATTGGTTTTCACTCATCCGTCCTCTATTACCGCAGCCTACAGGTTCTTCCATGGCAGGGAGGACCACACTATTATCTTAAAGTGAAACTCCTAAAATCTTTGCTCATGCTAAGACTCAAAGTGTCATGCCCCTTTCTTTCCCATGCATGGCAACCACACATACATTTGCAAACTCTCCCTAAGAGCATGGAAAAGCCTCCTTGCTCCTTTAAGCAATGGCATAGTTGACTAAATGGACACAAGGTCCATTGGTTTTTGCATTAATAGCTGGTGATCAGGAGCATTCACTTTGAAAATGGCCACTAATATGTATGTTAGAGCTAAAGACGTAAGACTGGCTGTTATTACAGAGAGAAAAACTGTTACCATATTTCTGGCAAAGGTCAGCTGGAGGTTCAGTCCAATAGGAATAGTTTGTAAGTGTCTCGTGAGGGCAAGGCACCTCCATACAAAGCCAAAATGAAAAACCATGACTGCCCTCAAGGAGTTCACCATATTAGTAGTTGGCAACTATTCTATTGTGAATTATTGTGTTAATTAGTTTAAATTTAATAACAGTTTGTTCGCTTTACATCATCTCAGGTGCTGTAAAAACAAAAGATATCAAACTTATTTTGGAAATGGAAATAAGACCTTATACTTTGATAACAGATTCTAGTCTCTGAAAGTATTGGCTGGGCCTAGGTCCTTGATATGAAATGAAAGGCCTGAGATTCAAACATGCTCAGACACATTTGCATTTCCTCCTGGGATCTAGTGGCTTAAAGCATGTCCAAATACCTCACTTAACTAAAAAGATTAGCCTTGTTAAGAAAAGCGTCTGTCGAATCCTTTGCTAATTGTTCTTCCTACTACAGACATTGACCAAAGTTCCACTTTCAGTCCTACAAACAGGAAAGGTTTCCAATATGACTTAGTGGTCAACTGTGGGTCTGTTGCCCAAAGGCCTGTGCCACAAAGTCCAGGGATGCCCATTGCCAGAAGGTTGTCCACCAGGTAGTGAAGTTTTTTGGCCATAGCAATTCACTAAACTTGTTTACTAAGGTGTGGAGGGCTAGAATCCGTGTCAAAAAACTTCAGAGTCTCAAGGGAGCTCAGAAGCCAGGAGGCCAACTCTACCTGAACAAGAATACACTCTACACCATACACAGTAAATGGTCATCCAGATGCAGCTTGAAGACCTCCAATGACCAGGAACCCACTGGCCCCCAAGGCAGCTCATCCCACCTTTTGACAACACTGTTAGGGAATGTTTCCCTACATCAACCCTAACTTGATCTCCTTAAAGCCTCCACCCATTGTTCTAGTCTGTTGTGCCCTCTGCTGCCAGGCAAAATAAGTCTTATCCATCTTGGGTGGAGAGTATACTCATGCTCATGAAATCGGGATCGGGAAATGATACAGTATAATAGATTAGATTTTAATCCTATTCCCACCTCTAAATAGTGAAGGAGGCACTTAGCCATTTGGGATCTGATTCTTCATTGGTAAAATGAGAGAGAGGAAGTAATAATTAGCCTACTATAAAGATCAAATGAAATCCTGGTTGTAAAATGTCTTGTACACCTTTGACACTTCAAGTATCTGTGACTTTTGTCACTGTGAGACCTCCCCCTAGTTCACAGCCTACCATAGCTTAGTAGATGATCTTCAAGAGTGAACATGGCCAAGGACATTTGTGATCAGTCTGGTACTGAGACTCTCTGGACTTAGATGGGCTGCTCCTTAGACAGCAGACTTCCAGTCCATTGCCCAACCTGTACCCAAAGCCTTCTTGGGTTGCTAGGCCCTGATCAAGATCTGACTCCCCTGATGTAGCCACTTGGAGTTCAGGGTGATTTTTCTGGCACAATACAGCTACACAGAAGGACTTCAGTGGAGGGTAAACCTTGAAGTACTTTGAAGGTGCTAATTATTATTATTTTGAGTAATAAATATTTCAATGTAAATACCTGACATACAACCAGTTAACATGGAAGCCTTATCATAACACAGAAATTTGTATAAGACTGATCCTTCTTGAGATTCATTCAGCCCAAGCAGATTAGTTCCTAGAAATTCCAGAGGTACCCACTTTTCCCCATTCCATCATCCTGTAGCAAGAACCCTGGGGCCAACATTAAAATGATGCCTTCTCCACTCAATATTAGATCATCCTGGGACCTCAATGCTTCTCTCTCCAGCTGAACAGACATATTGGCCATTTCTGACTTGAAAGCTGAATTTCCTCTTATCCTGCTAGAAGTATTTCTAAACTTGCTTTCAATACCCTATATTGTCCAGTACACAACTGCTTTTCCCTGCCTCTTATAGTGAATTATCACTGGCCTTCTCCACTGGGAAGAGTCCTTAGAAGTCAAAAGTTTGGACACTTTCATTCGCCCCACATATCATACTATGTGGTAACATGCAGCTAAGGCAAGTTCATCTAAAGTCATCATGGTGATACACATACAGAGCCCTGGAACCAGGATAACTGAGTTTAAGAGGTACTAGAATGATATGGGAAGAGGTCTAGGATCAGAAGAGCTACACACAGCTCACTCATTTGCCAGCTTTGTGACCTTTGAAAACCAGGTCCCTTATCTATAAAATGAGACTGGGGGAAGGGGTTGGGACAAGATGGGACTAGGCGATCTCAAAGACACCTTACACCTTTACTAGTCTCTGGACTGACATTCTCAATTTAGACAATTACATCATTCCATACTTCAAGGTAACAACATGTAGCATCATGTTCCTTTGGACTATTCTACTAAAGGATTCTTCTGAGCAATAGCATAAAAACCATCACTGCCTGGAATGATAGTGATGCCCTGGACTCATTCTTCTTCCTAAGACATGGTCTTAGGAACCAGAATCTGGTTGATTACCTGACTTGTGGTGTCAGAGGGAAGGCTATCATAAGCAAATCCAGAAAGAGTAGCCCCCAGGGGGTCCACATATGGGGTGGACAAATCCATCTTAATTCCCTGCTGGAGACCCAAAAGAAGCGGCAGCTTTGCCTGGGGCCCTGAAGACCACATGGTTCAGTTGACCACAAGCTTGAAATATATGATGCAGTTGCTAAAATAGTAAATAAAGAGGAAGACCTTAGGCTTTGTGAACAAAAGTATGACCACAAAGCCCAGAGAAAGTCCTGGCCTTGCTGTGCTTTATCCTGGGCAGACCCCATCTGGAGTGCTGTGTTCAGTTCTGGGTGACACTGCTTATGAAGGACATTGGCAAACTGAAGAAAATGCAGTAGAGGGAGACCAGGACAGAGAGGGAACTGAACGCTATGTCATATGAGGAAAGGTTGAAGGAAGCAAGGATGTTTAGTGTAGAGTTCAAAGTGGGACAAGAGATGAAGGGCCATCACGTGGAAGAATTCTAAGTGGGCTTTCAGGGGGTGAGAAGTAGGCCTAGGTAGTAGAAATCAGGAGGAGGCAGGCAGCTAGGGGCTCAGTATGAGGAAGATCTTTCTGGCAACGAGAGCTAGCTGAGTAAAAATGGACTGTCTCATAAGGTAATGAGACATGGGGCAGCTAGCTGGTGCAGTGAATAGAGCACCAGCCCTGGAGTCAGGAGGACCTGAATTCAAATCTGACCAGAGACACTTGACACACTTACTAGCCGTGTGATCTTGGGTAAATCACTTAACCCCAACTGCCCTCCAAAAAGCAAAAAAAAAGGTAATGAGACTTCCTCAGACACCTGTCAGCTGTGTGACCCTGACCTAGTGACTTAATCTTTGTTTGCCTCAATTTCCCCAACAGTAAAATGGGGATAATAGCACTTACTTCATAGGGTTGTCGTTAGACTCAAATTAGATGATAATTGTTAAGCACTTAGCACATTGCCTAGCACATACTCAGTGCTTAATAAATGCTTATTCCCCACAGCAGGATAGTGATCAGGCAAAGGATGGGTGATCCCCTGGAAGAACTCCTGTAGGGGGGACTCTTGAATGGTGCCCAGGATTGTATTGGGTGATCTCAAAGGACCCTCCCACAATGTGGAGAAGAAACCACTTCAGGAGGTCTTACCCACCACATGAACCTCTATGCCATATCTTATGGTTCCAGGATATTACCATTTTCAGCTGAGAAATAAATACCATGTCAAGATCAGAGGTTTCTCTGGTATAAAATGGGTTTTTCATCTGGGGTCCATGAACTTGGGGTTTTTTTTATATTTTGATAACTGTATCTCAATATAATTGATTTCCTTCATAATCCAATGTATTTTATTTTATACATGATTCTGAAAAGGGGTCCATAGGCTTCCCCAGACTGCCAAAGGTCTCTATAACACACACAAAAATGAAGGATCCCTGCTACAGAACTCCCTCTGTCTCCTCAGATCTCAACCTGTCTATAACTTAGTAGATATGTTAAAGAATTTATTCAGGTTTAGAGGAGTGAAGTTACATGTCTAGAGTCACACAATTAGAATATGTCACAGAAGCAGGATTTGAATCCAGGTCCTATGACTATAAGTCCAGCACATTTTTCCATTGTATCACACTGACTCTCAGAAATAAACATAAATACTGGGGGAAAATATCATCAAGAGCTTTTCTTCCCAGTGGGCTGTGTAAGATGAGATGTACAGTGTGGAGACATCGATGCCTTTAAAATGATTATGATCAATTGTAGGTTACATTTCCCCTTTATTTATCAGTATTCTCCTTCACCTAATACTATTACACTCCAGAAATATGCACTGCGAACCACTCTGCTTAAGATTCTTGAGTGGGCATTCATTTTGTCTCTAATTTACTGTAATCCGGCACCATTTTCTCCCTGTTTCCATTAGTGAATCTAGGAACATGGATGGTCGGAGATTTTGCACATTATACAGGTTTACCACAGACCTTAGAACACGCCAAGTCTGGCTTTCCCCCAAAGCTTCCAACCACTATCTCTAAAACCTTTAGGACATTCGATAGGCAAAACCCTCCCTGTCTCCTTTTCCCAGAGGCCACTGAAAGGTACTCCCAAATTCAGCACCTTGGTCAGAGCTCAGATACCTGACACAGTATTTGACTGATAAGATTGAATGAAGCCAGAATCCTACATTGGGTTTTAGCATGGTATTTTCTATATTAAATTTAAATGCAAGAGAGAGTTTTCAGTAGACTCAGAAGTGCCCATTGACATGGTCTCTGCCCTTATGAAGTTTACCATTTGTTGAAGCTACCTGTCTGCTCTCCTCAGGGCAGCATAGTAAGGTGGAAAGAATGCTGAGACTGGAGGCAAGAGGACTTGTGTTTGTAGCTTATATACTATCACTTACTATTTGTGTAGCCATGGACAAGTCACTTTGCCTCTCTGAGACTCAGTTTCTTCATATTTAAGATAGAGATAATATTACCTATAGTAGCTCCCTCACAGGGTTATCATGAGCCTCAAATGAAATAATGTCTGTAAAGCACTTGGAAATCCTCAAAGCATTATAGCAATATCAGTGATGACTAAGTATTTCCCTTTAGAGTGGTGTTATGTGAATTGTAACCTCATTTTAAAGGGAAATGTGCTGTATAAAATGATGGTCTTGGACTCAGGAAGACCTGAAGCTTCTGACTGACTAGCTATATGACTGTGAATAAGTCACTTCCACATTCTGAACCAAAGCTTTGTCACCTATAAAATACAAATAGCAATAGTGACTACCTTTGAAAGTGAGGCTAAATGTAGACTATTATTATTCCCTGGTAGGTAAATCTCTCCTAGTTCACATCAGAAAGAGCAAATTCATGAGCCCACTGGGACCATTGGAGTGGGGAAATACAGGGACAATCAAGAGATTCCCATTTGAATTCCAGGGGGACATTTTGGCTAGCCCCACCATGAAGGGCTGGGGAGATCTTTAAGGAGAGGAACTTCATTTAAAATCTCTCCAGTAGCTTGACACCCCTGAAGGGCACAGAGTTGTCTCCTCCCAGTCACACCTCCATCCACTAAAGCTCCTTGGGAAATATGGGGCCAGTTGGATTTTTGGCTGACTTAGGCAAAGCAGAAACCCTTTTTGTTTCAACCCTGCTTATTGGGCTCCTTTTGAGAATGCCTGAATTCCCTCCCCTGGTCTCTTCAGTAAGTCCAGTCCAGTGAAAATGATTGAATGGTTGTTTGCTGATGGAGGTTTCTGAGCAGGGCCCCTTGGGGTCGGAGGCAAGCTAGTATGAGGTAGGCAGAGGAGACTTGGGTCTCTGGTCCTAGATTCACCACACCAGAGATAGAGAATTTTATGCCAGTCCATTCCTCACCTCTGGGGCTCAGTTTCCTCCTCTGAAAAATGAGGGGGTTGGATGAAATAATGGGGGGCAAAGGTACTGCCAGACCTACCATTCTGTTCATCTATTCCCTTACCATTTTTGTGAATGGAAAGTGAAAATGGGGGAAATTCAGGAAACTGGGTTGACTATACACAGATCCCAGGACACAGAGGCTCGTTATTCTGTGTTTGGGGACTTCACTGAATCCTTGCTATAAACTGGGTCATTTGGTCTCTTCCTTTAAAAGATAGAGGAGGGAAGGGTGGAGTAGATGCTGGTTAATTGAGGGATCTAATCACTCACAGGCATTATTTTTCCTATATTTTTCTAGGACTGGTCCTGAGGCTAGACCAGGGGGGTCTGATTACAGAGGTTGTTACTGAGCCCCTTTTTCCTCTAGAAGTTAATCTCTGGCATCTTCTTTCCCAAACATGGGATAAATCATAAATACACCCCTCCCTCCTTTCCAGGTTACCAGCCCTCAATTCTTTCTTTTGATAAACTGAATATTGCCCTCCTCCCCATCCTACCAAAAATTGGCCTTAGGGCTCTAACTACTTCTAAAAGGTGCACTGGTCCCCCAGAATGGTAGATGCCTTCATTTTCTGTCTTATCCCAGCTGAATTTGGACAGTGAGCTCTCCAAGGAGGAGCACATGTCCTTTATGCATTGTTTCAGTCATGGGCTGTCTCAGGCTCTCTAGAAGTAAGGAATAGTACACTAGTAGCCAGACAATGACCTACTATGTTAGTTTTGCTCTACTGAGCCAGTATCAGAGAACATCAGGGTGATGTACCGTGTGTGTGTGTGTGTGTGTGTGTGTGTGTGTGTGTCTTTGAGGCAAATTTTCCAGTTCAGGAGGAGGGAGGGTGTTGCAACAAGCTGGCTCAGGAAGCTAGAAGCCCGACTTCCACACTGAGAAGCACTTGTACAAGTCCACACAAAGGCTGACTGCCCCAAGATCCACTTCATACCACCTTCCCAGGCCTGAGCCTAGGAAGTGAGCCTAGGTGACTTGCTGTCACCTTTTCACCTAGTAGCCCACTGGCCTCTAGCTACTAACAGGCTTCTTTCAATTCTTCCCCCCCTCCAGGTAGGAGAAGGACATAGATGATGCCTGGGGGGGCTAGGTTCCCTTTCCAAGATCACAGTACCCTTTCATGCAACACCCCTCAAGCACAATCACCATCACAGCCCCCAGAAGCCAAGTGCAAAGGAAGAAAGCAAACACAAAACTTCTCTAGTCCCCAGTATCTCCAGGTCATGAACCTGACTCTAAGACTTCAGAGATCCAGGAGAGGTGGGGGGAATGAGCTACATAACTCTTTACTACAGTCAGCAGGCCATGGTTGAGTCCACACGGGAAAGGAGAGAGGGAGGGAGATTGGGGTGGGGGAGAGGGCATCCTGATCGCATCTGGGAAGAGTGGCCTCTTCCCAAGCCTACTACTCTCTGCCTTCTTCTGCTCCTCCTCCCAGATCAAACTGACCCTTTGTTTCTTGAAAAAAGAGTTAGCATTCCCCTGTCCCTCCCCACCCAGTCACCTCTGAACCCAAGCAGCATCTGTCCCTCCCACTCACAGTCCTACCTGACTTCTCCACTCCGGAACAACCAAAGAAGCAAGGGCCTCTAAGTCAACCCCTCAAGCCAGCAGGTGTTTCTGGTC
Organism: Petaurus breviceps papuanus; assembly: GCF_028583685.1. Taxonomy (NCBI): domain Eukaryota; kingdom Metazoa; phylum Chordata; class Mammalia; order Diprotodontia; family Petauridae; genus Petaurus; species Petaurus breviceps. Next base: position 2,549,857 of record NW_027187270.1, read on the forward strand.
CCCCTTCCAAAGGGTACAGCTCACCCAACCACTGCGTTTCCCCCACATTGCTAAAGGAGGAGGGACTAGGGAGGGAGCCAGCCCCGTGGGGAGGGGGGAGGGGGAGGGAGTGTTTCGGAATCTGCCTAAATCCCCATGCCAGTCTCAGGGTTGAAGCTACCTGTCCCAAGTGTCCAGTCCCCAGGCTGGGGACCGGCCGCCAACCGTGCTCAGCAGTCCCCAGGGCGTTTAAATTGGGGCCTCGTCTCTGTCCCCACTTGGGTACCAGGGCGGGCTCCTTCCTGTCCCCAGGCAGGAGCTGTTATTTACAACTTTGCTGCACACTTGCAGCTGGCAAGCAGGCAGGGAGAAAGGGAGAGGAAGGGAGGAGGGAAGGAGGGAGGGAGGGAGGGAAGGAGGGAGGGAGGGGACAGAGGGAAAGTGCAGTTAAGCAGGAGGTCCTGTTTCTCTGATGGATTTTCTTTGTGGAGTAGCTGCCGAGAAAGGGTTAAAGACACACCAGCCATTCCCCATTCCTTCCCGATCCCAGCCCCTGGGTGAGCCAGCCCCTGGGTGAGCGGTCAGGGCAGGGAAGCTCTTACATTGGGGGAGGGAGAGGGGAACAGTTGGTCGGGGGAGGGGGCTGGGGGCTTTTTGTTTGTTTCTTTATTCCGAGGCTGCCAGGTTTCCTGGAGCAATCTGCAAGGTCAAGTCTGACCTGCTTCCAAACTGGAACGAAGAGCGAACAAAGAACCAAACAGTTCTGGCCAGTCTTCCCGCAACCCCCGACCTTCACCCGCCAGCCCCGGACCAGGCTCCCCTAGCCCCCACCCCTGTTCCCATTTGTCGTGGAGGTGGGGGGGGCGACCTCACCAGGAGGGAGGGAAACATCGTGCGAGGGCAGCGCATCTCAGCCCCTGCCTGACAACGCAAGGAAAGGAGGATCAGCATGGGGGGTGGGGGGAGCGCAGTGGGGAGGGACGAGGGGATAGAAGGGAAAGAAACATTTGTATGTCTTACCAGTCTCCACAGTCACTTCCCTGAAGCTAGGAAGAGACAAAGATGAAGGGACTGAAACAAGTTAGAGCTTGGGGGCTGGCGGTGCTGGGCTTCCTTCCTTTTCTTTCTCTCCTACTTTCTTTCTCTCTCTCTTTCTCTCCTCTCTCTACCCCTCCCTCCTTCCTCTCTCTCTCTCTCTCTCTCTCTCTCTCTCTCTCTCTCTCTCTCTCTCTCTCTCTCTCTCTCCTTC
>NW_027187270.1:2551184-2553149 GCF_028583685.1 Petaurus breviceps papuanus
TCTCTCTCTCTCTCCCCCTCCCTCCCTCCCTCTCCCCTCCCTCCCCCTCTCTTGCCCCCCCCTCCTCCCGTGTCTGTCTTGTCTATCTGGCTGGCTAGGTTTGCATTCACCAGCGGCTTGCTGAGCACGCTGCTGCTATTCCAGAGCTCAGAACACAGGCTCAGTCAGGATCTGTGCCCAATTCGGTTGAGACTAAAGTGTTTTATTCTTTAAGGTACCAGCAGTGAGAAGGAGGGCGGGCTAGTTGGGGGGTGGTGAGAGAGGGAAAGGGGGAGGGGAGGGGGAGAGGGAGGGAGAGGGAGAGAGAAAGGGAGAGAGGGAGGGAGAGAGAAGATGGGAGGGAAGGAGCTGTGTGGACTTGTGTGCGTGTGCGTGTGCGTGTGTGTGTGTTATTATAGGGACAGAGATGGTACTCCTTCTTCGGATGTTCTGAGGTTGGTGATGAGAAGTGAGAGCCTCCTCCCTTTCTCCTTCCCTTTCTTCATCCCTCCCTCCCCCTCTCCTCTTCTGTCCAGCACCAAAGAAGGGCTTCACAATCATGCCTCTACAGATTTCATCTCAAAGGGTTGCAATGAGACAGAAAATGCACATCGGGGCACTTCATCTACACCTATCAAAGTGAGGCAAACGACATCCCTCCCAGGGCTTCAAACCCCACCCCCTTCACACAACTCCCCCACACCTAGGCGAGAAATGCTACCGCCTGTAGCACTGGGCTGCCTCTAACTGCCTGACAGGCTGTAGGCCAGAATGGCCCAACAAGCTCAGAAGTGCCCCCTGAAGGGGTCCCAGTGTGAAATCCCCGTCCAAATTCCCAGGCCCAGGGGAATTTGGATGGGGAAACAACTCCTACCTGTTGAACTAGAATACTGGGGCAAGGGAGGGAAGCAGCAGGCCCTGGAGGGATCTCAGGAGCCCGGCTTCCATTCCCGGTTTTGTCACTCACTGGCTGTGTGACCTTGGGCAAATTCTTTGCCCTCTCTGTGCTTCAGCAGTCTCTTCTACAAGATGAAAGGGTGTGGTGAGGTGAATTATGAGGCTCTGTCCATCCCTAACTTCCTGAATTAACTCTAGAACAGGGTTTTTGTTGCTGTTCAGTAGTGGCTGACTCTTCATGACCCCATTTGGGGTTTTCTTGGCAAAGATCCTGGAGTGATTTGCCCTAGAACAGGGTAGTCCAGACTAAAAGAATCTGAGCTCTGGTTTAAACACCCACTTGGAAACAAGACTGGACATAGAGGCAGAAAGGATTGAGGTTCAGAGCCTTCCTCCTGACATGACTTAGCTGTGTGACTCTGGCCAAGTCACTTCACCTTTCTAAGCCTCAGTTTCCCCATTTCTAAAATGGGGAAATATCCACATTGCCCATTGCACAGATTAGTGGGGATATTCATTTAAGATTATAAATACCAAGCACTTTGCAAAACTTTAAGTGCTATCTAAATATCAACTATTGTGATTGTTATTAACATTTTCCGTCTAACAACAAAGACCACAAGCAAATGGTAAAACTTCGATTCCTCCAGGGGGCACTTTCAAAGAAGGTAGTGGCTCTGGTTGCATTTCTTGACTTCTATGGTGAGAAATGACCTTGAAATGTCATTTAATCCATCCCCCTGCCTTTCAACCTGTTCCTACCTAGACCCATTGCAGAGAGGTGTTTTAAAAACCTTCCAGAAAAGGAGCCTCCCTACCCTCTCTCTATGATAAGGATGGTGCACAGTGATACAATGATGTGTGACCTAGAGACCTTTGTGGCCCCAAAGGGGAAGGCATGTTTAGGCTTTCTGCATCATCCCCTGCCCCCCCTTTCAGACAATGAATCTCAATTGGCAGGGAGGGGTGGGTTGGGGCTGTTCACTTTAATCATCTGAACACTAGATTCCCCAAAGGGCTGGTGATTATAATTACAACTCCCCTTCAGTGAGCGCTTCACTGACCACTCACCCTCCCCTCCCCATCTGC
>NW_027187270.1:2553159-2577765 GCF_028583685.1 Petaurus breviceps papuanus
TCACTCTCAGACACCCTTTCCCCACCTCCCCCACCTCTCACTGTTCTTTGCAATTTGTGCCTGTAGCTGTGTGTCTGAATCGTGACTATGCCTGTGGTCAAGTGGGTGCTTATGATTCCAAGTGGGGAGCTGGGTCCTGGATTGGCACTGTGTTCAACCAGGGGTGGGGAGGATATTTGATTACATGTGAATATATGTTTGTATATGTATACATGTGTGTGTAATATCTTGTATATGTGTGTAGAGGGAGGGAGGGATGAAGAGAGGGAGGGGAGGGGGAGGGAGAGAGAGAGGAAGAGAGGGAGGGAGGGAGGGAGAGAGAGAGGGAAGGAGAGGGAGAAAGAGGGAGAGAAGGGAAGGAGAGGGAGGGAGGGAGAGGGAGAGAAAGTGAAATAGGGAGAGCCTCATCTTAGGTTGAGGTGGAACATGTTGAGGGGAAACCCACCAGAGATTAGATTATCAGACTCTAGCCCTACCTCCTTTTTTTTTAACAGATGAGAAAACTAAGATCTCAATAGGGAAAAGGACTTGCCTAAAGTTACATAGTCAATCACTCCTAAATCACAATAAATTTTTATTTAAAACCTACTATGAAAAAACCTTGGGCTAGGGAGGTCTGGAGAAGATACAACGATCACATCAAATGCTGTCCTGACCCTTGTGTATTGTACTATAAGATGACAAAAATAAGAGCAAGCTTTAAGGTTTGCAACATATTGTACCGTATTATCCATCCATATGTGTGTACATATGTACATATGTGTGTATACATATATGTATCTATATCTAGAAAATCTCATTTGATCCTGACAACAACCCTTTGAGGTAGGTCCTCTCATCATCTTCATTAAACAGATGAGGAAACAGATGTTAAGTGCTCTGGCCAGTCCCCCAGCTAGGGTTTGAGGGGGGATTCTAACTTGAGTCTTCCCAACTCACATTGCCCTCTCCACTAGGACATGATGCCTCTCCCAAAGGATAGTCTCAACTATCTATTAACTGTTATGGAGTCTCAACAGGTGAAGAGGGATAGGAAAGACATTACAGGCTTAGGAAAGAGCCAAAGCAAAAGCACAAAAAAGGCAAGTTCAGGACGTTTTGTGGGCAAGGCAGTGAGGTGTCCAGCTTGACCAATGGCTTTCATGTGTGTTGAGAAGTGATTATCATGCAACCATGAAATCTCCAGGCTGGAAGAGACCTTAGAGACAGTCTAGTCCAGGGGTGAGGAACTTATGGCCTTCTAGGTCCCTGGGTGTGGCCTTTTGACTGAGTCCAAATTTTACAAGTTTATAAAGGGGATTTGTTCTGTGAAGTTTGGATTTGGTCAAAGGACCTCAAGGTGACAGGTTCCCCATTCCTGAGCTAGTCCATGCTATCAGGTTACCCCCTTTCATCTTCTCCTAATTCCTTTTTCTCTCCCATTGACACCCTTTGCTGCCTCCTCCCCAACATCATCTAAAGGGGCATTGATCATTGTGTCAGAAACCATTTCTGCCTACTGTGTGGGTTCCAAGATTGTTCGGGGACCACTGGGCATTCTACATGTCACAGATAGACAGCTTTGAATATTAGGGAAACGGAAGAGAGATAAGGCAATGGTTTTTCTTGGCTTGACCACTTCAAAGTGACTGATTAAAAACCTGCTTCTTTAAGAGTCTCCAAAACTGGGCCTACTGTCTCCAGCCCATGGAATAGTGCAGTGTTCTATGAACCATGCTCTAGAACAGAGCTTGAATCCAATAAATAAAAGGAGTTTGGGCCCAGATTAAGAAATCATTTGCCCAAAGCAATAATTTTATTAGATTCAATAAGCATTTATGAAGTGCCTACTGTATGCATGGTGCCAGATGCTGGGGCTGCAAAAGCAAAGCAGAAACAGGCCCTGACATTCAAGTACTCCTGGCGATTTGAAATCGTTAATCACCGTGGGCCCCATAGTCAAGGTTATTAGCATGCCAGAAGCACACTCCTGTCTAGATACCTTCCTGGATGAAGAGCCTGGTGGTCTTTTTTGGGGGAAAGGGTATTCAAGCACAACTGGACCGTTAAAAGATCTTCTGCCTCCAGAATGCCAGCATTGCCTTGCTGTGCCATCACTGGGCCAGTTCTGGGAAGTCTCCAGGAAGGAATGCAGGCTTCAGAGTCAGAGATCCCAGCTACGGCACTTAATAGTCATGTGACTTTGACCTCTCTGAACCTCAGGCCCCCCCTCTTTTAAATGAGTGGTAGATAAAGCATTCACTTAGTATTCACTTTATGTTAGGCACTGTGCTAAGTGTCCAGGATAAAAATTCAAGCAAACAAAACAGTCTCTGCCCTCAGGAAGCTTACATTCAAACAGAGGAAGACAGCATATAAAGGGGAGTTAGAAATGGGGAGAGGTACCCGAGAGGAAGCAAGGTTGCTGATGAAGATGCCAAGCCCATAGAGTTGAGCTGAATGAGGAGTGAAGTGAGCATGTCCTATGAACTTCATAAAATACTGATCTGGGCTATGGACTCTCCAATCCTGAGAATACAGTGTCTTTGGTGTGGAAAGGCAATGGGAAGGGTGGGTTGGACTACATGGCCTCAGAGGTCCCATCCAGCTCCAGGCCTATGATCTCATGGTCCCTAGGCATGAGCAGGTATACCTGAGTCTGGGTTCTCTTGGGGGAGGGGGAGGACATGGAGGAGGAATGATTTTCAATGGGCTTCTGACAAATCTTCAGTTCAGCCATTTGGGATGAACTCTACCCACTCTGCTGAATGCCCCTCTTTCTGCCAGCCTTCCTGCCTTCAACAAATATTTAGTGATATCAAGGCAAGGTGTTTGTCCACACAACAGGGTACAGAAATGAGGAAGACTTGGGCTCTGCCATCAGGGAGCCCCCAGTTCAGAGGAAAAGAGAAGACCCAGAAGGCTGGCATTGGAATGGACTGCCAAGGTCATCCCATCCGATTGGGCCCTGACCAAAAATCCCTTCCACAACATGCCTTAGAATTGCTCAGCCAGTGAGGAGGAGGAGGATGCGGCTTCTACCCCCGAGATATCTTGAATCTGAAAAGATTGGCCACCATACATGCCATGGTCCAGACAAGGCCCAGAAGAAGCTCCCAGCTGACCAGGCTGAGGCTGGCTGATCTGAGACTAAGGAAGCACGAAAGAGTCAGCAAGGGCATCTACAGGCTAGGGAAGAGGAGTCCAGCAAGGCTTGCTCCAAGGAGGTAGAGACCACGAATTGATTCTCTCCTTCCTCCTCTGTACAAAGTACCCCTCTATTTGATTCAGACAATAAAACTGGACAGACTGTCCAAAAAATCACTCATCCAGACTTTGAAGCTCCCCAGGGAAGGAAACCCCACTAGTTTCCTGAGGCACACTATTGCATTTTGGGATAGCTCTAACTGCTAGCAGGTGTTTCTGCTCCTGAGGCAGCCCGTTGTACTTTGGGATAGCTCAGGCTGGTAGCAGGTGTTTCCTGACGAGCCTCAAAATGTCTCTTCACACTTTCCACCCACTGCTTCTCAATCTTGGCCCCCCAAGGCTAATCCCACTTCTACATGACAATACTTCATCTACTCAGAGAGGTGCACCGCCCCCCAACAACACACAACCGGCCTCTCTTTTTCTAGCTACCATCCCCTGGCCCTTCAATGAAACATCAGGTCTCTAATCTTCTCACCCTTCTAGCTATGCCAGAAGGCCAACTCCAAGCTCCTGCTTGAACGACTGCGTGGGGGGAGAAGAAGGCATCCAAGGCGAATTCTGTAACACTTCCAAGCTTAGATAATAGTGGCTGAACCATAACAATCAATGTATAGATACATATTCCCATCAGTTCTTGACCAAAAAAAGGCTCCTGGAACATAATAATAGCTAGCATTTATGATAATTATAATTTATAATAACCATAATTTATAATATGTTTATAATAGCACCTTAAGGTTTGCGAAGGACCATATGTGTGTAATCACATTTGATCCTCTCAACAGCCTTGTGGGGTAGGGGCTATCATTATCCCCATTTTACAGATAAGAAAACTGAGACTGAGAAAGGTTAAATGACTTGCCCCAGGACACACAGTCAATAAATGTCTGAGGAAGGAAATCAGCATGAGTCAGTCAGACAGTAAATAAACATTTAAACATTTATTGAATGCCTACTATATGCGGACCTTGTGCTACAAATATGCTAGTAAGAAAAAGAAAGTTAGTGCCTACCCTCAAGGAGCTTATAGACTAAAGGGAAATATAACATATGAAGGAATCTGAAAAGCTAGAGGAGAGGCCCAGGGAAAATGTTCCCAGGCCAGGGAAAGGATGGAGAAGTCCAGATGTCAAAGAGAGTGCAGAAGAGTGGGAAATGGTGAGGAAACAGAAGGGCTAAGTAAAGCTTAGCACACTTCTCTTAGGGTTACTACCTCATTTTCATTTTGCTCATTTTGGTGGAAGAAGAAACTGACTCAAAGACACTCTATAGCTTGCTCTTTGACGAGGTATAAATAGGATCAGTCATAGAGCCATGGGGACTCCTACTAGAGAACATCACTCAATGCCCTGTGTATTCTCTTGTATACACAGCAGCCCTCAGCACATATACACTATACACACATCCATGCAAGCACGCATGTGCACACATGTCTGTAGCACAGTCAAGCTCCTCAGATGACTTCTGTGTGGTTTTCTAAGGCATTCCCTGGAATCTGCTGCCGATTGTGGCAGCAGTCTAGGGTGTTTATTATCTACACTGGCAAGTCAGCTGCTTGAGGAGGAGGGGAAAGGAGTCAGCCTCCGATGGCCACTGGACAGCACTGATCTTTGGTGACCCACTGGGGCCTGACAGAGGACCAGACTAATTGAGAACACAACATAACTAGGTAGTTTGGAAAACAATACCTAGAACTTTAGTCACATTTGGGAGTTTACAGAAGGCTTTCCTGGCATGATTCTATCTAAGATGGGAAATGATTTGCTTAGCTTCATACAGCTGGTAAGTGGGACTGAGCTGGGCTTATAAGCATTATCTTCCAAGTTGGAAACCTGTTTTCTGTAGAATGTCCTCTTAGGTAACAGTAATAACAATAAGCATTATTATTACTAACATTTATAGAACACCTACTATGTGCTAGGCACTGTGCTAACCACTTCAATTATTATCTCATCTGATCCTCACAACAACCCTGAGAGGCAGCTGCTATTATTATCCCCATTTTACAGGTGAAGAAACTGAGGCAAACAGGGTAAAGTGGCTTGTAAGTATCTGAGGCTGTATTTGAACTCAGGTCTTCCTGACTCCAGGTCTAGCATTCTATCTGCTGCAGCGCCATCTAGCTGCTATGAAGCCTCAGGTCTTGGTGGCTGCCATTCACGGCCGTTACATTCTGGGTCACCTGGGTTTCAACAAAGGAGACCCTAAATCGGTCAGCAGCAATCTGAAGACAGAGCAGTGTGTACATAAGGCTTTGGCTTGTAGCCTTGCTGCTGGTGCAAGCAATGATGATCAGTTAGATATGAGGTCAGGTTTTTGTCTAACACAGTTTATCTGAACTGTAGGTGTAGGTGAACTCACCTCCAAGGTTCTGTTTCAAAAGGAGAGTTGGGAGATGGGATAGGGTGGGGGCTAGGAAGGGAAATAGTGCTGAGAGATCTAAAAGCAACAAGTCCTCTTCTTCCTGCTACTGGCAGAACAAGAAGCTTCTGGAAGAGAGGAGACATAAGGGGGCAGAGCAAGGATCTGTAGGTCTCCAGGGTTCACACTGGAGAACTCCACAGGGTGCAGAGAGACCACTGGCAAGCACAGTATGGGCAGCCTCCAGGGGAGGCTGGGAGCCCAAGCCCCTTGTTGACTTGTAATGCTGCCTGGGCTGAAATCCACCTGCCATGCCAAGAAAGATTCTTCCTTGGTAGCAGATGTTACTAAGGAAGTGCTCCAGTAACTGGTAAAAAGGGAACTCAAGAAGACAAACCCTCCTGGCAAACTCTGGCAAAAGGCCCAAGCAAAACCATGCTCAAAGTACAGTAAGGAAGGAGCCATTGCTTCCTAAAACAGGCTTTTGGGTAGCTCCAAACACAGTGTTTCCTTATGTTGAGCAGAAATCTGCCTCTTTCTGCCCCGCCCACCTGCCATTGCCCCATTACAGCACCAAGCAAGACAAGAGTAATTTCTCTTTCACAAGACAACCTTTCAAGTTGGTGAAAGTAGCTATTACATCCCTCTTAAGTCTTCATTCTCCAGGTGAAGAATATTAAATGCTCTAATTCATCTTCATATGTCGTCCCCCTCTGTTTGACCTTCTCTATCAGCATCCAGGCACCCAGGACAGAATACAGCCAGTGCCCCAGATGTGGTATGACCAAGGAGAGAGGACACATGGACTGCTATCACCTCCTTATTCCTGGAAACAGCCTCTCTTTTGAAATTACTTCTTTTTCAATTAACAAAATTCAATTTCTCTCCCTCCCATCTCTTCCACTGAAAACCAAAGCAAAACCCAACTCTTGTAATGAATATGCATCAGCTCAGCTTGTCTCCATGTAGCCGAAGAAGCCCTTCACCCTGTGAGATATTCCTCCCACCTTTAGCTCCTTCCTCCTTCTTGGCTCCTGGGCGATCCAAGAAGCTGAGACTGTGGAGGGCAAAGCAGCCCCCACTGTCTATTTTAGATGTTTTCCACTCTGCATCTAGTTGAGTTGGAAGACAGTGCAGTGGGGATAGAAGGATTGGTCTCTATGGCCAAGGAGCCAGGAAGATAAGGAACGAGAGGTCCAACTTAACATCAGTCATAGTTAGCAAGAATTTATCAAGTGCCAAGCACTGTGCTAAATGCATGTGATATACAGAAAAGCAAATGTACTGTCTGTTCTCAACGAACTTATATTCTGATGGGAGAAACAAGTTATATTCATCAGACCAAAGAAGGTAAATAGAATAGATGAAAGGCAACTTTAGAAGTGACAGCATTAGTAGCTGGGGCGTCCAGGAAAGGGGAAGGAGTACTTGAGCTGAGTCTTAAAGGAAGCCAGGGATTCTAAGAGTCAGGGGCTGGAAGGGACAGCATTCCAGGTATGAGGAATAGGCTGAGCAAAGGCACAAAGACAGGAGATAGTGTGTTCTGGTTGAGGGACAGCAAGTAGGCCAGTATGGCCGGATCACCGAGTACACAGAAGACAGTAGAATATAAGACCAAGAAGACAGGAAGGGTCCAAGTTATGAACAGCTTCAAATGCCACACGGCCTTTATATTTGATCCTGAAGATAATAGAGAGCCATTGGAGGTGACATGATCAGACCTAACTAAGCTTTAGGCGTCACTTTGGCAGCTAAGCAGAGGATATTTGGAAGTGGGGAGGAACTTGGAACAGAGGCACCAATTAGAGGCATATTGCAATAGTCCAGGTGAGAGATGATAAAGGCCTGCACCAGGATGGTGGTTTGTGTAGGGAGAAAAGGATACATATATAAGTGATGTTGTAAACACAGAAATGACAAGATTTGGCAATGGATTGGCTGTGGGAGATAAGAGTGACTGTAGGATGCTACCAAGCTTGTGAGCTTGAATGACTAGAAGGACTATAGGATCATGAATTTAAAACTGGAAGGGACTTTACAGGTCGAGTCCAACTCTACCATTTAACAGATAAGGAAACTGAAGCTAGAGAGGTTGAGTGAATTGCCGAAAGTCACACAACTAGTAAGTATCTGAGGCTAGATTTGGATACAGGTCTTCCTGTCCTGATCCAGTGCTTCATTTATATGTGCACTATACCACATGGCCTCCTTAAAGTCCCATGATACCCAATATTCCCAAATGGCTTCCCATCCAAGTACTGACCCCTGACAACCATGTTTAGCTTCTGAGATCATGCTTCATATACCAGGAATATTCAGGATGGTATGACCAAAAATAAAAATGAAGCCATAATATCATAGATGAATGAGATCACCTAGTTTCAGAGACGTTAAGTGACACAGATAGCAAGTGATATTTAATTGTATTTGTTCAGTGAACAAAAATCTATTTTCTTTCCTGCCTACGTCTTTCCTCATCAAGAAAGAAAAGAAAAAAACAGAACCCTCGTAACAAATATACAAGCAAAACTCATTCCTATTATTGGCCATGTACAGAAAATACATCTTTCATTCTATACTCTGAATCTATCATCTTTCTGTCAAGAGGTAAGCAGCAGGCTTCATCAGTCCTCTGGAATACTGGTTAATCATTGTAGTGATCAGGATTCTTTCAAAGTTGTATTGACAATGTTGTTGTCATTTTATAAATTGTTTTGCTTTCTGCTCACTTCACTCTGTATCAGTTGCTTCTACAAGTTTTCCTTCCTCTATTGACACAAGCATGATTTTTGTTCTTCTTATTATTAATATGGTCTATAATGCTGATAGTTTTCCTAATATCAATCTAACCCAATACTTATGGCATAAATCCAAGCTGGTGATAGTAGTAGTAGTAGTAGTAGTAGTAGTAGTAGTAGTAGTAGTAATAGTAGTAGTAGTAGTAGTTGTTGTTGTTGTTGTTTTGTGTGTGTATTGTTTGCGTGTAAAATATTTGTGGTATGTTGCTACAGCCTCTTCACTAAAGTTTAAGGTAAAATTTTTACATTAATGTTCATTAAGAATATTGGTCTACAATTTTCTTTCTCTGTTTTGATTCTCCCTGGTTTGGCAACCAAGAGCATAGTTATATCATAGAAGGAATTTGGTAGAATCCCTTCTTTGACTATTTTCAAAAATGTATGCAATATTAGAATTTTTATTTGACTACATGATAAATTTTGTTTGCAAATTCATCTGGTCCTGGGTTTATTTTTTCCCTTTTGGAAGTTCATTTTTGGCTTGTTCAATTTTTTTTCTTAAATTAAGCTATTCAAATTCTCTATTCCTTGTTCTGATAAACAGAGTATTTTATGTTTTTGTAAATATTCGTCATTATGCCATCTTAATTTCATTTAAATTGGCAGGTTTGGGTATATAATTTGGCAAAATTATTTTTAACCACGTTCTTTATTTTTCTTTATTTGTTATGAATTCTCCTTCATTTTTGATAATGGTAATTTGGTTCTCTTATTTTTAAAATCAAATCGGCTAGTGGTTCACTTATCTTGTTGGCTCTTTTAAAATCATCTCCTAGTTTTATTTATTCAGTTTTGCTTTAAATTTTGTTAATCTCTTCTTTGATTTTCAGAATTTCTTTTTTGGTGTTTGTTTAAAAATATTGTGGGTTGTCCAGCTTGAAAGTTTAAATGCCCAATTCTTGTATATGTTCTTTCTCTCATTTGTAGGGTGTTTTGAAGATAAATTTTCCCCTTAAGGACTTCTTTGGCTGCATTCCAAAAACTTTAGTATGTTATCTCACTGTTGTCATCATATTTAATGAAATTGTCAATTGTTTCTATAATTTGTTCTTTGACCCACCAATTCTTTAGGACTGTTATTTAGTCCCCAAAGAATTTTTATTCCTTTCTTTAACAACACTTTATGGAATATAATTTTTGTTGCATTATGGTCAGTAAAATATATGTTTAATATTTTTGCTTTTCTATATTTATTTGTGAGGTTTCAGGCTCTAATTTATGGTCAATTTTGTAAAGGTATCATGCACAGCTGAGTATGTGTATATTCCTTTCTATTCCCATTCGGTAACTTCCAGATCTTTATTTGTCTAAAATTTATATAAAATCCTATGCAGGTCTTTCTTTCTTGTGTATTTTTTGTTATATTTGTCTAGGTCTTAAAGGGATACACTGAGGTGCCTCATTATTATAGTTTACTGTCTCTTCTCCCTATATCCCATTTAGCTTTTTCTATAAATAGATACAATGCCAATAGTTGCATATATGTTAAGTATTGATATTAATTTATTGTCTAGGTACCTTTCGGCATAATGTAGTTTTCCTGTTTATCTCTTTTACTCAATTATATTTTTGCTGTCACTTTTTCTGAAATCACAATCCTTACCCCTACTTTTTTGAGTTAAGCAGAAGCACAATGTTCTCTATTCCTTTATTGGAGTAACTGCTTAAACTTGTGTGATCCTATCTGTGGTTTCTCTGCCCTTGAGCTCTTTTGTTTGATCTGCTTTCAGTACTTTCTCTTTCACCTGAAACCATGGATCTTGCCTATAGTGTTCCTGGGAGTTTTCATTTTGGGGTTTCTTTCAGTATATGTCTAGTGGATTCTTTCTCTCTTCACTTTGTCCTTTGGTTCTAATAGATCTAGGCAATTTGGTTTCAAGATATCTTGAAATATGACGTCCAGGGTCTTTTTTGCTCATCGCATTCAGATAATCCAATGTTTATTAAGTTATCTTTCCTTGATCTGCTTTCCGAGTCACTTGTTTTTCATATGAGTCACTTTTTTATTTTTTTCAAGTCAACAGATATTTATTTAGTACTTCCTATGTGCCAGGCACTGTGCTATGCAGTTTTTTTTTACATTGCTTCAATATTTCCCATCATCTCATAGGGTCATTAACTTCTGTTTGCATCGCTCTATTTTAATGCAACTATCATTTGGGTGTGATTTTGCTATTACTAAGCTATTAATTTTCTTTCGAAATCTTTCCTCCAGAGCTCCATTCCTTTTCCAATTTTTTCCTCTAATGCCCTCATTTTATTTAAAACATCATTTTAACTCTTTTAAAAATAAAACTATTGCTTTATTTCTGTCAGGAATTCCAACTGACCTTGTGTCCAAGGTAAGTTTTCCTCTGAAGCTTTGTTTATAGCTATTTTGGAATCATTCCCTTCTTCTGGTTTGCGTCTTGGGTATCACTATCTTCATAATAGCTTTCTTATGGGAGTCTTTTTTAAAGTTGCTGTTTACTCATTCTTCCAGCCTTACTTCCCAAAATGAGATTTTGTATTAGGGCCAAGTCCTGTACACTTCTGGAAGGAATGTTGAGGTTTTGTTTGAATCTGATTTGTATTCTCTGGGGTCCTGATGCTACTTTCTCCATGTATTGAGTACTTCATTCAAGGCAGCATTCTTTTGGCATCTCAGGCCAAGGGCCTACAAACTTTTGGTATGCCCCAAACCATCTGCATTAGAACAAAGTCTGATCTGCCATGAGTCTCTCCCCACTTCATACTCTCCTCCTTTTAGCTGCCAAAGTGATGTTTCCTAAAGTGCAAGTCTGACCATGTCACCACCACACACACACCCCCATCCCCCTTCAATAAAATCCAGTGACTTCATATTGCCTCCAGGATTAAATACAAAATCCTCTATTTAGCACTCAAATCCCTTCGTAACCTAGACCCCCTACTTTCCAGTCCTCTATCACCTTACACTGCCCCTCCCAACCATGTGCTCTTCAATCCAGTGACACTTGCCTCCTTACTGATCCTCGAATAAGACACTCCATCTCCCAACTTTGGGAATTTTCACTGGCTGTCTCCAATACCCAGAATGCTCTCCTTCCTTATCTTTTTCTTCCTGAATTCCTTCAAGTTCCAGCTAAAATCCCACCTTCTACAGAGGAAGCCTTTCCCAATCTCTCTTATTCTAGTGGCTTCCTCTGTTGATTTTTTCCTATTTGTCCTCTATATTGATTGTTCGTACCAACTGTTCACATGTTGTCGTCCCTGTTAGACTTTGAACTTCTTAAGGAAAGAGACTGTATTTTGCCTTTCTTTGCATCCCCAGCACTTAGCTCTGTGTCTGGCACATAGTAGGCATATAAGAAATGCCTTTTGACTAACAGCTGCTATTTGCTTCTATCCTGTTCTTTTCCCAGTAACAGCCTCAGGCCTGTGACTGCTCCTTTCTTCCATACAAAGTCATAAGTTAGCTTGGCCACAGCTAGGTGCAGGTACCCTCTTCAGTCTTACACTAGATCATCAAACCAGTTCTGGGGTAAAAGCAACACATGTGCCAGCTGGCTCCTGCTCCAGTTCCCTGCATGGTCCACAGTACAGATTCTCAGGTGCCCTGCCTACTCTATCCCTTATCACTTCCTTTCCCTGGTTCACAAATTCAGGCCCTAGTCTAGTCCCAGTACTGGAAGGCTCTGCATGGGGCATTCCTGCCTGGATCCTTTCCTTAGTGCCCACAGATCTCTGCCTATCTCCCTATGCTGACCTGAGTTTGCAAAATGACTCACTGTTTTCTTCTTCGATTTCCCAATCACTACTCAGTCTAGTGCTTTTTTTCCAGTTCTTTCCTGGAATAGTTGTGGTGAAGGGCTAAGCTGTAATGCGTTCTCCTACTCTGCCATCTCTAGTCAAGTAGCAAGTGATCTAGGGGGGATCCAACCCATGTCCTCAATGCTTTGGGGAGGGAATCACAGATCTAGAGATGGAAAGGACCTCTGCCATTTTACAGATGATGAAAGTGAGAGACCCCCAAAGGAAGAGACTTATCTAAGGTTACAGAACTAGGAAATTCAAAAGCCAGGATTTAAACCCAAGTCCTCCAACTCCTGATCCACTATTTATCCCATTGTACCAAAATGTCAGTGTCCACACATAGGTAGGGTCCCTCTCAAGGAGGCTATTGAAGGATTCCCCCAGGATGACAT
Organism: Petaurus breviceps papuanus; assembly: GCF_028583685.1. Lineage (NCBI taxonomy): Eukaryota > Metazoa > Chordata > Mammalia > Diprotodontia > Petauridae > Petaurus > Petaurus breviceps. The sequence goes on from NW_027187270.1 coordinate 2,565,674, forward strand.
TGCTCAGGCCACTTGTGCACACCCTTCCCCTTTCAGAATCATCTTCATAGCCTGGGTCACACTCGCTCGAACCTCTTCAATGGTGACAATTCTCCTCTTGAGAGGAGGTTGAACTGATGATTTTCACTGAGCTCTTACTATTTGCAAGGCACTCAATGAATATTTGTGGATTTGACTGCTTGGAAACAGGCAAAAGTCATTTGAAGGGAAACCTGGCAAATGAGGTGGGTGATCAAGCTGGGGGATGCTATTTTTGATCACATACAAAATGTGAGTAGAAAGTAGGGTAACTAGTTTCCTTTTGTGGCTCATAAATGGGCTCTGAAAGCAAAAGACAACAGCAGAAACCAACTTTCCAAAAAAGCAGAAACTAACTTCTGCCCATTTCTCCTTCCCAGCTTCGAAGCCTACCCTTAAATCCCCAAGAATGCCTAGGCCTGCGTCCTCTTCTACCTCACAGTCCGCCAGATGCTGGACAAGAGCGATGTTGCCTCCACTAAGTCTTCCCCAGACTCAATATCACAAACTCATTCAATCGTTCCATATACCACATGTTTCTAAAACCCTCACCCTCCTGGCTGTCTTCTTCTGGATCTGCCCCAAATTATAGGTTCACATGTTCTAGAGCTGGAAGAAACCCTAGAGATCATTCTAATCCATCCCTTAATTTTACAGATGAGGAAACTGAGGCTCAGAGCAGGGAAGTGGCTTACCTAAGTATCCACCCCCATTTGATGCATATCTTAACACCTTATTGCCTTCTCATCCCAAACCATTCATCAATGTCTTCCAATAAATACTACATAGAGGATACACCAAATGTACTGGGCTGGAGGTGGGAATAGGACAGGGAATAAGGATTCATGTAGGGCCTATGATGTATCAGGCACTATGCTAAGCACTCTGCAAATATTATTTCATTTGATCCTCAACAACCCTGGGAGGTAGGTGCTATTATTAACCCCATTTTACAGTTGAGGAAACTGAGGCAAGCAGAGGTTAAGTGACTTTCCCAGGTTAACACAGCCAATAAATGTCTGAGGCTGAATTTGAACTCAGGTGTTCCTGACTCCAGCCCCAAACACTCTATCCACTCCACCACCAGCTGCCTCAAAAAAGCCTTAAGTTCACAAGATCACAGATTTAAGCTAAAGTGAACCGTTGTTTGGTTGTTTTAATACATTTGGAGGAGCAATGTATGACTTAGGGCTATCCATCTGCCATTTTCATAATCATCACCATAATCACCACCAACACCATCACTGTCATCATCATAATCATCATCATCAAAGAGAGCCAGCGTGGTACAGGCTAAAAAAGCACTGACTGCAGAGTCAGATCTGGGTTCAAATCCCGCTTCTTGTGCCTACTACCTGCATGGCCTTGGGCAAGTCACTTAATATCCCTGAACCTCAGTTTCCCCAACTGTAAAATGAGGGGGTTGGATCTGAGATTCCTTCCAATTCTATATCTCAGAATTTGGGTGGAGTCTGGGTATCCCTATCTCACTAAGGCCAGAAGTTAGTTAAGTGCCTACTCACTGATCTGATGCCACCACCGATCAGTAGCTCTGATCTGTTCTGTTTTGGAATTGGTCCAGTTTGCCTCTGCTCAAGCAGCCTGGTGGCCCCCTACTGCTGAGGGTCACTGTATTGGTGCCAGATTCGGCCCAATGCAGCTCAAAACTCCTGAGCTCAAGTGATCCACCACCCTTGGCCTCTCTGGTAACAAAGATTACAGATTATGCCACCACCATACCTAACAACAATAAGAATTAATAATAAAATCATATTGCAAGTTAATGCTGTTTATCTTTCCTGACAATTTGATTAATGGAAATATTCTAGCAGTATTTTTTCCTAAGGATTTCAAATTTTAAATAATTTACAATGCCCTGGAATGGCACATTTTCTTACTTGCTTCTTAGAAGTCTATCTACTTGCATGATTAGTCATGGGTCAAGATAACTCAATCAAAATCCCTTTGGAGGAAGAAGGTCAATCATAACATCTCACATTTAGAACTGGAAGGATTCTGAGAGGTCAATTAGCCCAACTTCATCATTGGACACAGGAGAAAACTGAGATCCCAAGAGGGGTCAGGACTTTCTGAGGGTCACATGACCAGCAAGAAGCCAAGCCACACCAGGAGCTCAGCTGCTCTGCCTCCAGATCAAGCACTACCATACATGAGCCCTGATCTGAGCAGATCTGCACCTAATGAAGTGTTTCCTAATGGGCTATGCTGCTTTATCCTTATGCTGCTCAGGCAACTGCCAATTTCATTTGCCACATGGAAACCACATTTGTGTCTGTCGTTAAGCACTTAAATTAGGAGAAAATAATTAACTGTGCTATTTAATAATTACTGAAATTTGTATTTATTATATACAAAGGTTAACACAATGTTGATTTCCTAGCTATCGAAGGTATTTTAATGGGTACCTTGTAAACAGAGGCAAAACAAAAACAGCAAATAAGAATTCACATCCGCGGAAGCACACTGAGGGCCCTGTTCCCCCTGTAGGCTGTATATCACAAAATAATATGAAACTAGTACTTGAGTCTGAAGCCCTCGGCATAATCTGAATGAGAAATCTTTATCAATCTTTACTTAGCCAACGATTCTGAAACAAGACCCTTCACCAAGTCCTTTCTCCACTCCTCTCCAATAAAGGTTTGTTAACTGAATTTTTGGAGGAAACTGAGTAAAATAGGAGGGGGAGGCAAACACTCTTCTCACTTTAAGCATAATTAAATTATCCTTGTGAATAAGAAGGAAAGATGTGGGCTGGATGCTAGTACTAGTGGGTTTGTGGTAATTGAATAACCTCAAGTTTGTGTATCTGAATGGATGGATATAAACTTGAAAGGAGATCTCTGCTGGTGCTTATGGGACGCTGATGAAGATGGTGAACAAGACTGGTTAAAGGTCAATGGTTAATGGTGACCAGATGGGGCCACGGCAAGGGGATCTTACTTGTTCTCCTTGCAGGAATCACCTTCTTTCCCCATGCTTTGGCCTACTAGGATACTAATGCTCAGACATCAGAAGGAAGACATCTTTGATTCTTTCAATTAATGGAAGTATCTCAAGTTCTTTAAGAAGACAGAAAGGAAAATCCTTAGAGCAAAGTGGTGTGATGGTTTTAGGAAAATGATTCTCTAGGCCCTAGAGTCTAGGATATCCACCCCTGCACCAATTCTTAAGTTAATTTTTGAGTTTGTTACCTGAACTCAATTTTGGCAGGACTTGTATCTTCTTACATGTAAATATTACAAGAATAATGGAAGAAACAAGTGACATGCCCAGGGTCACATAGCTAGTAAATATCTTGATGGCAAGACCAAAATGGCTTAATGTTTAGAATTAGTTTTATCTAAATTAATAAAAATTGTTTCTGGCAGACTTGTGCCTAGAACACAAAATACAGATTCCCCTCTACATCTCAATAAAACTTTCTGGTTTACAAAATGTTTTTCTAATGACAACTTTATAAGTAAAATAGTGCCAGTATTATTGTCCCCATTCTACAGATAAGAAAACTTGAGTTTCTAAACAGTGACATTATTTGCCCTAGAGTGTAAAGTGAGTAAGTTGCAGAACTGGGATTTGAACCAGGTATTCAGTCTCCCCATCAAGTTCTTTTTCCACTATTTTCCCCCCCTCCCAGCTACTAGTTGATACAAGATTGGCCATTGTTCTCTTCCTGTTCACCCACAAGTCACCATTAACATCATGCTATAGCTTACATGTTCACTTACGTCCACTGCCCTTTGGGTTTTTGCTCATTTTTACTTTTCCTATTGTAGTCATCCATGATTTATAGCTATGTAATATCCTGGGGATGTTATTGGTGTTAAAAGAGAAAGTCTATGGGGCGTCCAGGTGGCGCAGTGAGTAAGAGTGCCGGCCCCAGCATCGGGAGACCCGGGATCGGTTCCGGCCTCAGATACTTAGCACCCACACAAAATAACTGGCCGTGTAACCTTGAGCAAGTTACTTAACCCCAATTGCTTAAAAAAAGAGAAAGTCTAAGGGTGGGAATGGGAGCAAGGGTCAACAGTCAGTTGTGGGTCATTGAAAATTCTTTACTGTTTACTAAATGCAAATCAATCTTCTGTCATTTTGCTTCCTCAATACTGGTCCCAACTCATGGTCCATCCATGGAACCTGTCCCCAAGTATACTTATTAAGTGGAGGGGCTACTCCAAGTCTTTTTTTAAACTTCTGCCAAACCTCCACCCAATCTAAACATATGACCATTTTGAAGCCCATAGAAAATACCATTCCAGACTATCAGAATCAAGAGGTAGCATGATGTGTTGGGAAGACCACTGGATGGGAAATCAGAAGATCTGAATTCACGTACTGATTGCAGCTACCATTGCAGCTCTCTCCTTTTCAGCTTCCTGACCTATAAAATAAGAGTTTGGCCCTGGACCTTCATAGATCCTTCAAGCTCTAAGACTCTTTGCTTCTTTGAATCACCATTCAGTCATTCACCATAGTTAATTCTCCTTGGTTTACAACATCCAAAATATCTATAAGGAATTCTTTCAAGCTCTCATAGGAGTGATTGTCCTTTAACCAGTCTTGTTCACCATCTTCAGCAGAGTCCTGTAAGCACCGGCAGAGATCTCCTTTCAAGCATATATCCATCCAGTAACATACACAAGCACAAGGCTATTCAATCATCACAAACCCACTAGTACTAGCATCCAGCCCACATCTTACCATCTCATCCACAAGGATAAGATATTCAAGGCCTCCCCAGTGAAATCTATGACCACTCAAAAGAAGCCAACCTAATCTAGCAATACAGGAAAAACCATGTAGATGAAAGGTAAATAGTTACCAGACTATGACATGCAGTTGGCCCATTGGTATAGATATCTCATGCAGATAGTGCAGTTGGACAAAATGCTGGGACCAGAATTGAGGGAGGTGGAAAGGGTGAGCTGAAGCACATAGGGGAAATTGTGAAGGATTTTTGATAGCCTCAGGATGTGCCCTGATACACAAGCCCATATTGTCAACATTAATCATCTTCTCAACATCAGTATTCTTCTGGTGGTGCTTGATGACAGCAAATCATGGAATGTCTGTTCTCTCCAAAGAATCAAAACTGTGGGTGTCACAGTGGAGAGAACTGCATGATGGGTATAAGTCACCTGAAATATGTGATCAATGATGACTCACAAGAAAAAAGTGGTGTGAAAGACATCACCAAAGATATGAATGACTGGCAAAGGAGGTGAGCCACTCATGCAGCACCAATAGCTATGAAATATTAAGAGCTCCACAGGCAAGTCTCCAGTGCCTTGGGTAGATCCTTTTTGAAAAACTCAAGAAGGACATGGATAAAACTCAGAACATAGAAAGTAATGATGGCCCAGAGGTAAAAGTCATTTAATAAGCCAGTAAACCATTTATTAAGCACCTACTACATGCCAGGCACTGTGCTAAGTTCTGGAGATACAAAAAGAAGTAAAATATAGTCTCTGCCCCCAAGGAACCTACAATCTAGTGAGGGAGACCAATAAGCAAATATGTACAAACAAACTGTACACAAGATAAATGGGAAAAGTTAAAAGAGAGAAAGCACTGGAATTGAGACAAGAAAAGACTTCCTATAGAGATGGAATTTTAATTGAGAATTAAAGGAAACCAGGAAAGCCAGTAGGTGGAGATGAAGAGGGAGAGCATTCCAGGCACGAGGGACCTGGAGGGGAGTATAGTGTAAGAAGACTGGAAAGGTAGGAGGGGGATAGGTCGTGAATGGCTTTGAAGGACAAACAGAAGATTCTGAACTTAACCCTGGAGGTGATAGGGAACCATTGGAGTTTATTATGAAGAGGGAGTAAATGGGTTGGACCTGCCACATCATACCATCTTAGGAAAATCACTGTAATGGCTGAATGAAGGATGGATTGGAGTGGGGAGTGTATCACTTCATACCTAGACTATTGCAGTAGCTACTGGTGGGTTTGCCTGCCTCAAGCCACACTGAGGAGAGAGAAGGGGGGGTATACCCAGGAGATGGTAAAAAGGTGAAATCAACAGGCCTTGGCAACAGTTTGGATATGGGGGGGGGAGGAGAAAGGGAGAGACAAAAGATAGTGAGGAAGCCAGAATGACAGTTTAGTTGGGAAACTAAGGGACTCTACAGGAAGGAATTTAGGAGAGGAAGAGAGTTTAGGGGGCAAGACAATGAGTTCCATTTTGGACACGAGTTTAAGATGTCTATTGACATCCAGTTTGAAATGTCTGAAAAACATTTTAAGATGGAAGATTAGAGGTAAACGGAAAGATTAGGGCAGGATAGGCAGATATGAGAGTTTTTAGCATAGAGATAGTGAATAAATCCACAGGAACCAATGTGAAGTAGAATAAAGGGAGAACAGAAGAGGGTCCTGGACATAGCCCTGTGGAACATTGACAATTAGAAGGCATGATCTAGATGGGGATTCTGTAAAGGAGACTGGGAAAGAGTGGTCTGATAGGTAGAAAAACCAAAAGATAGTGGTGTCCCGAAAAACTGGAGAGAAGAATATCAAGGTGAAGGTGATCAACAGTGTTGGGGCAGCTAGGTGGTGCAGTGGATAGAGCACCAGCTGTGGAGTCAGGAGGACCTGAGTTCAAATCTAACCTCAGACACTCGATACTTACTAGTTGTGTGACCCTGGACAAGTCAACCCCAATTGCCTCAGCAAAACAAAAAAAAGTTTTAAAGGTACAGAGAGGTCAAGGAGACTGAGGATTGAGAAAAATGCCATGGGATTTGACAATTAAGAGATCATAGATAGCTTTGGAGAGAGCAATTTCAGTGGAATTATCAGGCTGGAAGCCAGATTTTAAGGGGTTAAGAAGAGAGAGAGAGGAGAGAAAGGGGAAGCATTGCTTGTAGACTGCTTTCACAAGGAGTTGAGCCACAAAGGGCAGAAAAGGTATAGGACGATAGTGAGGATTTTTTGAGGATGGGCAGTAGATAAGGAAATATTGAAAATAAATAATAGGGTGAAGATGACAAAGAGAGCAATCTATTGAGGGAGGCAGGGTAGAATGGAATAACTTCTGTAGGGAGAAGAGAAATCTTAGGGTACTTCGTCATATGAAACAAGGAGGAGATGGGGCAGAAAGCATGTGAGTGACTGGACATGAGGAAGAGGATGGAAGAGGGAGTGCTCAGTGAATGATATGGATATTTTCTGTTAAATAGAAGGCATATATAAAATATAAATGCCCTCAGCTGAGAGAGTAGGTGCAGGGGAAGCCATGGAAATCTTGGGGAGGTTTGGAAAAGCCACTGTGAAGAGTGGGACAGGGACTTGATAAGGCAGAGATGTTTAAATTACCTGGCAGCAGTGAGGGCCCAGTTAAGGTTATAAAACATAAATTTATAGTGGACCTGATCAGAATGGTTGAGAGATTTTCTCCACCTTCATTCAACAGCACTCGTGGAGGAGTGAAGATAGAAAATGATGGGAGTCATCCAAAGCTAAGGCATGGCAGTATGCCATTGGCAAAATTATAAAGAGGGCAGGGACTAAAAAAGAAGAGGATAGGATAGAATTGAACTGGTTCGCCAAAGGGTAAAGATGGGGAAAGGAAGAGAGATTGGCAAATGCAAGGGAGATGCACTTACAGAAGTAACATCAGCCAGATCCTTGCCCCCATGAGAGAAGACACCCAACAAAGGACTGAAGCCAGCCTCCACTAGGGTCGAGATGTCAAACACACAGAGGTGGGTTGAATGCAACCCACAACATTCTCTAGTGTGGCCTGAACCAGATTAAACTATAATGGGGAGATATCTAACAAAATAAATTTAAAATACTTCACCTTTTATGTTTATATTTTATGTTCCTTATGTGCAGATTCATGGCCCCCATTTCAATTTGAGTGTGACAACATTGCACCAGAAGGTCAGAAGAGACTGTCAGATGCTGCTTTCTTGAGATTCACCTTGAAGTGGCCCCCTTTTATCTTTCCCATTGGACCAGACCACTCGGTATTACAGAGTCATAATTTCATTTTTCAGAACCTCCAATCCCTCCTGGATAATACTGCAGACTGAATCCCCAGCCCAACCTTCATCTGGCCCTTTTTAATGTTTCTTTTTCCTGACGTATGGCCAGTTGCTGCAGAAGACCTGGCAAGCCAGGGATCTGGAAAGGAAAAGATCATTCTTCATTTGAAGGAATGGAGGAAAACCAGCCCACACCCAGTCAATAAAGGCCCTCCCTTCGTTTGATGTTCGAGTATTTTATGGGGCCATCATTAATAAAGATGCAAAGTCTGCATGGAAATGGCTCTTTGAGAGAGCCAGGCTGAAAATGCCATCAATAAGAGGGCATGGCTTCACCTGGGGCTGCTTTAAAAATCAGAACTTTATCTATCACCTGAAGGGATCTGGCAGAGAATAGTCTGAGCTGGGATTCATTAGAAAGAAGAATGTGCTTAATGAGGCACTGTTTGTTGTTAGGAAAAGCCTTAGAAAGCAACTTTTTTCACTAGTATGTGTGTCCACATTTTTAGTGATAGGCCACAAAAAATTTTACTCTCAGTACTCAAAAATACCTCCAAACCAAAGATGAAATAAACCCAGCAGTCTCACTGTCTCTCTGTAATCTGGGCCCGTACTATGGTGACTATCTCATGGGCAAGCCTGCCTTAGAATGAGGCCCTTGGAAAGCTTCAGCCATAAACACCAGCCATCCCCCTTACCACCTACCTCCACAAGGACTTTCCACAGAAAGTTCTATCCAGGGGCCAATGCGTATCTGGAGTGCCTCACCCAGATGACATGTAAGCAACCAGCACTTCCTGAGATGGTCTGACTTCAGCTAAGACTAAGCAGACTGAGGCTTAAGACCAAATGTTCCCTGGGAAGGTGGAGGAAGGGTAGGCTTGGGTAGTGGATATAGGGGAGGAAGAGAGGATTAGTCCTGATGTATAAGTGGTATGACTGGTTCCTTAAAGCAGGGTCAGGCCAACACTGGACCAGGTGACAGGGAGGTAAAATGCATAGATAGGATCATGACTGGAAAGAACCTTATCGGTCATCTAGTCCAACCTCCTTGTGTTATAGATGGGGAAATTGAGGCCAAGAGTGACTTGTTCAGAGTCCCTTTAGCTAGTATGGTCCTCTGACTCTAAATGCTAAATGAGGGCAGAGCAAGATCTGGTCAGGAATCATTAGATAACAGGTAAAGACAGGGCTGAGTCAGAGGGAACGTCAAGGAAGAAATCGAGGCTAATAGTTATTAGCAGCAAACAGATACATGGTCTGTGAACCCAAAGCCGGGTTGGAGAAGTGAAGGAGCAGAAAGGCACAATGGCTGGATCAAGGTCAGAGGCCACACTAGGTTTGCTACTGGGATGGGGGGGTATTCTGCCAATGGAAGTTTTCTATGTAATTTAATTCAGGGATTTCTGGATAACCCTGCCTTGGGAGGAGGGGAATAAGGAGATCTATGCCAGTTCCAATGGAATACTAGCCTCTTCTTCAGCCCAGGAAGCCTCCAAGTTGAGTAGGATATAGGAATAATAATGACTAACATTCATATAGCCCTTTAAGATTCATTACTTCATTTGATCCTTGCAACAACCCTGGGTGGCAAATGCTGTCAATGTCCCCATTTTTCAGATGAGAAAACTGAGACTCAGAGCAGTTAAATGACTTGTCCAAAGCCCCACAGCTAATAAGTATCTAATTTAAGTCAGATTTGAACCTAGATCTTCCACTCTGTCCCCAAGAGAGAAAGAGAGATTCTCCAGGGTCAGAATGGACAGTCTCCTCTCCAGTTCTTTGCTTCACAGTATGATTGACTGGGGAGGATTTGCATAAATAACACCAGGTCAGGGTTAGTGGGCACGACTCAGGGAATACTACCAGAGATGAGCCAGTGATGGGAGAAGAATATGGCAGAGGTGAGTAGAACTGGATGGCCTCCACATTGGGTCCTGGAGTTGAAGTCACTCCCCCTCCCCTTTATAGCAAACCAGGTGATAAAGACCACTTGAAACAAAACAACAGAGATGGATAGCTGTCATGTTGGAAGCAAGCCCTTTGGAAAGGCAGGAAAGGAATCATGGCCCTGAACCATTGCACCCCTGTGGGGTGGGAGGCCAATGAGAGCATTCTAATACTCTGTATTTTAATACCTATCCCTCTAGTCTTTTCGAATGCAGCTTGTTACACTGTTGTCTTCATACCCCCAGTGCCTAGCACAGTGCCGGCCACGGAGTGGGCATTTATTTCAGGCTTGTTTTTTGACTGAGTAATTGATTTGCTTCAGTGCCTTGGGTTGGGGGTCAGGGAGGAAAGGAGAGAAGAAAGGCTCTGTTTGCCTCAAAGACAGGGCAAGGCCGAGCTTTTCTCTTCCTCAGAAAGTCCTATCCTAATGCCATCTGGTTCAAAGTCTGGAAGAGTTTGAAGTCAAGTACAGGACTTCGCATTCATCCACACTAATTAAGTTCCATTCAATCCCACAAACAGTTCCTAAATGCCAACTATGTGCAAGGCCTAGTGCTAAATATCACCTGATACATCTGGCCCATCATTCCAGCCTGTCAAGATGGGTTTTTGGCTCCCAGGTGGAGTCGTTGAAAGCCAAGGACTGTGTGACTTCCTTTGATGTGACCTTTATTAAAAATGAGCAGACACCTTTTTGTAGCCCTGCAACAGATAACATTTACATGTACAATGGCAAATCACTGTCCCCAAGGCGTTACCATGGGAGAGGGTGCTGGGTTTCTGGGAAGAGAAGTGCCCAAGGGCAGCATGGGTGTTCGTGGGCATTCATTCAACCAAGAACCCCTTTCAAGGTCCCAGAATTGAGAGTCCGGTTGAGGTGGCAACAGGATTCCTGAATGGGCTAACTAGGACTTGAGGAACAGCCTCCCTATTTGAAGGTAGGGATTAGAGTTGTACCTTTCATTTGTACAGGGAACTTCCAGGTGAGGAAATTCCCTCCACCAATGCAGGCCAGCGCCTTTGCTGCAACTTAGAAGTCTTAGAAATTTTCCCAGAACACTGAGAAGTTAAGCAACTTGGCCAGGATCATACAGTCAGTGTGTGTCAAAGGTAGGAATTGAAGCCAGATCTGCCTGACCCTGAGGCCAGCTGTCCATTATACCATGCTGCCTCTAATGCATAAATACATACATGAAATCAAGTTGGCTGGAACAGAACTGAGGGAGGGAAGGGGGGGGGGCGGTTCCTTGTATTATCTTTTGTAATTCTTCTGTACACATTTTTTCTGACCCTCTCTCCTCCCAGCTCAGTCCCAGCCACAGCTGATTTTCGATTTCTGGCCTGTGTCCCATGGGTCTGGCAGGTACATTCTACTCCCCTGTGGTCTTCCTACACCAGAAATGCCATACTGAAAAGCCTGGCAGATGAGTCCAGACTTCCACAAAGGTTCCCTCTGGACTTCCTTTGCTCTGGGTCTCCTCCACTGCATTTTTGGAGATCAGTTTCAAAAAGTGATTTTTACCTGTGTCCTCAGTACCCTTTTGAGACAGGCCAGTAACTCGAATTGTTTACATTTCACAGATGAGGAGACTGAGGCTGTTCTAATAGGAAAGTCAGGCTTATTATCACCATGGGTGGGGAGACAAAGCTGGTTCTCAAAAACAGATTCCCCAACCTGGATCTGGATCTTCACTGGATGGCATCTCTCCCTTTGAGGCGGCCAAGAGTGACCCTTAGCCGTTCTCCCACCTCTAGGTATGCTCCAGAGATGTGATGCTTGTGGCAGTGCCAGAGATGGTGATAGGGAGGGGGAAGATTGTGCTGATGCTATTTCTGGATTCTGACAACTTAGCACCCAGACTCCACTGCTGCCACCCAAGGGCCTAGGCTTCCCCTGAATCTCTGTTCTCCCTCATGGCCAGGGAGAACATGTGTTGCAGTTCAGAACTTACCAAGAGATAAAAAAGAGGAAATAGCACTGGCTTTGGAGTCAGTCACCCTGAGGGCAGCAAGTGCTGCCTTCCTTCTTTCCTTCTTTCCTTCCTTCCTTCCTTCCTTCCTTTCTTCCTTCCTTCCTTCCTTCCTTCCTTCCTTCCTTCCTTCCTTCCTT
>NW_027187270.1:2577775-2607377 GCF_028583685.1 Petaurus breviceps papuanus
TCCTTCCTTCCTTCCTTCCTTCCTTCCTTCCTTCCTTCCTTCCTTCCAGGCTGAGGAAAATCCCCAGACAGGTACAGCTAATGGTGGACCCAATCCAGGAATAACTTACATCTGCTTGGTGTCTTACAGTGACAAAGCAATTTCCCAGCCTTTGGAGCATCACAAATACCCTGTGAGGTAGGCAAGCTATGTATTCTTTTTTTTTTCTTTTTTGCTTTTTGGAGGGCAGTTGGGGTTAAGTGACTTGCCCAAGGTCACATGGCTAGTTTTTTTGTTAAGTGTCTGAGGCTGGATTTGAACTCAGGTCCTCCTGACTCCAGGGCTGGTGCTCTATTCACTGCACCACCCAGCTGTCCCAGCTATGTATTCTTTTTATCTCATTTTACAGATGAGGATACTGAGGCACAAGCAGGCTGGATTATTTGCCCTGGACCAACACAGCTAGGAAGTAGTGTTTCTGGAACTGGAACCCAGATCTTTTGACTGGGCCATCCAGCTCTCACTTTATAGCACACCACACTGTCTCAGGTACTGATATTAGATAATAGAATCCTAATTTATCAGCATAAGAAATGAGTTATGCTGAGAACTCCCTCAGTACTGGACACCTAGCTCCAAGAGTCCCATCTGGGCTTGGTACTGGTGTTTTAAAAGATGTGGCCCCCTTGAGAGAAGGCTGCAGCTTCTTTCCAAGTCAACCCTGCTTATTACTACTGACCCCATCATCAAAGATTGATGAATTTCCTGCTTCACTTCCTTGGCTAGTTCTTTACTCCCTTCCTATAGTGAGTCCAGACAGGGGTGGGGAACCTGTGGCCTTGAGGCCATATTTATCCCTCTAGGTCCTCAAGTGCAGCCCTTTGACTGAATCCAAACTTCAGGGAACAAATCCCCTTTATAAAAGGATTTGTTCTATAAAACTGGGACTCAGTCAAAAGGGCACACCCAGCGACCTAGGAGGCTACATGTGGCCTCTAGGCTGCAGGTTACCCACCCCTGGTCCAGAATGAGCCACAAGCCAACTGGATCCCCTGACTCTTTTATCATCTGGCTCCCATTTTCTCTGCTTTCTGCACTTGAAAGAAAAAGAATCAAAAAGCATTTCTTAAGTATTGGCCCCACCCACTCAGGTATGGTTAGAACCCAGCAGCCTCTGAGGTCCCATCCAACTGTGAACTGCTTTGAGTCTGTGAGGGGCCCTAAGGACACGGCCGGACAAAGCTAGAGAAGCCCTAGGCAGTTTGTCTTGGGTGGCCCCGGTCACCCTTCTATGGATCTCTCCCCTCTCCATGGTGCCTCTACCTCCCCCTTCTCTGAGCAGTCAGGCAACAAGCATTTACTAAGTATTTGCTCCAGGCTGGGCACTGGGGATAAGGAGAAATACTGAAACACTCTCTGTCCCCAAGAAGCTGCCATGGGGGCAAGTACACAGCAGATAGCTTCAGGAAAGGAGTAACACAAGGAAGGTGTTGGCCTCCATGATCCTGACCAAGTGACTTAACCTCTCAGGGGCTCAGTTTCCTCATTTGTAAATAATCCCTGGTGGAGGGGATATCCCACCATAGCAGTCACCCTCCTTTGGACATCATCCAGCTCATTCATATCCTTCCTGGAAGGCATCTCCCAGCCCAGAAGGAAACCCAGTCCTCCAGATGGACTCATTAGAGGGCAGAAGACATTGGGCTCACCCTTCCTTTGGTACAGGCACCCTACAAATGGAAAAGTGATTATTCCTCATGGACAGAAATCAAGCTGTGAGCTCATTTCTGTGCCCCTTTCCCCCGGTGATGCCTGTCTGGCCCCCATGACAAATTTATGGGAGCCAACACACTGGAAGGAGCAGGGGGCAGCTTTCTCACTGGGTCTATTTATTGTTATTTTCATCATCATCATGTTTTTGGGTCAACCTCTCCTCTTCTAGTTTCCCTTTCTGATTCCAGGGGTCTCTGGATGTCTCTTTTTTATTCTATTTGTTTTCCTTCCCTCTTCCTCTTTCCCACCCTCCACCCCTTCTTGCTGCTGCTATCTCTCCTAACACTGTCTCCCCCAGACAGAAGGGGGGACCCCCAGGGTGACTGGAGGTGTGGCCTCGGGCCCTGCTCCACCTTCACTGTACAGCCCTATGTGAGCAGATCGGCCCAACCTCGCCCACAATTTGCTCCCTTCCCACTGTTCTCTCTCTGCAGCTATTGCCTTTTTTGCCTATTGCTTCTTGTTTCTCTAGCAGAGGCTGCTGGGTGCATTATTAGCCAATCTCCATGGTAACCCATCTACAGCTTAACTCCCAGAGACCCCTATCCCTGCACATCGGTCCATAAATCACCAGGCTGTGGAGAGGGTGAAGCCTGCCGTTGGTCCGCCTGTCTGCTTTGGCATGAGCTGAGGAGTCTGATTGGTTATCTGAGGCTGGGTGGGTTCGGGGGGCTTTCTTGAGGGCAGGGAAAAGAGACAATAGTGGCAGCATGCCAGGTCCTGGCTCTTGCTTAGGCAGCTGAACCCTTAGCCAGAATGGCAGAACATCCTGAAACTCCCCTCTCCTGGCCCTTCCTGCTTTTGGGGGGTTCACAGGCTCCTGCATTTGCACATACTGGGAATTGCCCAGGGATGGCGCCCTAGGAGAAGCCCCAGACGGTGGGGGAGAGAATAGACATTCTTCCCACTTCCTGCTTAAGCAATAGCCCCATTAATGAGGAAACTGGCATGGAGCTTAGTGACAATGCAGAGCTGAGATGAGAGAGGTATGGTAATCAGGAGGCTTAGCCCTGTCTGTGCGCCGAGGTAAGCCAGCATCACCTCGGCAATTAGAGAAGAAAAGAGAGAATAAGGCTTTCAAATCTATAAAGGCTACATTAGAGGAGGGGGGCCTCAAGGCAACAGAACTAAGGTGGAAGGTTACTAGAAAAGAAGAAAAACATAATTGAAGATACAAAAATGGAAGAAAGCTTCCAAAACATTGAATCACTGAGTCACAGACTCTCAAGGTTGGGGGGGGGGGGGGAGAGGGAAGACTCCAAGTTCATCTGAGCCCACTCAAGTCCAACCCAGGATCCCTTCCACAACTCCCTGACCCTCCATTTAAAGTTCACCTCCAGAGGCATGGATTCCTATGATGGCTTTATAAATAGTCTCTGATAGCCCCAGGTACTGATTAAGGAAGTGATTAAAAAAATTAGATAAGACTGAGAGTCTTCCCCCACTAGATGAAGGGCAAAAGACTATGAACTAGCAGGTTTCAAAAGAGAGGTGCTAGGTGGCGCAGTGAACAGAGCACCAGCCCTGGAGTCAGGAGGACCTGAGTTCAAATCCGACCTCAGACACTTAACACAAAAACTAGCCCTGTGACCTTGGGCAAGTCACTTAACCCCAATTGCCCTGCCCTCCCCCCTCCAAAAAGCAAAAACAAAACAAAAGGAGAGGTGCAAATAATTGATATCCAAATGAAAGAATGCTCCAAATCACTACTCATAGGAGAAGTGAAAATAAAAACAAAATCTCAGGTTTCACCTCTGCCCATGTCCTGCCATCTCAGGGCAGAGCGTTATTTGTTTTTTCTGGCTTTCCCCCTACAGTGCCCAGCACAGTGCCTTGCATAGAGGAGATGCTGAATAAAGGTCTATTGTTTGATTCAAGGATATGTTTTGGAGGTCTAAATTCTTCCCATGAACAGTCAGAGACTTAAGGTGAAGTAAGGGGGTCAAAGAAAGGGCTAGAGGAATTGGGGGCTCACCCTTTACCATGGCGGGAGGTGAATTCCCCAGGCAATCCAATTCTATTCAATAACATGTTCCATGTGCATTTGTTAGGAGCTGAACCCCTTGTGTGCTCAACGTTGTGCACTGAGAAACACACAAAGAAGGAGATGAGCTTCCCTCAAGCACCACTTTGAATATGCTTTTCCTCTGCTCAAATACCTTTCTTGGCTCACCATTGCTTAGAAAGTCCAAGCACCTTGGCTTGGCTTCCAAACCCTCCTGGTCTGATCCCAGCCTACTTATTCCATCTTACCTCCCACTTCTCTTCCAAACAAACCCTCTATACCAGTCACACTGTCCCCCAAATGCAGCTTTGGCTTTCCTCCCTCTACCTGTCTGCTCCATGGCCTCCTGGGACAGAACTAGGAGGCATCAAAGGCAGATGAGACCCTCTAGGTGATGATCTCAGGGGTTTACTCAAGAACCCCATGGACACATTGCAGGGGGTCTGAGAAATTGGATGGGAAAAACACGTCTTGGTTTTTCTAACCTCTGACTGAAATTTAGCTAAATATCGATCATAGATGTTATAAAACCCATGATGTTGAGGAGGGATCGCTCTATATGCTTCACCAGACTGACTGCCCACGGGGGCCATGACAAGCTTATAATAAAGGGTAGATAGAACCTGTTCCACTCCAATGGCCTTGGGTGAGGCAACGCCCGTATCTATATAATTGCTTCCTCTGTTCAATGACTCCGTGGACTGGATGCTCCCCAAAGTCCTTCCAGTTCCCAATCTGTCATGACCTTGAGAGGCCTCACTCTCAGCCGAAGTCAAAGAATCCTGACAAAATGAATTTGCCAACTGTGTTCTCCAAGGGAAGAACCTGGAAGCCAGTTTTGCACCTTTTAATTGTTTTTGGAGGGACTTCAATTTCAATAAGTACCGGGCTGTTCTGATCTAATTTGATCAGCCACTTCTCCAGGCCAAAATTGTCCCCATTGGAAGAAGCTATTCATTTTAGATCTAAGTTCTTGCTGGCATCTCTCTCTCTCCCTTTCTCTGACTGTCTGTCTGTCTCTGTCTCTAGCTCTGTCTCTCTGTCTCTCTCTGTGTCTCTCTATCTCTGTCTCTCTGTCTGTCTCTCTCTCTGTCTGTCTCTAGCTCTGTCTCTCTGTCTCTGTGTCTGTGTCTCTGTCTGTCTCTGTCTGTCTGTCTCTAGCTCTGTCTCTCTCTGTCTGTCTGTTTCTCTATCTGCCTGTCCATCTCTGTCTCTATCTCTCTATGTCTGTGTTTCTTTATGTAAATTTTTAATTTATTTTAAACTTAAATACAAAATAAGAAAAGAAAAAAAAAACATTGCCATGTACACAGCAGACCATGAGAGAGAATTCAGTATCAAACAAAAAATTTCCATTTCTAGAAAACATATATAATAAATACTACACATTGTTTCCAAAATTGCCCAGCTTTTCTTTGCTTCCTTCTTGGATTTCTTTTATTGTCTGCTGTGCACCTTTTACTTTATTTTTCCCCTTCCTCTCCTCCCTACCCCCCACCCCAAAGAAGGCTGCGATTAAATGTATGTATATACATAGATATCTATAAACATACATATATAGATACACATACACTCACACACATATGTAAGACCACACTGTGCTTATTTCCACCTGTCATCTGTTTCTCTGAAGGTGAATAGCACCTTCCTTCATAGGTCCAAGTCTTTCCATGTTTCTCTAAGTCAACTAGCTCATCATTTCCTATACCATAGCAACATTCCAACCCAATTTTATCCTGTCTGAGAGATTGTCTTTGAAAGCTTTTTCCCAATTTTCTGCATTCCTTCCATTCTTGGCTACATAAGTTTTAATAAGAAATGTTTTAATTTAAAATAATCAAAATTATCCATTTTAAATTTCAACAATACTCTCAGCTTATAATGTAGTTTAAGATCCATGACTGCTAAATCTGCTTCCTTTACATCTTTTTTCCCTGATTTCTTTAAAGTTCCTGACCTTTTGTTCTTCCAATGACCTTTTTTATGTGTCTGTGTTTCTATGTCTCTGTCTCTGTCTGTTTGTCTGCCTCTCTGTGTCTCTCTCTGCATCTCTATCTGTCTGTCCATCTCTCTCTCTCTCTCTCTCTCTCTCTGTATCTCTGTTTCTATGTCTCTTTCTGTCTCTTCCTCTGGCTGGCTGGCTTTCTCCATATGTCTGTCTCTTTCTCTGTATCTCTCCCTCCCTTTCTCTGTTTCTGTCTCTGTCTCTTTCTCCTTTTTCACCTTGAAAGGTAATGTAGTATAGTGCTTAGGGTTCTGATCACTGAATCAGGAGGACTCACAATGTCAAATGTCGCTTCTGACACTGACTATGTGACCATAGGAAAGTCACTTAACCTCTCTGATCCTCAGTTTTCCCTATCTGTAAAAGGAAAATAAAACCAGCAAGACATCCCTATGAGGGGTGTCATGAGACTCAACCAAGCTAATGAACAGAAAGCACTTTCCAAACCTTAAAGGGTTATGACTGTCACTTCTGAACATCTTAGAATTTAGGCTACAATCAATTTTGCCTGGAAAAGTGGAAAAGACAACTTGAGATCCCCTATTCAAGCATTAAGGAAGCCAAAGTTTGTTTGGTTTTACTACTTTTCATGCTTCAATTAATAGTCAATTTTATTTGAAGGACATTTAAAAAAATAAATTTCTGTTGATGCTTCTGCTCTCATATCCCCATTATTTCTGTATAAACCCACTGCCACCACCCCTAAGCCCCACCTTATAGCAAGGAAAACAGTTAAGCAAAGCCCCAGTGACCATATTTGACAGTGTATGTACCATTTCCCACCTGTGACCCCTCACCTCTCCAATGAAAGAAGGTTACTTTAGCAGAGTCGGCACCTGGGAATATGGAGCACAGACTCTTGGCCTGTTATTAGCCATGCAACCTTCAACAAGTCCCTTCCCCTATCTGGGCCTCATTCTCCACCCCTGTAAAATGGGGAAGGATAGACTAGAAAGTAGAGATTCTGAACCTGGGGTCCTCAAATTTCCTTTTTCAAATAGGTCGATAACTGTATTTCACTATAATTAGTTCCCTTTGTAATTCTATATGTTTTATCATATGCATTTAAAAGCATGATTCTGAGCAGGGGTCCACAGGCTTCTCCACGCTAGCCCCATTTTACAGGTGAGGAAATTAAGGCAGACAGATGTTAAGTGAATTGCTCAGGGTCACAGTTAGTACATTTCTGAGGCTGGATTTGAACTCAGGTCTTCCTGACTTTCAGACCCAGCCCTCATTTTCACAGGTCCCATAGAAGGCAAGCTATTTGTCCAAAGTCACACAACTAATCCACGGCAGAGCTGAGACTCAAACCCAGGTCTCCTGACTCCCAGTCGACTCAACATTCTTTGTACTAAAGCAGTCAGGCTATTTGCTTCTCTGCGGTGGTTTCTGTGAAATGCCCTGGTGGAGATGCCCCTGGCCAGCTGTGTTTCCAAATCCGCTGGCCTAGACATCTGTGGGAACTGCTCACTGAGGTAATTCCAGTGAGATTCTAAAGAGAAAGACTAACTTGCCTTTCCTAGAAAAATGAAGGATTTGGACAGATTCTGCCTGGGGTTGGATTCAATAGGGTCCTGGGAAAACTGG
The DNA here is from genome assembly GCF_028583685.1 of Petaurus breviceps papuanus. NCBI lineage: Eukaryota > Metazoa > Chordata > Mammalia > Diprotodontia > Petauridae > Petaurus > Petaurus breviceps. The sequence continues at coordinate 2,585,128 of NW_027187270.1, forward strand.
CTACCCACTTGGTCCAGGTTCTTCTCTAGCAGTAAAAGAGGCCCTCAGGCAGATGTTTTAGTCCTTGGGGATGCTTAGAGCAGGAGTGATTCCCACCCAGGGCATTGCAGCTGAGTGTCAATAAATCTGTCAGTAACAACATTCACTGTGCTACTGCCATGAATAGAGGAAACTGGGGAGAGAAGAAAGGAAGGGGGGAATCAACCATGGTTGTGATTGCTGCTCCGGGGAGCAGATGAGGTAAAGGGACTCCTATACAATCCAACACTGATCCGAACAGTTTTACTCATGCATTCCACCTGTCTCTCATCCTACCATGAAAAGAGCTCCACAATGGACCAGGGGTTAGAAGATTTGTGTTCTTGCTCTGTCTCCCCTAGCAGCAACCAAAACAGGAAAGCAAAATCAGCTAATATAGTGACCATGACTGATAGTGTATATACCAATTCACCCCCATAGTCCCCCACTCCTCAACCAAAAATGAAGAAGATTCACTTTAGGGAGGATATGCGACTTAACATGATTTTGCCCTGGCCTAGTTTTTTCATCTCTGTAAGCCTCAGTCTCCGCTTCTGTAAAATGGGAACAAAAATAGACATCCTGCCCACCTCACAAGGCTGTTGTGTGGCTCAAAGGAGAAACTCAGCATGAGTGAAAGCAGAAGGTCCTGTTCGATCTAGGTGGGTAGGTAGCTCTTCATCCCAGGAGGTATTCAAATAGATGTTTAGAGACCTCGCAGAGTGTAGTCCCCACATGAGTGGAAGGTTGGCCTTTGAGGACCCTTCCAGCTCTGGGATTCTGTAACTCTGTGGCACATTGAATTTCTTTTTTTTGCTTTTTTGAAGGGGGGAAGGCAGGGCGATTGGGGTTAAGTGACTTGCCCAAGGTCACATGGCTAGTAAGTGTTAAGTGTCTGAGATCATATTTGAACTTAGGTCCTCCTGACTCCAGGACCGGTGCATTATTCACTGTACTACCTAGCCATCCCTTCTCATTATTTTTATGGGTGCTGTCCTCACCTTCCTATTAAACTGTGAACCTTTTGAAGGCAGGGCCCATGTCTTGTTTGATTAAACATGCATTCTTCTTCACCAGGCACTACGCTAGGTGCTAAGGGTTATAAAGACAAAAGGAAACAGATCCTGCCCTCAAAGAGTTTCCATTCTACTGGCAGTGGCTATCAGTCCACAAACAAACCCCAAAAGAATGCACAAAGCACAAGGTCATTTCAAGAGTGAATCTCACAAAGCCAGGCTTCCTTCCAGTGTAGACAGGAGACTCAAGCTGACTTCCCTTGGCAAAGATGATTACAGACAGACTAAATTCTCAGACATTAATAAGCAACTTGGGGGAATCCAGAAAGGCTTCCTGTAGGAGGGGGCACCTGCAGGAGGTGGCTTGCTCTCAGTGATTTGCCCAGGGCTCAGAAGGCAGTAGGCACTTGATGTGGCTCTGTGAATTGTTCGGATGATTAGATCCAGTGAGGGTCCTGTCAGTTCTCTCCTCTTTCCCGACCATCATGAAACCCTGTCTTGGACAGCTCCTCCATATCCACAGATCCACAGGATCTCCCTGCACCATTATTTTTCCAGTGTGCTGCTTGCCTCCAAGTATACATATAGGCTAGCCTGCAACCCAGGCTTCCCTGCACTGAGCCCCCGGGCTAGGGGAATTAGCTGTGCTGTGATCCAGCCCCCCACCCCCCACCCCAGCCAGCAGCTTGCTCCTCTGTCTTCTACACTGGCTCATTCCCTCACTTCACCATGGCTCTCTCCCAAAGTTCTATCCCAGATTCCTCCACTCTTCTCCCCCTCCACTGGCTCTCTGAGAGAGAGCAGCCAGTCAGTTATGGCTGCTTCTCCCCAGTGGGCTGTAGACTTCTGCTGATGACGTTAGAAAATCACACCATGCAAGAACATGACAAATGAGGTTAGAAGACATCCTTTTGCCTCCAGAGGAAACAGGCTTGGGCTCTGTTAATCCCAGATTCTCTTCTACTTTCATGTTTTCCTGTTATCAGGGAGGGAGAAGGAAGCAAAAATTGTCTCCCAAGTCCCTCTCTTGGCATCAGAAATATCCTCCTAATCTCTCTGGCTAACACCTTTTAATAAACCTTTGTCCGGTCCCCCCTTTGTGTCTAGCCCTAGGCTTTGGCACTGTGAGGGAGAGAGACATAAATAAAGACCCCAGTCCCTACCCTCCGTGAGCTTATAGCCTCATTTGGACAGTGTTACAGAGTGCCAAGGAAATGAGTTTGAAGTCAAGACAGATGTGGGTCCTAACCCTGCCCCTGGAGCTTGGCTATGTGACCTTGGGACAGTCCAAGCCTCAGTTTCCTCACTTGTACAATAGATATTTTTAGACACTTGGACTACCTCCATTATGGGGCTGCTGTCCAAACCTTGAGTCATTGTTCCAGTGCATTTATTAAAGGAAAAAGTACCCAGCACATTGTCCTATTATAGTTAGTTGAGGATGATTGCCATAAAGGTCGTCTCAACTGGGAGCTGGGAAGAATCACTCCAAAGGGGATCAGAGAAGCCTTCAGGGATCAGGTGGTCTTTTGAGCCACACCATGAAGAATGGGGAAAATTCAAATGGAAAAATATGAGAATGGTATGTGTGGGAGGGTTAGGATAGTTCAAGTTGTCAGCAAAGGATCATCAGGCAGGAAAGCATGACACTTATTTGGTGTGGTCAAAAGAGCCCTGAATGGAGTCACAGAGGACCTGCTCTGATATTTGCTTTCTGTATGGAGGTGCAGTGGAGCAAGTGCAGGCCTCAGACACTTCCTAGCTGTGTGACTCTGGGCAAGTCATTTAACCACTTCCTGTCTCAGTTTCCCCATCTGTAAAATGGGGATGATCATAGCACCTACTTCACAGGGTTGTTGTGAGGATCAAATGAAATACTACTAGTAATAGACCTAACAGTGCCTGGCATCCAGTAGATGCTTAATAAATGATTGTTTATTGGCTTCCTTCCTGTGTGATCTTGGGAAGACATCTTACCTCTCTGGGCCTTGATTCCTTCAGGGGAGTGTGGAATGAAAGCTCCTTAAGGGCAGGGACTGTTTCACTTTTGTCTTTGTACCCTACTATGGGGCCTAGCACATAGTAGGCATGTAATAAATGCTTGTTAAATTGATTTGAAGAAGCGACATTTGCTTTGAACCAACTCAGCATGGCTTTATGACTTCCTCCAACAATAGACTGAGGGAAGAGATAGAGAAACGAGGCCCGGATGCCCAGCTGATGGAGATGAAGCCAATGTCAATGCCATGGACCAGACAGAATCTGAGACCCCTTGGCATCTGAAACTCCTCATGTACTTGACTTTGGACAAGAAGATATATCCTCAAGAAGCTGGGCCCAAACTGAGTCATCTCATAAAGGTAATAGAGGCATTCACCATTGAAAGAAATCTGCCAAAGAGCCCTTTTGGTAAAGGTAAGATTATCTCCATAGTTCTGTTTTCTGCATCAGAATTCTCTGGCTTCTGGTTGGCTCAAAACAAGGCCCACCTCCATTTGCAAGGCTCCTCCAACATTGCCCCCTGTGGGCTTCAGATGGTATGACTCTATGCCATGTGTCTGGGTGGTAATTTTTTCACACTCTGAGGTTTGCAAAAAGCATTCCATTCCTAATAATGTAATAAGTCACAATAATTCATGTATCCTATAATAACAACTAATTACCATCAAAAAATACTTTTCTTTATATGGCTTGCAATCAACCTGCAGACCTTGCTCTCACAGGAGGTCACAGGGAGAGAGCCAGCAGCAGAATGGCAAGTGGGAAAGAAGCTCTCAAAGTGCTTAGCACATGTAGCTCCCTTAGCCCCAAATGCAGGGCAAGGTAAACACCCCAATGCACAAAATGCCAGCCTGCCATTCCCCTGGAGCCGATGGAGAAGAGCCAAGGATGACACTTATCTAGGGTGGGGGGGGGGAGCTGAAGAAAACGGAGAGGACGTCTTAGGCTTGAGTGGGTGAGGGTGTCATCCTGTGTCTCTATGCCCGCATGTGTTCGTGGCTGAATCCTGTGCTCTTGGCACAGACAGTCAGAAGTCATGAGTTCAGATCCCATCTTCACTACTTGTTACCTATGGCACAAAACAATTCACTTCTCTGGGCCTCAGTTTCTCCTCAAGCAAAATAATTTTTTTTGGTTGGTCGTTATGAAGGAAGCATGAGCAATTTCAGAACACTTAATGCCAGGGATTTCATTTGATTCTCCCAACAATCCTGTGAGGTAGGCTCCTAGCATCATCATTACCATGTTCTTTAATGGAAAAACCGAGGCCCAGTGAGGAGAAGTAACTTGCCCAAGGTCACACAGCTTAGCATCAGAGCTAGGATTTGACCTGAGGTCTCCCCTGGTACCAAGCCCAACATGTTGTCACCTTTTGTGATACCTCTAAATCAGGGGGTTTTATTAGGTGATATCCAAGCAGGCCTGTAACCGAGCAGGGCCCCAACATTTAGAGGGCTCTTATTTCACCTATATCCCTTTAGCAGGGACCAACAGGTAACATCCTAGTTAGTAGGAATAAGTAGTAAAAATGGGAAGCTATTGGGTAAGGTCCAGGCTCTTTCCCTGCAATCCCTCCCTCCTGCTCACTCCTACTTTCTTTTTTTTTTTTTGCTTTTTGGGGGGCAATTGGGGTTAAGTGACTTGCCCAAGGTCACATGGCTAGTTTTTGTGTCTGAGCATGGATTTGAACTCAGGTCCTCCTGACTCCAGGGCCAAAGCTCTATTCACTGCACCACCTAGCTGCCCCTCACTCCCACTTTCAATGATTTGCCCCAGGTACATTTTGTGGTGCTTGACACTAGTTATGGCTTTGCCTATTAGGTTCCCCTCAAAGCTCCTATGATACTGGGGTGAAGGGACTAGAGGGAGGTTGGAAGGGGGAAGGGGTTGTGTTTGGGAAAGAAGGAATACGGCTGCCTTCAGCCCTGACTGGGCGAGCCCTGTATTGCTGGCAAGGGAATATTGCACCATGGAAATGGCAGCAGCGGCTGTCTATACCATTGGTGTGGCTTAAGCTCATCCTGAGCAGCAAGGGAAGCCCCCAGAATGCAGAAAGTGAGGCGAGCTCGCTCAGCAGGAAGAGAAGCAATTCAAGATATTCTGCTCTGAGAACATAAATTGAATCAAAAGCAATATTGGCTACTTAGGGAGTGCTCTAATGAGCTGTGGGAAGAAGGGAGGGGCACCAAGACCCCATGCTATTGTCTTTGGAGGCTCCCAGAAGGATGAATATCTTGCTATGGTTGGTAATGTTGCAGAGATAATACAAAGTGGAAAGGTGGGAAGGGAGGGGCTACTCCCTCCTGCTCAGAATGAGCATCCTTCGATCTAATTAACTGAAACACAAACCAAGGGAGCCCCTGGCAGCGAGAATTTCTGATGGGAAAATTCGATTCAAGTCTTTGCATCCCAGAAAGCAGGTGGGCACTGAGAGAAAGGGAAGAGAGGCTGAGGAAGACAGAGAAGTGGGATTTCCTTGTGGCTGTTGGAATGCCAATTCCTTTGGAGTAGGGGCTGTTTCATTCTTTGTATCTAGCACAGTTCTCCACACATAGTAGGTTTTTAATCCCCTCTAAGGTTACCATCTCTCAACTCTATATATATCTTAAATATACCCCATATTTCCCCCCATTAGAATGTAAACTTATTGAGGGAAGGGGCTGTTTCATTCTTTGGATTTGTATCTGCAGTGCAGTGATTATGTTGCTTGGTACATAGTCAATGCTTAATCCTCTCTAAGAATATCTTCCTATAATTAGTATTGACCTTGTATGCATCTATTTATGTACATGTTGTCTCTGCCATTAGAATGGAAGTTCTTTGAGAGCAGGTACTGGCTTTGTATCTCCAGAGCCCACCACAATGCCTGGAACATCATAAGTATTCAAAAAGTGCTTCCTGATCAATTTGTTGATTCCCTCAGAAACACCTTAGGACAGACACTAAGACAAAGCAATGTGAGCCCAGGGGGCTGGGGGACAGAAGGAGGTGTACCAGATAAGCAAGAAGGAAGCCACCTTCAGGTAGTACAAAGGTACTACCTGAGAAGTAGCTGGTGGTTGGAGGCTTGAATCCAGATCCACCAAGGAGTCCTCTGCCTGGTCTCCAGGACCGCCAGTGATTCAGCCTCAGTGGACAGCAAGCAAACAAGGCAATGGAGAGGAAGAGAAAGTGTTGGGCATCAGTTTCCTTTTGGGCTCTAAGTAGTTGCCCTCCTTTCAGATGGAATTGGTCATTCTGGATCCAAGTTGGAAGGGGAGAGGGTGTTTGCGAGCTGCCCAGCTCCCCTTTGCTACTACTAAAATAGTCAGCCAAGCAGTAAATGGCCATATCCTTTGAATAGTTCGTTACAAGCTTGGCAGAATGTTAGAGTTGCATCAAAGTCCTTTGTACTGATCTGATTGAGCTGATCAAAATGAGACTAACAGAGAAGTTGTATTTGAAGGGACTTCATTGATTTTTTTCCCCTTCCACAAGCACTGGCTTAATCCTTACGATTCCGGTTAATCAGGCCAATTTGTTCACAGCCTAATAAAGATGGTTGAGGATTCAGTAAGAATTAGTCATGCAACCAATCCATGGCGTTTGCTGCCCCTGGTGTTCTCCTAGAGGCCTCATTAGTCAGCACCAGGCTGGGCAGTGGCATGGCACCTCTACCTAAGGATGGACTCACATCTAGTTCTGTTCTCCAGAACAGCACACCCACCACATTGAGGCTCTGGACTCTGGGAATTGAGCAGAGTCTTGGCCTCCTGGTGCCCTTGCATGTCCTTGCAGGGACCCGGCACACAGCTGGCGGGACTTTGGCTCAAAATCATCGCTGTCCCCTGAGGGGATGTTGAGCTGAAGATTCAATTCCACTCAACAAAGATTTATTAGAAAGCTAGGTGGCATAATGGATAGAGCCCTGGACTCAGCTGGGGTCAGGAAAACTTCCATTCAAATCCTGCCTCAGACTTGTTGTGTGATCTTGACTAAGTTACTTAAATTCTCTCAGCCTCGTTTGCTCATCTGTAAAATGGGGATAATAACACTAGCAGCTACACCCCAGAGTGGCTGAGATGAATTATATAAAGGGTCCTGCAAGCTTCAAGGCCCCAACTAGGCTAGCTATTATTACTTTGGGTTAGGTACCATAGACACTGAAGACACATAGACAAAAGCAATACAGCAGTCTACTTGTATACAGCATGCACACAAAGTGTATACAAGATAATCCAGGATCATTTTACAAAGGAAAGAGCATGTGTATGGCTGGAGGGAGCAGACCAGACCTTGTGAAGGAGGTGCCATCTGAGCTGGTCTTGGAAGGAAGCCAGGGCTTCTAGAAGGCGGGGGCTTCTGTGAGGAGCGAGTGCATTCCAGGCCCTAGGCTGGCCTGTACAAAAGCACTGGGCATTGACTTATGGGCTCTCTTGTATTCTGTTCCCTAGCACGTAGTGCCTGGCACATAGTAAGTATTTCATAAATGCTTTGTCATCTGCTCATTCCATCAATGTCACTTCAGGTGGGTGATTTTTGGAGACCTTTGAAAATGTTGACAGTGGCAGGAGGGCAGGTTTAAGAAACAGACTCGCTATTTGTAGGAATTCTCTGGAAATCTAGGGCTGATTTTGGGAGATTTTGTGATTTAAAGGTCCTTGAACACTCACCCCTGGCCTTTTTCTATAATCTGTTCAAAATACAGGGCTAGCCAGGTAGCTTGCTAACCAAATGAGGGCTACCCAGTCTTCTGGACCCAACTAAGAAAAACAGACTTAGAACTAGAAGGAACCTCTGAGTCCCTTGTTTTGCAGAGGCAGAAACTAAGGCTCAGAAGAAGGGAAATTATTTGCCCAAGGTCACACAACTGAGGCCGGTCTGTGCTAGTATTTGAACTAAGATCCTCTTGATTACAAACCTGTTATTTTTTTCCACTGTACTATGACCTTTAATAATTGAAACTATCATGTGTCCAAGACCCAGACTAAGTTCCAAAGGGAATGGATAAAAGTTATAGAACTCCAGTGATATAGTACAAAACAAACTCATCTAAAATTGAAAATATATATAATCCCATTTAGCAGCAAAAGCCAAGGAGAACACAGATCTCGGTGAGATCCTGCCAAGGGCAGTTGGCAGTATGGATCCATGTTGCCACCCTTGAGTCAGAGAAGAGCATGCCAAGAAATCAGCCACATCAGCAGCCTCAGACACTTGCTAACTGTGTGACCCTGGGCAAGTCATTAACCCTCTTTTTGCCTTAGTTTCCTCATCTCTAAAACGGGGGTGATAAAACATCTACCACTCAGGCTTACTGTGAGAATCAAATGTAATAATATTTGTGAAGCACTTTATAAACCTGAAAGTGCCATGTAAGTTCTAGCTATTATATCATTGTCCATATTATTTTCCTGCTTCTGTCTGGTCCACTCTAAGTTCATATAAGTCTTCTCATGCTTCTCTGAATTCCTCATGCTCATCATTTCTTTCAGCATGATATTCCATTACATTCATACACCATAATATATTCGGCCATTCACCAATTTATTTCATTCCTTTATTTTCAAGACCCCTGTTACTTACACCTAACTCCTACTCATTGGGGTGGTTGAGATTGATTTCCCTCTCTTTTTGTAATTTTTTTTAAAGCAATTGGGGTTAAGCAACTTGTTCAAGGTTATACGGCCAGGTGTTTCTGGGTGGGTACTAAAAATCTGAGCCCGGATTCGATCCCAGGTCATCCTGACTCTGGGGCCGGTGCTCTTACTCGCTGTGCTACCTGGCCCGCCCCTTTTTTTGTAATTTTCAAGAAATTTCAACCTTGGGGGCGGCGAGGTGGTGCAGTGAACAGAGCACCAGCCCTGGAGTCAGGAGGACCTTGAGTTCAAATCTGGCCTCAGACACTTAACACAAAACTAGCTGTGTGACCTTGGGCAAATCACTTAACCCCAATTGCCCTACCTTCCCCTCTCCAAAAAAAAAGAAATTTAAACCTCAACCAAATAAGTAGGAATAAGGTGTAGCAGCTGAGAGGGGTCTTCTCCAGGTAGTCTCTAGGTATCCTTATCCTTGGTACATGAACATTGTCATTGAGAATCCTTGGCACCCAGAGCTCAGCTCCTTATCTTCCTCAGTTTCCCATCAATAAGCCAGTCTCCTCAGCCTTGTATATTCCTGCTGCTGATGGAGGTCCTCTTTGCCATTCTGATACACAGCCATTGGGTCTTAATGGTTAAAATACCAATTAGGGAAAATCAGCACATTTTGTAGATTTCATTTTTGGGGGGGAAACAGAAGACTAATTCTTGAGGTTGGAGATCAATGCTGATGGAACATAACCTTGGGACTACATCAAAAGGTTGGATGCATGGATTAATGTGTTGCATTTTTCTATTATATCTTTATTTCAAGATTTGAGTAAATAAAGTCTTCTGATTAATTAAGTCATAGGCATAGTAAAAAAGATGGTTAAGTATAGTAGGCCTGTAGGGTTTAGAACTGGAAGGGAGCTCAAGGTTCATCTATTCCAACCTCCTTATTTACAGAGGAAGCTGCTGAGGCCCCAACTGTCGGGATGATTTGTCTGTGGTCACATAGTCAGGGGTCTGCCAATCCAGCTGGCTGCCTGTTTCCTTATAGCTCCTAAGCTAAGAACAGTTCTCACATTTTAAAATACAATAAAACTTTATTTGAAGATGTAAAAACCACCCTTAGCTCAAGGGCCTTAAAAGAAAAAAACAACAAAAACCAAACCCAACAGGCCAGAGGCTGCATTTGGCCTGTGGGCCATAGCTTGCCTTTGCCAAGCCTTCACAAGAGAGCTGGGATTGCAGGTCAAACCCTCCGACCCCAGATCCACTGTGCTTTCCATAATACCTCACTGCCAAACTCTCTACTTAGTTCCAGGGCATTGGATAGGAGAGAATGTGAATAAAGAAATAGAGATCATAACTAAAAACAAAGGAGGAAAAATGGAAACCTAATAGTATAAACAGTCCTTTATCCAGACAGAGTCTCAGGGGAGTGAAAGGCTAAGAAAGGCAGAGAACTGGAAAACCTTTGGATTGGCATTCTCTAGCAAGGTGGCATTTTTAAATGTCTCTTCACTTGCACAAGTAAGCCTTTTTTCATTGGTATTCAAGAGACAAGACATTTAGAGAGAAATAGCAACAGTCTGGAAGGAGGAAGGCCTAAGTCCTAGTCTTGGATCTTCCCCCTAACTAGCTATGTGACCTTGGCAGAACCAGGACTAGATATAGGCAAGATTGGTAGCCTCGTTGCCTAGGGTGTCATTAAGTGTACTTCCTAATTTTACTTTGATGGTTCCATTATCTCATGAGTATGGACATTCCCTCCACTGCTACTGATAGCAGCCCACTCCATGCCCCTATCCTGTGGGCTTCTTATCCTTGTCTTTTCCTAGACTTTCCATGGAGGAATTACCCAATTCCTCTGGCTCTTTTAATATTTCATGGATATCAGTTCAACTCCATGGCTGGATATCCATCTGTCACCCCTTGCCCTCTTTATATGAAAAGTAGACCTCCCTTTCTGGCCATGCATGTTGTAGATTACATATTTGGGCCTCTTCAGCCATGTGAATTATCCTTCCACCAGTCTCTCTGTTGCCCTTCGTCGACTGCAATTTTGATTCTCCTGAGATTGTGCTTGTCTATGATTTAGAATGATCAGTTTTGAGCTGAAAGGAACCTCAGTGGTGATCTGACCCCATCCCCTCATTTCATAGATGAGGAAATGGGGGCCCAGTGCACAGCTACTGTGTTTCCCCAATAATAAGACACTGTCTTATTATTTTTTTGGAAAGAAAAACACCAGAGGGCTTATTTTCAGGGGAGGGCTTATGTTGTCCTGCTTCAGCTCTCCTCTGCGGCACTGCTCTCAATGGTGCCAGCAAGCAAATCACTGGGGAAGAACAGGATGATGTGCTCACTGCTGCAGCTCTGATTGGATGCAGCTTGGAGTGCGGCGTGCGTTTCACCCGGGAGGGGGGACGGACGGTGCATACAGAGGGTACCGTAATGTAGCGTGTAGCGCAGGGGATCACCTTCACTACAGTAGCAATCTCAATAGGGCTTATTTTCAGGGGAGGGCTTATTTTAGAGGAATCTTACACAGTAAGGGGAGGGCTTATTTTCAGGATAGGTCTTATTATCGGGAAAACACGGTATATATGAAGGACTCTGTGATCTCTCAAATGTGGTCATTCCCTCTGAAGATGCTGATCACAACCCATCCATGCCTGTCCATCCCATGAGCCTCCTGTCCAAGTCCTCACATAAGTCTGACACCAGTGGCCAACCTAATACAGGGGTCTGCCTTACTTTCTCCTGCAATCTTGAATGATACCAGTGGTATATGTGGGCTGGCTGTTAGTTATGTCTGTTTCTCATCACGTGACCAGCCCTTCATCTTTTTTCATTCATATTATTTTTTTTATGGCATCCTTTACATAATTTCATCCCTTTGTAATTCTTTGTTTGTAATGCCAAAAAGATATGAGTGTTTGAAAGCTGGGCTTTTAAGCAGTGTAGGCTCATTGAAAGAGCTACCCAGTTTCCCAGATCCAATTGGAGCCAATCTCCCTCCTCCATTTGTTCATTCCTGGGCCCAGTTCATTGCCCATCTGCGATGACTGAACAAGTGAAGTCCTGAGTTAAACTCCCCCAGCTCCCCACCCAGTGACATGCCAGTCTTGGAAGTGGGCATCCTTCACCTACTTTGCTGGTTTCTTTATTTTTCTGTATGGGTCTCTGTTGAATGGCCATAGATATGAGAGATCACGATGGCGTGAGGAGGCTTCAGGGAAGACCTCAGACCTTGCCTGGTAGCAAATGGTTGTTGGTAATCAAAAATTCAATCCAACAAAAACTTATTAAGTATCTCCAGTTTTCAAAGCAGAATAACATAGCGTATAGAGAGGAAAGGAATAAGCATCAAATAAGCACCTATTGTGTGCCAAGTGCTGTACCAGGCCTTTTTCCAAATAGTAATGTCATGTCATTGTCACAAAAATGCTGGGAGGTAGTTGTTACTCTTATTCCCATTTTACAGTTGAGGAAACTGAGGCAGGCAAAGGTGAAGTGACTTGCCCAAGGTCACACAGCTAATAAGTGAGACTGGTTTTGAACTCAGGTCTTTCTGATTCCAGGTCCACTGCTCTATCCACTGGGCCATATCAAGGTTAACTTAATTGGCAGGCTCTTGTCCAGTTTTTTGTTTGACTTCTTTAAACTATGAATCCTAAGTGGCCACACTTTTCATAGAGGGCCATTTGGTGGTACGCATCATGAACACTGTGAGGGGAGAGCACTGAATGTCCTGGAGGGTTTTGTTGCCCTTGGGTGCTGAATGAATCTGCCTCCACGGAGTCCTTTAATCAGCCCTTGGAGGGAAGCTGTGAGCCATCTTGCCTCTGACTTGTGACTTTCTTGGTGCCTTTTGGTTTTATTTACAAGGATAATGGCCAAGCTCCTATAGCAATGTCCCATTACCTTGTTGGCCAATCAATCTTGCCCCAAGTACCCACAGCCAGGCTTCTTTGCATCCTCCTGTCCTTTTCTCTCACTCCTTCACCCTCACTGGGAATTTCCAAGAAGGCTGCCTGCACAAGAACCTGCCATTACTCACTTGTTATAAAACACCCATATTCTCAAGGCCAGAAGACTCCCGGGGATGTAAGTATAGATTTTGGCATGTTAAGCCACATGGTTAAACAATGATACGATGCCTGTGGTAGGCAATAACACAGAAGAGCTGAGTGGGCTCCAGGACTCCCTTTCCTCCTTGAGCTGCCTCTTCTCAGAAGAAGGAGGCAGTTGAACGATGAACTCTGTGGTGAATTATCTCCTCCAATTGAATATAAGGTCCTTGAGAGCAGGGACTATTTCGTTTTTCTGTCTTTGTGACCCCAGTGCATATTAGGCAGATACTGAATAAATGCTTTGTGATTGATTGATTAATAGGTCAGTCTTGACATCCTGAAAGACCTGGATTCAAGTTCTGCCCCTGACATATGCTAGCTGTGTTACTTTGGGCAAATCAATTGACCTCTCTGTGCTCTAGGCAACTCTCTAAACCCCCCCATTACAAAAAAAGTTGCTAATATGCATTGATGGAGGCATTTTCCCTCTAGGGGAAGGAGGAAGATTCCCAATAATCACCAAAAAAAGACCCATCTTAGCTCCTATAAGTTCCGATTCTGTGTGTAAGTCCAGAGATGAGTTTGGATAGCTCCAAAAAGATTTCACAGAGATCACTACAGAGGAAACCACACACATAAGGGGGCTGAGCACCTGAACTTTTGTGTGGCTTCTTCACCCAGGATCCGCACCAAAGTGACCCCCATCACTGGGGGCCCCAGCTAGCAAAAGTTGTGGGGAAAAGTCTATCTATCTAGAAAAACCTGGAAAGATTTGCATCAACTGATGCTGAGTGAAGTGAGAAGAGCCAGGAGAACATTATACACACAGACAGCAATATTGTGTGAAAACAGGCTTTGTTAGACTTAGGTCTTCTGAGCAATGCAACGATCTAAGACAATTCCAAAAGAGTCATGATGGATAATGCTAACCACATCCAGAAAAAGAACTATGGAGTCTGAATGCAGATCGAAGCAGACTATTTTCTCTTATTTTGTTGTTGTGTTTTTGTATTTTCTTTCTTGTGGTTTTCCCCTTTTTTCTGATTCTTCTTTCACAACATGACTAATGTGGAAATATGTTTAACATGATGGTACGTGTATAGCCTGTATCAGATTGCATGCTGTTTTGGGGAGAAGGGGGAGAGGGGGGAGAAGGGGAAATTTAGAACTCAAAATCCTAAAACAGTGAATGCTGAAAACCAAAAATAAATAAATACCAAAAAAAATTATTTTTTAAGTCTACATCTCTTCCATGTAAAGAGACCTTGCTTCTAATGAGCTCCCAAGTCCTCCAGGCCTAGTTTTTTAACTTCCTACTCCTTTTCCTTACATTCCACCAGGGAGCAACTGAGGCATTGGAAAGAATCAAGCTATCAGTTTCCTAAGCTTGACAGAACAATGCTGTGTTTTTCACCAATGGGAAAGCACCATCTACTTCTATTATTGGCTGCCTAGGGATGGTTGCTCCTTCAGTAGACAATGAAGCTGAAAATATTCTACCACTTGTATGCAGTAGATGGCCTAGAGTCCCTACCAGAACATTCGACTATTGTTTCTAATGAGAAGGGCTCTGGGAGAAGACGCCAGCCGTTCTTCCTGAGGATGTTTGTATCTGATGGAGTTGGAGTCCAGGCAGACTGGGAAGGGGGCCTCCCAGGTAGAAGGGAGGAGGGGCACCGTCACATTGACAACTTTGTGACTAACCTGGGGCTCTTTAGGAAGTGGACGAATTGCATGCATTAAAATATCCAGGCCACAGGAGAGATTCACAGGAAGGGTTGAGAGCAGACAGAGAAATACAGATGTTTTGTGAACTCCCTCAGAGGCTTTAAAGTACTGTGGGGCTCAGAGTTAAAATCAATGAGTCTAGTTAACTAGTGGGGTTGGGGAAGGGGGAGGACAAGATCTTTTACTACAGACAAAGGGAGCCTGCCTAGACCTTCCTAAAACAAGTATGTCTTCCCCTTTTCATTCCTCTCCAAAAAAATATGCAATCTTTGCTCAGCTGGGGCATATGTGGGACAAACAGGACATCCTCACAGATAACAGAATCCTATTTGAGGCTGGAGGGGCCATTCACATGTAGGCCAACACCCCTATTTTTCAGATGAGGGAAGTGAAGCCCAGAGATAGGAAGAGACTTGTCCAAATGACAAAGCTAGGCCTTGGACTTTGGTCTCCTGATGCCTGTGGAAGGGCCACCCTCCCTTATGGCATCTCTAGCTAAACAGACATAGATATTTAAAAAGATAGACAGACAGACAGACAGACAGATGATAGATAGATAGACAGACAGACAGATAGATGATAGATAGATAGAAAGATAGACAGACAGACAGACAGATGATAGATAGACAGACAGATGATAGGTAGACAGACAGACAGATAGATGATAGATAGATAGATAGATAGATAGATAGATAGATAGATAGATAGATAGATAGATAGATGATAGATAGACAGACAGATGATAGATAGATAGACAGACAGATAGATGGATAGATAGATAGACAGATGATAGATAGATAGACAGATAGATGATAGATAGATAGATAGATAGATAGATAGATAGATAGATAGATAGATAGACAGATGATAGATAGATAGACAGACAGACAGACAGATAGATAAAGAATTATTTGGAACAGCAGAGAAAGCCTAAGACTCTGGGGAGAGGAGAGATCAAGGACAGAAAGGAGGACATGGCTGGGGCTTTCTCTCTGGCTCTGCCTCCTTTCCTCCCCCAACCCCTGATCCAGGGGCTGCTGTGTGTTCTAGGAGGGCTGGGAGAGGGGGGAGAAGAGGCCAGAGGCCAGGGGATCAGGGCTGAGGAGCAGGCCTCTGCTGACGGATCCTCCTGGTGCCCCTCCAGTTTGCAGGCCTAGGAAAACAAGCATGTTCAGCGGCTTCTGCTGCCCCCTGCCTGTCAGCCGAAGCCAGCTGCAAGAAGAGCCAGGTTTTCATCTAATAGAATCTAAGCAGCCATTAACAAGGCAGTTGCATAATAAAGATTTTTCCCCCTTTTCTTCTTGGAAATGTTTGGACAAGCTCCCACCAAGGGCTTTTTGTCAGAAGGGAGGAGAAATGCTTTGAGACAGATGGGAATCCCAGCAGCAGCCCCCTAACCAAGAGTGAAGCTGGAAGCCTCCCACCTGGATCTCTAATCTCACCAGCCCTATCACACACTATGCCTCCAGCTCCCACTATTCAGGTTACTCTTCTATGGGGCCCTAAAGGCTCCTTATGCCACTTCTCAAGTACAATTACATGGGCATCAGAAGCCAAGAAAAAGGCACTGAGGAAATGGAACTGCCAAGTCATTTCACCCTCTCTGGGCCTCAGTTTCCCTCCCTGCAAAATGAGGCTGTGGACAGACAATGTTTTCACATCTGTTTCCAGCTCAAGAGCTTTGTTTCAACAAGATGGGCTTTGAGGGAGATGATTCAGCTGAAGGAGCCCCAGATTTGGGGTCAGCATCTCTATTCAAATCATCGTCCCTGCCACTCACTGACCTTGGCAAATTCTCTTTATCTGGGAAATACCTTAGAAAGTCTCTTCTTGCTCTAAATTCTGAACCTATGAAGGAAGCTGCTATGGGAATGGGGCATGAGGGAGGGCACTGGGGTGTGAGGGCCCCAAAAGAAGGGGATGGAGGAGGGTTCCAGACACATTTCCCATTTTGGCAAGTGCAGGCCCAGGTTTCTGCACTGAAGTGTTTGGCCTCCAAGGGCCTACCCACTTGCCAGAGCCTGTAGGACACACATCAGAGAGAAGTAGGCCCAATCTTCAAATCCCAAATTGTATTTCCTGGTTTCTCAAGATAAACAAGGGTGCTCAGAGGGCATGCCTAGGGCAGCTCTCTAACTGGTCACCTGCTTCCCATCTCTGGCCCTTCCAGACCATCCTGTAGGAATGAATGAACTCATCTTCATCAAGGTTACTTTCCCTATGCCACCTTCTTGCTCAGTATTAATCTTCAGTGATCCTCAGTGCCCATTAAATAGCTGGCCCCAATGTCCATTAGCAGCCTTACTTACAGTTCAGTATAGTCTCCTTAATCACTAACCCCCAAACACTCCCTGGGAATTGCCACCGCCAAGTCTAGGTACATACTAGTCCCCTCATCTGGAATGCCCTCACCACCACTCCTGGCCTTCCTCCCTCCTGTCACGGGTTCTACCATCTGGCCAAACCACTGTACTTGTTATTGTCAGGACACACACAGTATCCCGTCTCATACCTCATACCTCATACCTCCATGCCTGATCTCCTCCTTTCCTGGTTTCTCTCTCTGTGTCATGGTTGTTCCCCCTGCTCCACCCTCTACACACACACACACACACACACACACATACACACATACACATGTTTATGCTTTTATGCATTTTATGTTTACTTTGTCCACATTTTGTGTAAATTCCTTTGTGGAATGAAAGTGCCTCGAGGGCAGGGACTGTTTCATTTCTTTGTCTTTACAATCCCAGCACAGTATGAGGCACACAGTAGGCATTTAATAAATACTCATGGAATCTAATTAAATCTGAATCCTACCCATCCTTCCCAGTCAAACAGAAGACCCAGTACATCTGCAAAGCCTTCCATTTGGCCTTGGAAGTTCTGTTTGTCCTCATGCCAGTCTTCAACAGTTAGGAGCCCCCTGAGGGCAGAGACAATGAACCACATTTCTCTCTTATCCCCTCCATAGAAGTTCTTGATAAGTGGTTATTGATTGATGGATTAGAAGATGTCTGTCACTCCTAGATTCAGGGTCCAAAGAGCCCCTAGAGCCCATACCAATGGAATCATAGGTCCCTTAAAGTATTTAACTAAGCATATCTATCACAGGAGCACAGATTGGCTGATGGAAGGGAGCTTAAAGGCTATCTCGGTTAGTCCCTCATTTTACAGTGCACAAAGCAAAAACCCAGAGATGGGGAGCAATTCACTGAGGGCCACCAGCTAGGAAGTAGCAGGGCTGGGATTCATGCCCCAGGAGCACCTGAGATCTAGAGAGTTGGAGGTACTCAATGGTATGGCAGTCCCCAAGGTGGAACTTGGCCAGTTGGAGCTCCTACCCCACATGCTGGAGCCCAGAACCCCTCAATACATTGCTTCCCAATAAAGGCTAGAATTCTATTGTGCCTTCTTTGCCCACACCCCCTGCCTCCTCTCCTTCCATCTACTTCCCTTCCTCAGTTAGCCAGATTGTCAAGAGGGGTTGAAAGAAGGCTGTTGAAATTCACAAGCTGAAAGAGAATACAGATTACTCTGAGCCCTGCATCACAGACCTGTTCATGTGTGAGACCCTGAGAGCCACAGTTTCCTAGGAAGGAAGAGAAACAATTCAGCCCTTTCAAACACTAGCTCTGGGACCCTGGGCAAGTCCTTTCAGCTCCTCCTCTGTCAGGTAAGGATGGTAATCACGTCTACCCCCAGGGTTGTTGTGGGGTTCAAATAAGCTTATATGTGTAGAACATTTTGCAAATCTTAAAATGTTATATAAATGTCAGCTATTGTTGGTGGTGGTGGTGGCATTATTATTATTCAGCTGTGATGACTGTATTTTCTATTAAACCTGAGCTCTTGGAGGTCACTCTCTTTCTATACTCCCTCTGCCACTGCTTCTCTTTCTCTCTCCCGCCCACTCTCCTTCTCCCTCACCCACTCTGTCACTAGGCAAACCAGGCATATTGTCTGCCTTACCATTCGGAACCATTTTTCCTCCTGATGAGTATGCCTGCGTGTGAGAGTGAAATATATGGATAGATGGATAAAAAGATAGATAGATAGAGAGAGAGAGAGAGAGAGAGAGAGACAGACAGACAGACAGACAGATAGATAGATAGACAGATATACAGACAGACATATAGACAGACAGACAGACAGACAGATAGATAGATAGATAGATGAGAGACAGACAGTCAGACAGATAGATAGAGAGACAGACAGACAGACAGACAGACAGATAGATAGACAGATAGATAGATAGATAGATAGATAGACAGATAGACATACAGACAGACAAACAGACAGACAGATAGATAGATAGATAGATAGATGAGAGACAGACAGTCAGACAGAGAGATAGACAGACAGACAGACAGACATAGACAGACAGACAGACAGATAGATAGACAGATAGACATACAGACAGACATATAGACAGACAGACAGACAGAGAGAGAGATAGACAGACAGACAGACAGACAGACAGACAGACAGATAGATAGATAGATAGACAGATAGACATACAGACAGACATATAGACAGACAGAGAGAGACAGACAGACAGACAGACAGACAGATAGATAGATAGATAGATAGATAGACATACAGACAGACATATAGACAGACAGACAGATAGATAGATAAACAGATAGGCAGACAGGATGGACGGATAGATAAGCAGACAGAAAAACAGATAGGTGGATAGATAAATAGAGAGGATAGATACATGGATGGATGGATGGATGGATGGATAGAAAGACAGGCAGATAGATGCAAAACATATCTACACATATAAATATGTGAAAAAGAGATATACCTATGCATATATATATAAAATATATATTATATACACATTTGTGTGGAAAATCTGCAGTATACACATACATATATCTAGGAAATGCATGTACACACATATGTGAATGCTATGGATAGAAATACAAACCCATATATGTATATTTATAGCATCTCTTATTCAATCAAATAGCCTTTCCTCAGTCCCCCTCCTTCCTGCCCATCCTGCAGTACTCAACCCGACACCATGGGCCACTCCCTCCTCCTACATGCTCTCTCTTCCCTGGGCTTTAATGACACTCACTCTGCTGGCTCTTTTCCTATTTATCTGGCCAAGCCTTCTTCAGCCTCCTTTGCAGAATCACCAGCTAGGTCCCACCCCCTGTAGACCAGTGTAGCCCAAGGCTCTGTCTTGAGCCCTTTTCTCCTTTTTTAGTTATTTTTTTAAATCTTATTATTTTTATTAATCTGTCCCTTTTCCTTCCTCCCCACACCCCAGCACTGAGCAAAATAAAGAACTAAACCCTCATTACAAACATGGATGGCCCAGGCACACAAATCACCACATTGCCTATGTTCCACAATATATGCCTCTCTCTGCATCTGAAGTCTACCACGTCTCTGGCAGGAGGTGAGCAGTGTGTTTTCTCTACATTCCTTTGGACTGATGGCTTTTCATGGCATCGATCAGAGCTGGAGAGTCTTTCCAAGTTGTTTTTCTCAATAATATTGTTGTCATTGTATAAATAATTCCTCTAGTTCTGCTCACTTTGCTCTGCATCAGATCAAAGAGGTCTTCCCAGTTTCTTCTGAGATTGGCCATTTCATCATTTCTTATGGAATAATAATATTCCATTACATTCGTATACCACAATTTATTCAGCCATTCCCCAAGAGGATAGCTCCTCAGTTTCCAGTTTTCTGTTGTGCATCTGGGTCCTTTTCCTCTTTCTTTGATCTCCTAGGGCTAGAGGTCTAATAGTGGTGTTGCTGGGTCAATGGGTAGGCACCATTTAGAGACTTTTGCTGAGCTTCTTTCTTTCTCTATTTTCTCTCTTACACCCGGTAATATCATTAGCTTTCATGCGTTCAAGTCTCATCTCTATGCAGATGACTCCCAGATCTACATAATCAGATCTCATCTCTCCGCGACATCTCCAGCTGCCTGCTGGACATCTCCACCAGTACGGCCCACAGACATCTGGAAATCATGTCCAAACTGCCTAAATCCACCCCTCCTTCTGATTCCCTGTTTCTGCCCAATATGCCACCATGTTCCCAGTCAGCCAGCCTCACAACCTGAGTCACCCTGTACTGCTCATTCCCCCCCCCATATCCAATCAGTTGTCAAGTCTTGTTGATTTCACCTTCATAGCATCTATCCCTCTCTCTTCACTCACCCCACAACCACTCTAAGTTACACTCTCATCACCTCTCATCTGGACTTTTTTTTCATCTGGACTTTTGAAATATCCTCCTAAGAAGTCTCCAGAATCCAGTCTTTTCCCTTTTCAATCCATTCTCCACATTCTGTCAAATTGGCTGCATGACCTTGGGCAAGTCCATTAAACTCTGTATCCCCAGGTGTCAATTTGCCCCTCACCAATAGTTCCCTAAACCAAGAATGTCACAAGTGGAGATTCCCCCTCCCCCCCCAAAAAATATATGATGTAATGGAAAGAGTGTTAGATTTGAATTCAAAAAAGGACCTGGATTCAACTTTTACCTCTACCACTTGTCCTCACTGTATGACCATGGACAGTTCACTTAACCTCTCAGGGTCTTGGTTTTCTCATCTGTAGAATGTGGGCTTGGGACTGGCCTCTCAAGTTCTTTCCAACTCTCTGAACCTATGTTAAATATACATAGTTCACTACATGTTGATATATACACATATATACATACACACAAACACACACACACATACACACAGAGCTCACATTGTTACCACTGTGCCATTAGATTTAGAGGCCTAGGTTTGAATCATGGTTTTTATCACTTACTAACTGTGTGACCTTGGGCAAGTCACTTAACCTTTGTCAGTCTCATTTTCCTCTTCTATAAAATGAGGGAGTTGGCAAGATAGCCTCTAAGATTCTTTCCAGTTCTAGTTTTATGCATCTATTTCAAGGACCATGTCTTCATCAATGAGCCTATGTTCTTTACCAATGCTGATCACCACCCCTGTGTGACTTCACATTAACCTTTCAGAATCACTGCAGTCAAAAATTTCATCATCCATTGACTAGGCCACTATGGCATCTCATAAAACTTCACTAGCCTGGACCTAAGTGAGAGGGACTGTGTCCTGATGCCCTTCCGATTTGGTAGGGCCAACCTACCAAGACAGAAACACACACATGAAAATACAAATGGGAGAAGCAACAAGTGAGATTATTTTTGTCAGCAATCTGATTTTGCCTAGAATGTGCCCATTGTACTACAGACACTCAGAACTGTCTCAATATGCAGTACTGATTTCTATAATAGGAAGTTAGCAATATTTTCCTTTGTGTTTCTGAAATAAGATATTTGCAAAATATCTATAAAGTATATACATATACATATAATTATATATTTGGGTCCCTACATATAAAAAGGTTTTGAAAAATAAAGCATTTCAAGAACATGTGTATGTATATATAATATAGATATAGCAGACACATATATGTACATGATCTCTGGGTGTGTGTCTGTGTATGTAGGGTCATATAGAGTACTTAAGTGTTTGAACCATCTGTGTGATCCTGGCCAAGTCCCTTAATTTCTATGAGCTTTAGGCATCTCTCTCAGATTTAGCAGATAAGTGATAAACATTCTGCCTTCTGTCAATGGAGTGAATTGTCCTACCCATCAAATACAATATTCCTGACAAACATGCACATACACACACACACATTCCTGTATTCCTGAATCCATCCATCCATCCAGGCAGGCAGGAAGACAGAGTGGGGTAGCAAAAAGAACACTGGCTAACCCTGGCTCTGCAATTTACCAGCTGTATGACCGTAGGTGTATGAAGGCCAATTCCTTCCTCTTCTAAAGACTGGGGA
>NW_027187270.1:2617377-2652377 GCF_028583685.1 Petaurus breviceps papuanus
TCTCTCTCTCTCTCTCTCTCTCTCTCTCTCTCTCTCTCTCTCTCTCTCTCTCTCTCTCTCTCTCTCTCTCTCTCTCTCTCTCTCTCTCTGTCTGTCTCTTAAATATATGACCATTGCCATAATATTCAGAGAGCATATCCATTTGGGGCTGATACATTGGATGTGGTATAAGATGTTGGTCTAAACCTCATTTCTGTCAAACTGGTATTGTTTTCCAAGTAGTTCTTGTCAAACATGGAGCTCTTCCCTAAGTAGTTCATGCTCTTGGGTTTCATCAAACATTAGGCTATTGATCAATTGGTTATTGGTCAATTATTTCTGACTCTTGCTTATCTAGTTTGTTCCACCGACCCCAGATCTTTTTAAGTAAATTTCTGGCCACTGTGCCTGCCCTTCCTCCTCTGGGTTTGCTCCAGCTTGTCAATATCCTTCCTAATATATGACCACCAGAAAGAAACTCAGTACCCTTATGGGATCTGACTAGCACTGAGCACAGTAGGACTATCACTTCCCTTGTTCTGATTACTAGACCCCTCTTAATGTAGCCTAAGACCACATTAGCTTCAGGCAGACTTTTCTGCTAAAGTCTTTATAGAGGATTCCAGCCCATCTTCTAGAGAGTAGGATGGCCATGTCAGCTTCTCTATTCATGGAAAATTTGAAATCATTTGCCTGATTCAAAGGAATGTTGTTATCCAGTTCCCCCCTCTTTTACTTGGAACATGGCCTAAGAAACAATGGCCATTCAGCTGTAGCTGCAATAGTATTCCTGAACCTTCTGATAGTATTATTACCATTAAGTAAAAGTCTTTCAAACAGAAGTATAAAGACATTCTCCTTCCTTCTACCACCCCAACCCCCTTATACTGCAGAGTCTCCCACATTTCCTTAGGGGGACTTCAGACAGTACCAGTACCTTCATTTAAAGAGAGGGCGCAAGAGAAGGGGGAAGTAAGGATGATGAAAACTGACAACTGGGGACTAGGTGTGGCCCTGAAGTGTAGTCAGTGGCCAGTTTGGCTCCTGGCTAGGATCAGGGTTTCCATTGACCTAAGAGACTAGAGGAAGCCTGTGCTGGGAACAGCAGCTCTCACTTTGGTCCAAAACTCTAAGCCAGTGAAATATCAGTAATTGTTGATTTGGCAAAGAACTCAGAGCCAGTGGGATATCAGCAATCACTCACTGGTTTGGCCAAAAACTTGGAGCCAATGAAATATCAACAATCAATCACTGGTTTTGTAAAGTACTCAGAGCCAAGGTGATATTGATTGTTTCGAGAGTTTTGTGAGGCGAGTGTCAGGATTAGAGAAATTAGTTTATTAAAGAAACACAATCTAAATGACTTTAATTCCTCTCTTGCTCTGTTTGATGCCCAGGAGATAACAAAAACATTTCATTTCTGTGAAGGCTTACAAAGTGCTTCAAGGCTTACAAAGTACTTTCAGCACCACAACTCTGTGAGGAAGATGGCACAAGGATCAACATGATTATCATCTGCTATATGAGGAAACTGAGATTCAGAGAAGGAAAGGACTTATCCAAGGTCACACAGCTAATACACATTCAAGCCAACTCTGCTGCCTACTAATCCAGCTCTTTTCCCAATACACTACATAGATCCCGTCCAAGTATATGCAAGGACAAAGGAAGAATGCAATGTTTGAAAACATATGTTTCATTAAGGAGAAGATTCATTAATTCTGCAAACTAAAAGTGTTTTTCTAGTGCCATTTATCCACTATTCTTCCAGGTTTTTTTCTTGTCTGTATCTTTTCCCGTCGAGCCTCCAATGAATGTGTTTCAGTGAACCTTCTTTTCATTTTTATCTACTGTATTGTCTATTTATGTAACCTCCCTTCTGTCCATTCAATCATCCCTAGCGCCTTCTGGGTAGCTATTCATCTCCAGACCCTTCTACTTGTCTTTCTCTCTCTCCTTCTGTCTCACCTTCTTTCTGTCTTCCCTTCTCCACCCATTCATCTTGTAATCTGTGTCTACTTGTCAAAACCCTGCCTGTTAACCTTTTGTTTCAGAGCCCCTTGCCTAGTTCTCAATTCATTCAATGCCTGTATCTCTCAGCTCCTGGGCCTGGGAGTTCAGGGCTAGGCCCAGATCCAGCTGGCTTGCTCCAATGGAATGGCCATTGGCCATCCTTTCTTCTTGTTTTCTCTCTCTTTTCCTCTTAATCTGTCTCTTGCCTGATCTGTCTTTTTGTGTACTAGGGGAGATCCCTCTGCTCAGAGTCCCAGGATCTCAGAGTTAGAAGGGAGCTCAGTGACCATATAGTCCAACAAATATGCAAAAAGAGCTCCCTCAACAATGTACTTAACCAGTGGTTCCCTTCTTCTTGTTCTTTGCAAAAGACACTCCATTTCTAGATTCCAGGTATTTGCACTGACTGCCCCCCATATGTGGAATGCTTTTCCTCCTCATCTCTACCTCCTGGATTCCATGGATCCCTTCAAGTCTTGGTTAAAATCCAACCTTCTGCAGGAAGCCTTTCCCCATCCTTCTCAATTGACCATTCTATTTGGAGTCATTTTTTATTATTGTAGTGATAATAGCAATACCTATATCACAGGGTTGTCATGAAAATCAAAAGAGACGATATATGTACTGTGCTATTGAAATGTTAGCTCCTACTAACATTATGAAGTTCTTCATGATCTCAAGCTGAGATCTGCCTCTCTACATCTCCCACCCATTAGTGCTTGCTCTGCCCTCTGGGGCCTAGCAGAACAACTCTTATGCCTGTTCCATATTGAAAGATAGCTATCATGTCCCCACTCAAAGCACTTCTGACGGGGTCTCTCCTGGACCATCTCACACTGGTTCCATCCCCACCAGCCCTGGTCACAGCTAGATAATGAAGGAGCTGCCGAACTCACTCTCACCTTG
The DNA here is from genome assembly GCF_028583685.1 of Petaurus breviceps papuanus. NCBI lineage: Eukaryota > Metazoa > Chordata > Mammalia > Diprotodontia > Petauridae > Petaurus > Petaurus breviceps. Next base: position 2,620,276 of record NW_027187270.1, read on the forward strand.
ATGCAATCTGCAAGCTGGCAGAGCCCCTTTGCAGTGTCACCACCATTTGGCATGCTATGTCTAGAGAACTGCCCTTTGGAAAATCCTCAGTCATTCCAATGGAAGTTGCTGGGTCATGGACCCAACCCAAAGGGGCTAGAAATCATTTTGGAGAAATGCAGATTCAAAACCCCAGCAAACTTCATCTCCTGTTTGACCCACTTGGTTTTTTTCCCTTTTTCCTTCAGAAAATATTCTTTAGACTGCCTGGCTTTGATTCTCTGCCCTGGTTCTCCATTTCAAGGCCTGATCAGTAGGGGAAATGGAAAAATACAATACCATAAGAAGATTTACCTACTTGACAATTTCCAACCATATTCATTTGAGTAATACAGAAAAACAACCAAGATATTAAGTCTTATCCTCCCATTTTGACTCAGAAGTATTAACAACATGCCCCCGTAGAGAGGGGCAAACCCTTCATGCCCTTCCTACTTGAGTTGTCTGTACCAGAGAGCTGAATTCTCCTCTTCCCCTCCCCCTGCCTTAGGCCATCACACTTCCAGTCTGCCTGCTTGATTGGATACTTCTCTGCACTGAACTCTGAACCTTTTGAAATTTACTCAGGGTGTTGAGAGTTTTTCTTTTGATAATGAGTTAATTTTCACTGTATGAAATCATTTCTGTTCTTTTGACCTTCCCCCAGACTCACACAATCATGACAATGAAGAATTCTGTGCTGGGCTTCAAAATGAAAAAGGCTTGTTGATACTTCCACCATACCCACTCAAAGAAACCTGAGGAGACAGTGACCATGCCATCAGAGTTCACAATAAACAAGGAGGGGAAAATTGGGTTGGTGGAAGCTGATACTCCCCTGAAATTTAGGGAGACTTTATATCAAAAAGACCAGAGAAAGGATAGGCAGGTTCTCATGACTTATGATTACACCAGGGAAGTCAACTCAAGTGATGGGACATTCTCAAGGATCATATTCTAAACAACACAAGCACAAACAATTCCAATGAGGAAGAAAAACGGGAAGCTGTCAAAAGAGACCGATGTGGATACACAGAGGCTTCATTGACCACCTCTGATCTTAATAAGACATGTACAGAAGATAGAAGCAAGGGCACAGAACAGAGGATGAATACAAAAAGAGGGATGCGGTCCTGGAAAAATGTTGGGGACGTTAAGGCCAAAATATTCTGAGGCTGGTGATGAATGTTAAGCACAGAAAAGAAGGGCCTTTATAGCTATGTAGTGGGCAGAGGTAGATCAAAGAAAGAGTGAGACCATTGCTTTGGGTGAAGGGGATGGTAGAAATTAGAATTCCTGAATACCTGCCCTACTTATATTTTCCTTTACCAAAGAGAATAATCTAATGACTGCGAAATAAAGTACAAAAATGAGTAACAAGGAATTGAGGTCCAATATAACTAAGGACATGGGAAGAGAACATCTAGCCGTTCTCTGTGAGTTCCAGACACCAGGTTTAGACAAATTAAATCCTAGGGTAATGAACAAGCTGGTGGGGGTGATTACTGAGCTCCTGGCACTTATCTTAAAGAAGAATGAAGAACAAGAGTGATATGTCACAGTGAGAAAGGTACAGGATTTGGAGCAAAGGATCTGAGATTGAACCCGGGTTCTGTTACTTACTATAGCTAAGTCCTATTTAATGTGAATAATTAATCCCCTGAAGTGACCTCATTATTTGAATTTGCACTGCATATTTCCATTGGGTTGGAACCAATTACCACATTTTACATATAATTAGAAGTTTGATTAGTATGAATTCGAATACATGGGACCATTTCAAAGCGATTCATTATTCACACTAATAGAGTCCAAAATGTAGTCATGTGACCTTGAGCAAGTGATTTCACACACACACACACATCCCATCCACATATAAGTATGGGTCACCAGACTTGAATTCTCTCATCTGAGGTCTAATGTCCTTGATTGACTGATCAGCTGGTTGACTGGTAGACTGATTCAACAGAAGTGTTCCCATCCAGTTAAGGTAGTTACTTTAAGATGTGTACTGTGACGCTTGGATGTTTGATTCGATGCTAATATCTAGGCCTTGTTCTATGATTGATTCATTGGAGAAATCCAAAGTCCATGCCCACGTGACCTACCACCCTTATAAAATGAGGTGTTTGGACAAGATGACTTCTAAGGTCCCTTCTAGCTCGAAAATCTATCCTCACCTGGTTGGAGATGCGCATGTTCTGATTTTTTAAATGGAGAAGAAGCGAGAATCTGCAAGTATAGTTAAATGGGCTTGCCTTCTAGTTCTGGCTGAAGTCTAGGATTCATTATTGAAAGAATGATTTTTGAGCACTTAGAAAGGGGATTATTATGAACTAGCAGGAGTTCATCAAGAAGAAGTCATTCCATTCTAATTTCATGTCCTTTTTTGATTGGTAGATGCTGGGATATGCTACAGACAAGGTATCTATCCTGATAGGCAAGACTGAAAGATGCAGATTAAATGATTGCAAAGTTAGATGGAGTTTGAATTGGGCAAACAAATGATTCCAAGGAATGGTGGTTGACAGAGAAATGTCACACTGAAAGAAGGTCTCTCAAGACGTGCCCCAGGGCTATGGCCTTGGCCTTTTACCATTGAAAACTTTTAATGATGAACTGAATGAAGTCATAGATGGCACATTGGCCAAATTTGCAGGTTACATGAACCAAGGAGCAACATTGGAATCCAAAACATTTAGAACAATGGACCAAACCAAATACGATTAATTGAATAGGGATAGATATAAAGGCTTGCAGTTGGGTTCAAAAAATCAGCTACATACATAGAAGATGAGGGAAGGCAACAATCCAGGGGAAAACGTTCTGAGGGTTTTCGTGGATTACAAACCCCCAGGATGAGTTAACGCTGGACTTAGCAGCCAAATAAGCTAATGAACATTAGAAGTGATGCAGAGTGTTCATATCTGGGATGTCATACTGAGCTCTAGGTGCTGCACGTTAGGAAAACAACTGACCAGCTAGAATACACCCAGAGCAGAATGACAGGGATTGTGAGATGACTAGAAACCTTGTCATCTAAGAATTGGTTAAAGCGACTGGAGGTATTTAGCCTAGAAAAGAGGAGACTTATGGGAAGGTGGCATAATAGCCATCTGTAAGTATGTGAAGAGCTGTCATGTGGAAGAAGGATTAAATTTGTTTTGCGTGGTCCCAGTGATCAGAACTCAGAGCAAAGGGGAGGAGAAAGATTAGGAGAAAGATTTGGGCTTGTGGTTCACTTGGGCAGGGGTTCACTTCACTAGAAGTCTCCTTTTAAGAACTGTTGTAGACAAGATTCTTGGGCAGATACAATTTGGACTAGATGCCTTCCAAGGTCCCTTCCAGTGCTAAGATTTGGGAAAGCCCACTTTAATGATGATTGTGACCAAGACAATGTGGTCAAATATACTTCTAGAATTGCCATCACAAAGTGTTCCCTCTCAGTTCATTGGAACCATGGAACAAGGTCACAAACCCCACTAATTGGGGAGGGGGACTTAGCATCACCATTATTATTACTATTTATTTCCATTGCAGAAATTCCAATCTTGTAGTTGCTTTTGCATCTTTCTCACCCCAAGGGACTCAGATGTGTGCTGAACAGTGTTTGAAAGTGCTAATGGGGGAGACATCACCTCCAAGTGACAGCCTCCTCCATGCCATGTGGCACCCTAAGCAACAAGGAGATAGAAAGAGTGTACTTACTCTCCATGTGAAAAGCTCTGGGTTAAATATAACAGAAAACTTGGTGGCTTCAGGGAAACAGAGGCTGTCCTGGGAAAATGCGGTGCTGAATACCCCATGGAAGCAATACATCTTTTTCCTCCCCCTCTCCCCCCTTCCCCTCCTCCTCCTCCTCCTCCTCCTCTTCCTCCTCCTCCTCCTTTGTTTGATATACTTTGGAATGACAGAGGATACTCCCATACCCCCATCATACCTTTTTCCTTCATCCTAATCTTTGCCCCACAGGTTTGCTGTACTCCTGCCCTAACCACAGCCTTCCCTTCTAGTCTACTCCCCAACCTAATGCAGGCTATATTCAGATCTGAGACCCCCTAATTATAGAGTACCCCATGTTTCCAGACTTTTCATTCCTCATCAAAACTTAGCACTCTTAGAGGACTAGCCCATCTTCGGGACCCTGTCAGGTGTCTAACATGATCAGCTAATTCACAAGAAGGTGGTAATGACTAATAATCACTAGATGTGTTACTCTTCCCATGTAACATCTTAACTGTTAACAGGGACCTTCAATGCTTTGAGTGCTGAACCATTTTTCAGTCGTGTCTGACTCTCCATGACCCCATTTGGGGTTTTCTTGGCAAAGGTACTAGAGTAGCTTGCCACTTCCTTCTCCAGCTCATTTTACAGATGGGGAAACTGAGGCAAATGATGACTTGCCCAGCGTCACACAGCTAGTAAGTGTCTGAGGCCGGATTTGAACTCAGGAAGATGAATCTTCCTGACTCCAGGCCTGACACTCTTACCACTGCAGAGCCACCTAGCTGCTCCTTTAATACTCTGCCCTACCCTAAAGCAATGACTGACTAATGAAGGCATTTCAGGCAGCAGGTCAGTGGGGGACAGATTCTAGAGACAGAACCATAAAACCAGTGGACTTGGAAGGTCTAAGCAAATTAGAGCATGGAGGTGACCTCGTCACACCATCTAATTTTACAGGTGAGAAGACTGAGACCAAAAAGGTGAAAGAGACTTGCCCGGTGTCATAGAAGAGGTTAGTGACAAAGTCAGCACTAGAACCCAGATCTCCTATTATCCCTCCCAGGACTCTTTCCCTCTACTTTGTATGATGCCTATTTTTATTTTGGATGCTTTGTAGCTATTTACATAAATGATAGCCCTTCATATGTATATAACATATGCCATTTATAAAGTACTCTTACATATAGTAGTAAATCACGTACCTAATCTAAAGACTCCTTAATTTTAATGGAAGCGGCCAGCTTAAAAGAAAGGGAAATAGTATTGGTTCTCTAGGCACAGAAAATGGGCCCAAAGCCCAGCTTTGTAACTTATTATTTGTATGATCCAGGACAAGCCTCAGTTTCCTCATCTGTAACATAATGGAATTGGATGAGATGGAATCAGAGGTCCTTCCCATTCTAGACCTATGGTTCTATAAATGGCAGGACTTCCTCTCTTCTATCAAGAATGCTTGGAGGCCAAGCTGTTAGAGACAGTGGAGTTTACTGGGGATCTAAGGGTGACCTTTTGAATGTGAATCCTTTTTATTTGGCTTTAACTATTTTGGATGGAATTCTTTCTAGAACATATGAATTGCTTTCCTACTTTATGAAACAGAGAGCAGGATATGTAGTTATTTGCCCCTGCACTAAATGGCCCCAGTATGCTATACTTTCTAAGTTTGTGTGACTTTATACAGGTTCTCTGCATCTTTCCTTCATACCAGACTGCCATGTGTTCATGCTTCTAATAGCTTCTCTTTCCCTAACACTTGCCAATTTGCTGTTCTTAATCTGTGGGCTAAGACACCAGAAAACCAAGATTTTTATAATTGTGTGTAAAACAAAAATCAGCAAGTACAAAGTCAGCAAGCATTTAAGAAGACTCACAATGTGCAAAGCATTTGTGCTGAACCCTAGCTATTCAAAAACAGCAACAGCAAAAGGAATTTTATTCTATGCCTTCAAAGAGATTATATTCTACTGTTTGTACAATGTCCATTGAATTAACAGAGAGCCCATGTGTGGACTACGTGGGCTACAAGTAAGTCTTCGACTTTGCTATGCCTCTAGACTCAGGTCTTTTTTGCTCCTCTCCTGATTCATTGAAGTGTTTCTAATACGTGGAACTGTCCAATAGCTGAATTGGGGATAAGGTGTTGGCCTTTTATACATAAGGGACACCTAGTAGCTTGTCTGCTGCTTTAATAAAAAGAGTTCTATTTTCTATAGAAAAAGTATGACCTTGGAAACAAGATCCAATTATTGGACAATTCATTCACACTTTCAACAATCATTTAATGAGGACTTACTATATACCAGGTGATGTTCTAGGTACTCCAGGAGATACAGAAAAAAGAAGTAGTGTCCCTGCCCTCCCATCATCTAATGGGAAAGATAAGAGGCACATAAATCACAACAATACAGGATAGAATGGGAAAGAGCAATAGAAGAGTTCAATCATGGTTCTGAGGTCACCACCATCCACCTGGTGGCAATGGAGCCAGATAGCAGTCATTGTATCCTAGGGGAAATCAACAGCTCCCAGAGAGCTTAGCTTTAGGAACCCAAATGATACAGGGATCAAGAACATCCATCCTAGAGAACAATCATCCGATTGACAAAAATTTCAAGAATAACTCTCTTTTAAGTTTGAAAGGAAAGGTAGGAATTCAGCAGACCTGGCTGCCCCTCTCTCTTTCATTCTTCTCTACTGACACATAAAGCCCCAGGGACCCTCTGAGCCATTTCTCCCATGATCATTTTATTCCATGCTATGGTACTGATTTAGAAAAATGTGATGGCGGCATGGGACTTTGGACTTGCTGAGCTGATTGTGGAGAGCACAGGTTGGAGGTCCTTTCTCCCTTTTCTGTGGTCTCGGAACCTGATGTTCAGGAATAAACTTGTAACCCCTTGTCATGTGCCTCTGTGCACACTCAAGGAGCTAAAAGTTCAAAGGTTCTGAGGAAAAGAACCAGGGCTTCTTGGGGATCAGGCCCCAATATGGCTGCTGGGGTGAACAGAGGAAGAAACTTCCTGGGTGATTGCAGGGGAACCAGAAGAGGCTCCAGGAGCTGGGGGCCTCTTTCAGCCCAGGCTCCCTGACAGACCATAACCTGACTGTTGTCTACATAATGGTGCTCTTGAGAGAATACCAGGGCAAAGGTCCATTGAACATGCCTCACTCAGGCCCAACAGAGCAGAGAACCCGGGCCCTTGCTATACATAGGATCTGCCACAGAGCTTGACTGATGAAGATAACAGCTTCCAGCCTCATATGATGGCCAGCCTCCTCCCTGGTCGGAGGCTGCTAGGCCATAGCATAGAAAAACAAATTACGAAGATGGTGAAAATCCATGGCTTCCATAGCTGCCCCAGTCTCGGGGAGGTGGTCCTGCAGGAAATCTCGATATTTGCCCCAAGGGTGAGAAGCCTGTTCACTTAGTGGCCCCTGGTTCACTTGGGCTTCTGAGAAAGCATCACACTGGCAGATGCAGGAGGTTCTTAGACATCAAGAAGAAAGGTGGCTTAACACACCTCTAGAGATGCATCCCAACAAAAGGAACACTTTCCCACGATCTTTGATGTCACAAAAACCCCAATCAGTGGTGTCCTCTTAAAGAAAATACCTTCAATTCCTAGAGTAGAAGAACTGGCTTTGAAAAAGAGTGTGGTCTTGACCTTAATCACATTGCCACTCTGCAGATGTGACCTAGGGTAAGTCACTCAACTTCTCTAGGCTCAGCTTCCTCACCTGTCAAATGAGGAGGGTTGACCTAGATAATTATTAAGGTTTTCCTCAAGTCCCAGTTCACTGAGTCTCTGTTCAAACCCAGTCTCATTCTCCTTCATCCTAAACTAGCTCTTACTTCTGACTTCACTGTTGGTGTTTATGGCATCACCATTTGCCCTGTCTGCCATTTTGGCAAACTTGGAATATCTCTGACTCTTTTCTTTCTGACCCCTCATCTCCAGTCACTTGCCAAGGCCTGTGGATTCCCCCTGGGCAATACTTCTTAGCTCCATCCTCTCCCTTCTACTTCTATTACCACCATCCATAGAGGAAGTAAGGAAATGGTAAGAGAGAAGGACTCAAAGAATATGGTTCCACAGGTCTAGGCAGACTACATCCTAGAGCTTCAAAAGAATGGGCACATGGGATTGCAAAGCCACTGTCAGGAATCCTTTGAATGATCACAGAAAATGTGAGATGAGAAGGGCAAATTTTATCCTGATTTTCAAGTATTGGAGGAGAGAATCTGCATACTACAGGCCAGTGAGTTTGATTTGTAGTCTTGATTAAACTTTAGAGCACATTATTAAAAGGATAGCTGTGAACATTTAGAAAGGAAAGCAGCAATCTCTAAAAGTTGACACAGCTTCATCAAGAAAAGGTCCTAGCAGGCTAGCCCTATTTCCTTTTCAGACAGAATAAATAGACTGGAGGATTAGGGAGATGGGGCAAATTGAGTATCCTTACATTTAAGCAAAGCATTCCCCCAGGTCTCTCGGGGGAAGTTAGAGAGGTGTGGGCTGGGTGACTTTACAGTTAGGTTGAGTTAGAACTGACAGAACGGCTGGACCCAAAGACTAATTGCTGATGGTTTGATGTGAGCCCAGGGAGAGGTGTTCAGTGTAGTCCTTCAGGGATCTGTCCTAAGACCAGGGCTATTCAACATATCTGTCAGTGATTTTATTTGCTGCTGAGATCAGATGACAAAGTCGGGATGTGGAAAGGACTTGGCAGGATAGAATGATGGGCCAAAGCCAATAAGATGACATTTAATAAGGGAACACAGATAAATAGGGTGGTGTTGGAACTAGCGTGTTAAATCTCAAATACACTTTTCACATATGGTATGATATAGTTTTCTCTTTGGTAAGAATGCAGATGAGCTGCCCTGCTCCCTGAAGACAAGAAAGATGATAATTCTGGAGACCATACAGCTCAGCACCAAGAACCAGGAACCTGGCCAGTACCATAGCCTCAGCCAGCCTGACTGCCTTAGCCCCTGGCTGAGACAAAGGTGTGAGCACCAAATGTGAGCTCTGGCTGGCTTCTGGGCCCCGAGCCCCTGACACGTACTAATTCAGATGTATGTCCCAGTCTCCCTTCTTCCTTGATGTCAGAAGGGGGATCAGTTTCTTCTCTATGCCATCCCAGAGTTCTCAAAGGTTCCAATCAAGTAGTACTTCCCTGTCCTGTGATGAACAAATTCCCACCTTGCCCTCTCTTAGCCCCATCAATTCAATGTCCAGAGCTGCCTAAGCAAAACCTCCTTTTGCCTACCAGGGTCAGGGTGCACTCAATTCCTTCAGGCTCACTGGAATCAATTGTGTTTTCAGCGTGTTGGCAAATGCCACAAATCAGGGCTTGGTTTATTGTTTTGTTGTCTAGACTCTAGACTTAAGAAAGTAATGGAGAAAATGTTATTAATGCAGTTAAATGCAAAAATATGTCATGCATACACTTTCCCCCAGAGAGTCGGTCAATTAAACATTTACCATCACACCCCTTCCTACCACATAGCCATCCAATTCAGCCCTTCCCCTCTTCCTGTACTGGCTGACATGTTCCATTACTAACAAGTCCAGTACCAGCTGTACCTTTCCTCATGACCCCAACACACGGGAAGAAGCAGAGACCTGCTTCTTGGTGCCCACAGCTACTTCCAGACCTTCCCTCTGCTGCCATCACCCAGAAGCCTCTTGGCCTTTGAGGTTCACTCCATGTCAAAGTTATACAAGAGCCTCCAGGTCCTTCACTCAACCTGTCTCAAGGAAAGCAGCTCCTTGCCCAGCCTCTCTCCATCTCAACTCCTATCCTCACACAGGGACTTCACTATAAATGTTTGATGAGACTTTAGCCTCTCCAGCCTCCAAATTTATCAACCTCCCCAATGACCATGACCTTCACCTTCACTCTACCTCAGCCACACAGAGGAATGGTTTTACCCTAGATTCATGATCACCAGTAATAGTTCTATCTCTGTGATCCAGGACAGTAATTCTATCCAACCACAACCTTCCATTTCTTCCTGTGCCTCAGTCCTGCTGAGGGACTGAGAAATTTATTCTTCAGCCTCACCTCAGTTACAAAATCACACCAACTGTATTGACTACAAATTTATGTTGGAGAATTTCAATCAGGTGCTAACTGTTACATGGTGATGTTTTGCTCTTCCCTGACTGACTCTCTATAACCCTGCCTACATCTTTTGTTCTGAAGTTTTTCTTCTCTCCTGGAGCCCCTTCTAACACCCTCTTTCCCCTCCCTCTCAGCAAGGAGCCTCTCCTCATGTTTTACTGAGAAAATAGTCCATAAATCAGGAGCTCCCTCTTCTCCTTTATATCAAAACTCTTTTACTTTATTCCTCATCTCTCCTCCTTTGTTCCAGGATTTTATGAGGAGGTGTCCCTTCTCTTTGCAAGTTTATCCCTTCTAATCAGTCAGTCAAGAAGAACTGATCAATCGATTACCATGTGCTAGGCACTATGCTAAATGCTGAGGATACAAAAAAGGCAAAAACAGTCCCTGCCCTCAAGAAGCTTCCATTCTGATGGAGTGCCTTTGGGTCCTTGATCTCATTCCCTGTTGTCTTTTCTAGGAGTTTGCTCCTCCAATTATCTTCCTCCACTTTATCTTTATCCTGTCCTTGTCTACTGTCTCCTTCCTTGCTGCCTATAGACAGCCCAGTCTCCTTTATCCTTTAAAAAAAAAACCCTTCATTTGACCTGTCATTTCCTCGAGTTTTTGTGTGTATATTTCCCTTTAGCAACTGAACTTCCAGAAAAGTCATCTAAGCACATTGCCTCTACTTCATCTCCCCTCATTCATTCCTCAACTCCTTGTAATCTGGACTCTGGCTTCACCATTCAACTGAAGGCCCTCTCTTCCAGGTTACCAGCAATCTCAATGCTAAAGCCGATCCCTTTCTCAGCTCTCATCCTTCCTGAGCTCTCTGCATTTTAATTGACACAGTGGTCCTCATCCCCCCTCCATCTCTGTCAGTTTCCAGAATACTGTGACTTTTGGTCCTCCTCTCAGCTGTACGATCACTTCATCTTAGCTGGGTTAATGTCCATCTACTGTTCCTTAATCATGAGGCTCCCCAAGTTTCTCTCCTAGGCCTTCTCTTTCTCTGCGTCCTCTGTTGCTCATCTCATCAGCTCCCATGGGTTCAATTATCATCTATATGGAGATAATTACAACACTTGTATACCCAGTCCTAACCTCTCTCCTTTTTCATGCTCCACACTCCACCTGGTTGCATTGTAGCCATTTCAAACTCAACGTATACAAGCTAGAATTCATCATCCTGACTTCTAAACGCATCCTTACTCCAAATTTTCCTATTTCTGCTGAGAGTGCCCCCATCTTTCCAGTCACCAAAGTTCTTGAGCTCATCATAGTCAATCTTAGCTGTCTTCTTAATCCTCCATATCCAGGGTGGCTAGGTGGCACAGTGAATAGAGCACTGGCCCTGGAGTCAGGAGGACCTGGGTTCAAATCTGGCCTCAGACACTTGACACACTTACTAACCATGTGACTTTGGGCAAGTCATTTAACCCCAATTGCCCTTCAAAAAGCAAAAACAAAATTTAAAAAACATCCTCTATATCCAATCAGTTCCATTGCTGCTTTCTCAGGTTCATCCTTCTCTCCACTCCCATGCCCATTTCTCTAGTTCCAGCCCTCATCACCTCCTCCAGGATCCTTGCAATAGCTTCCTGATAGATCTTTCTGCTTCTGTTCTCTCCCCTCTTCAATTCATCCTCCACACAATTGCCAAAATAATCTTCTTAGCACACAGATCACTTTCCTCCAGATTTTCCAGACCCCCTGTTGTTTCTAGGCTAAAATACAAAATCCTCAGGCGGGCATTTAAAGTCCTGCACATTCTGGCCCTAGACTCTCTTTCCAGACTTATTTCACCTCCTTCCCTTTCATGTCTTCTATATTCTAATGAAATTGACCTACTCTTATCCACACTTGGATTTCGTGTCTCACCTGTGTACTTTTACACAGACTGCCTGGGATGCAACTTTTCTGTAACTCTGCCTCTTAAAATCCTGAGTTTTGTCAAATTACTGATTTTTAATTTTTGTGTATGGCTATGCAGGGTGTAATTCTACAACAGATGGCAGGGACAGTTCCATTTTTATCTTTGCATCTACAATACACCCAACAAACACAGTGCTTGGCACATAGTAGGCATCTGCTATATGCTCACTGTCCAATTGAAATGAAAATGTTCAGCATGAAGAGAAGGCTTTGGAGGGACATTATACCTATCTTCAAGAGTCTGGAGGACTTTCATGTGGAAGAAAGATTAGACCTAGAAGTCAGAAAGTCAGAAAGCCTAACAATGAGAGTGCCCCAGGAGGTAGCGGGTACCCCTTCCAAGGAAGGCTTCAAGCATAGGCTAGATAGGTACTTGTCATTGAGGCTGTCAAGGAGTTGCTCACCTCCTAAAGTCCCTTCTACCTATAAACCCATGATCTTTTGACCCTATGAAAAGTTCATAAATCCTCCTAGGGAAATAGCCAGAAGCAACTGGAAAAAGATACCAAGTGCTGCTCTGACTAGGTAATGGGCCCACAATTTTACACACACACACACACACACACAAACAAACAAACACTTTAACCAGAGCTTGCAGTTGGATAAAACCACAGTGGTTCTCATTCCTCTACTCAGCCCATGCTCCCTACCCATCCACTGCTCCGTATTCTGAACTAGTTCTATAAAGAAGAACCCTTGTGTCCACTGCCCCTTCTCTGGAAAGACCTATCCTCTCCACCCAAACCCCAGGATCTGCCCACTGTTCCCCACCTCTCCAGGCAGCATGTCCCCTTACTCTCTCCTCCTACCAACCACCCACCAGCAAGGGGTTACAGGCCCCTTGCATGGTCCAGAGGGCCTGAACAATGAAGAATGCCAAGTCATGGAATGTAGGTCACATTTCTTCATTTACCAACCCACAGATAATCTCGTGCAATAAATTTTTCCATTGCTAATTCACTATGAATTGAGACATAACTATGTGATCTGAATGCCTGTAATAGACAGCTAACTAACTACTTTGTTAATATGCTTCAGATCCCACATATTCTTATTTATAATCTTTCTGTTAGTTTTTGATATTTTAGCCCTCTGGGTTTCCTCTATCTTTCCTCCAGCTTCCATTTCATACTGATCTTCTTAGCCAAACAACCCTTGGGTGGCCACAGATTTCACCTAGAGTCAAAGATAGGAAGGGACAGGCCTGGAATGATACTGGGGCCAAGGGGTTTCATTCAACTAAAACTTCCCATTGAATGAAGTGATTTGTGGGTAAAATGCCCTGGGGTAAAATGCTACAGGGAAGGAGAATAGGAGCTGAGATGTTCTGAAAGCCTCCCTGTGTTAGAGGCCACACTAAGCTATTCCCACATGACCTTGGCACTGACAGGCAACTTTTCTGTTAGTACTGTGGGGACTCAGAGCAGATTTCAGTCCATTCGGAGGGACATCAGAGGAGTTGAGGGTGCTCATGTCTCAGGGATAGGGGTGAATAAGTTCCTCAAATGTGCAAACTGTAAGAAAACTAGCAGACTATCAAGTCCAACCCCTGCATTTTACAGAAGGGGAAACTGAGGTTCCAAGAAGGGAAGTGACCTACCTAAGCTCATATAGCAAGTAAATAGCATAGCTCAGGTTTCCTGCCTCCAGTTGAGTGTTCCCTATACCTCTTTAAAGCCCAGAGGCTTCAATGAACTCTGGGAACACTATTAGCAGAGGCTCTTAGTAGGACTCCTCTGTAGTAGTAAAGGTTATTTAAAGTTTTCTTTGGATGCATTGATCAAGAATGTCCTTCTACTAACTTGTAAGAGTCTAGGGACACACAAAAAAAATAAAAAGTACACCATAGAAAATAAAAGAAAACTGAGAAGGAAGCACAGAAAAGGAAGGTAGCTTTGAAAATGATGTGTAGCATGTATTACACAGTTTTTCCGAAAAAAGTAAACAGTGTGAAATGGAAATTCATGGTTTTATATTGAACCCTCTTTTTATGTTGTGCTATATACATGGAAATGTTCTTTTTTTATCTTTTTGTATTTAAGTTCAAAATGAATTTTTAAAAAATTTTAAGAGCCTGGAGATATCTCATTCATTCATTCAATAACCACTTATTAAGCATCTACTATGTGCCAGACACTGGAGACAAAAATCAATGTCTCTGCCTTCAAAAAGTTTAGCTATAGTTGGGGGTAGGGAACAGCATAGGATCCCAGATCGAGGGCTGGAAGGGACCTCAGAGGCCATCTAGACCAACCTACTCATTTTTTTGTGGAAGAAATTAAGAAGCTTGGGGGTGGCTAGGTGGTGCAGTGAATAGTGCAACAGCCCTGGAGTCAGGAAGACCTGAGTTCAAATCCGGCCTCAGACACTTAACACAAAAACTAGCCATGTGACCTTGAGCAAGTCACTTAACCCCAATTGCCCTCCAAAAAGCAAAAAAAAAGACATTGAGAAGCAGAGAAGGAAGTTATTCAGTCAAGGTCACACAAGGAGTAAATGGAAGAAGTGGGATTTGTACCTAGGTCCTCTGAACACTCAGTCTCCTGTGTACAAGTACACGTAAAAGACTCTAGCAGCTAGGAGGAGAGGATTGATCAGGAAAGGCCTCATTTCCACAGTCTGAGCCAAAGCTGGAATGAAGTTATGACTTCTCCATATTGGCACTCCCTCCAATGGCGCAGGTCACAACTCATCCATATGTCATCTCATGTGACACTCATATCCTCCCATTGATCTTCCACTGAATGGGGCTGAGGGGGAGAGACTAGCCCTGGCTGTCTCAACATCACATAGATCCCAATGAAATGCCAGTTAGTCATCCCCATGGCATGCTCAGTCTACTTCTTTTTCTGGTCTTCTACCTCTCCAATGACTCTCTCCATGGTCCTTATCCCACACAACTCAGAATCACAAGATTTGAGAGTTGAAAGTGAACCCAGTGGCCAACTAGTGCCCCCAAACAATCCCCACTATACCATCTCTGAATAGTGGTCTTCAAGCCCCTGCTTGAAGGCCTTCATGGAAGAAGAATCCACTACCTTACCAGGCATCCCATTCTACTTTGGGATAGCTCAAATTATTAGGAAGTTGGGTTTTTGTTTGTGTTTTTGCTAATATTAAGTCTAAATTTTTCCCCATGACTTCTACCCACAGTTCCTAGCTCTGCCTTCTAGAACCAAGTAGAACAAAGCATATCATCCCTCTTCCACATGACAGAAGTTCAAAGTAGCCCCCACCCCCATGCTCCCTCAGTCTTCCCTTCTCCAGGCTAAATATGCCCAGTTCTTTCAAATGATCCTCTTAAAAAGTGACATCGACTCAAGCTCCTTCACCATCTTGTTGCTGTCCTCTGGTCACTCTCCAGTCTAGAAATGTCCTTCTTAAACCATGGCACCTAGACCTGAGCACAATACTACAGATTAGGACTGATGGGGGCAGAGTGGGGGTGGGGGAGGGGAACTATCACCTCACTAGTTCTAGAAACCATCCCTCTTCTGATGCAGCCTGGCATAGTATTATTTTTTTGC
This sequence comes from Petaurus breviceps papuanus, assembly GCF_028583685.1. Lineage (NCBI taxonomy): Eukaryota > Metazoa > Chordata > Mammalia > Diprotodontia > Petauridae > Petaurus > Petaurus breviceps. Next base: position 2,635,596 of record NW_027187270.1, read on the forward strand.
CTGCTACTTCCCATTGATAATTCATATTGAGGCTGGAGTCCATTAAAAAAAAACCTCCCAGATCCTTTACAGAAGAACTACTTTCTATCCATTCCTCCCCATCTTATATTTGTGGTATTTATTCTTTGTCCAAGTACAAGACTTGTCATCTATCCCTGTTGAAGTTAATCTTGTTAGAGTTAGCCCAATGCTCCAAGCCTTTTGGATCCTGACAGTGTTAGCCATCCACAATCCCCCTCACCTCCAGCCTTCATCACATGCAAGTTTGATGAGCTTGTCTTTGATAAAAATGCCAAACATCACAGGGCCAAGCACACATCCTGGGGACACTCCCCTGAAGACCTTCTGCCACACAGACAATGAACTGTGAACAGTTACTTTTGGAGTTCAGCCTTCCAAGTTGTCCTTAATTCATCTGATCCCACTCTCTCCATCTCTCCATCTTCTCCACAAAAATAGTATCAGATATTTTATCAAAAGCTTTGCTAAAATCTAGCCTCTTCCACATTCCCTTAGTAATCCTGTCCAAAAAAGGGGATACTGTTAGTTAGTTAGTTAGTTATTTGGTTAGTTAGTTGGTTGGTTAGTTAGTCAGTTGGTCAGGCATGATACGTTCTTGATGAAGCCATACTGCTTAGCTCTTAGTAATCACTACTTCCCTTTCATCAACCATCTCTTTTACAATATTTTCAAGAACTTTCACAGAAATCAAAGTCAAGTTGGCTGACCTTATGACTTCAAGACTCTGTTCTCTCACATTTTCGTGAAAGTCCAGCCAATATTTGCCTTTCTGCCTCTCCCATTTTCCACAATCTTTCCAATGTCACCAAGAATGGCAGCTTCACCTTATTTTGTCATCATTTACCATCCTCCCATCCACAGACCTCCTTTGACAGAGTCAGCTTGTTTTGAGCTTTAGCTTTCCTGACACTATTTTACAAGACCATGCCGCACTCCCATTCAACTTCTGTTACCTGGCCTCACTTCTACATTTTGTGCATTTTGTTTTTAAATCTAAGTTTATTGATGACTTCCGTGTACATCCACATCATATTTCTTCAGACACATCTCATTAGTTGCTCCCTCTGGCTCCTGAGCTGACTTCTCCTGAACCATATTTGTCTATGTGGTCCTACCTATCTTTCCTCTGAACCTACTGAAATCTGCTTCTCCAAATCTAGGGCACATATCAGACTCTTCCCAGATTTTATTTCTTCTTATCACAAACCCTAGGAGGAAGTAGTCACTTTTTTTAAAGCAATTGAGGTTAAGTAACTTGCTCAAGGTTACACGGCCAGTTATTTCTGGGTGTGGTACTGAGTATCTGAGCCCGGATTTGATCCCCAGGCCATCCCGACACTGGAGCCGGTGCTCTTACTCGCTGAGCCACCTGGCCGCCCCTAAGCAATCGGGGTTAAGTAACTTGCTCAAGGTTACATGGCCAGGTGTTTCTGGGTGGGTGCTAAGTATCTGAGCCCGGATTCAATCCCCAGGCCATCCCGACACTGGAACCGGTGCTCTTACTCGCTGAGCCACTTGGCTGCCCATGGAGTAGTCACTTTTTCCCAAGGTTTCCATCATTTCCACTCCAGAAGCTCGTTGTCGGTTAGTGAGAATCACTTATTATGTGTCAGACCCTGGAGATAACAAGAAAGGCAAAATCATGGTCACTGCCTCAAAGGAACTGGCATTGTAATGGGGAGACAGCATGCCAATAACTATTTATACAAGATACATACACTAGCAGTGGAATGAGGGCAGAGAAAGGCTTCTTGCAAGAGATGGGATTGAAGCTGAGTCCTTAAGGAAGCAGAGGTGAGAAGAGAGAGCCAGTGAAAAGGCCCAAAATCAGGAAATGGAATGATGTGTTCGAGGAACAGCAAGTTGCCCTTTGTCTCTGGATTGTAGAGTGTGCGGAGGAGAGTAAAGTGTGAGTATAATGGAAAGCTAGGAAGGGGACAGGTTATGAAGGGCTTTAAATACAAAATATAAGGATTTCTAATTTAAGAAACTAAGAAGCCATTAGAATTTATTAAGGAGGGAGCGGTTGATATGGTCAGACTTGTACTTTAGGAAAATGACTTTAGCAGTTGAATGGAAGAAGGCCTGGGGTGGGGAGAGATGTGAGGCAAGGAGACCAACTGAAAGACTATTGCCATAGTCCACAGGGCATATACAAGAGAAGTTGTGAGAGTGAAAACAACGAGATTTGGTACCAGATTACATATGTGGGGTGAATGGAAGAGAGGAGTCAAGAATTACATTACATTGAGTTTGCTGACCCAGGTGACTGAGAGGATTGTGGTACCTTCAACAGTAATAGAGAAGCATGGAAGAGGGAAGAGTTGGGGGGAAGAAAATAAGATCAATTTGGGGCATGTTGAGTTTGTGGTGTTAATGGGACATTCAATTCAAGACATCTGAAAGGTGTGGTGAGACTGGAGCTCAGAAGAAAGGTTAGAGCTGGATATATAGATCTGGAAATCATCTACATAGAGATAATTAAACCCATGGGAGCTGAGAAAATTGCCAAGCAGCATGGTAAGGAGGGAGAAGTAAAGAGGGAAAAGGACAGAGCCTTGGGGACACCCAGAATTAATGGCATACCTGAATGAAGATCCAGCAAAGGAGACTGAGGAAGAATGGTAAGACAGGCAAGAAGGGAGCCAAAAGAGTTCAACATCATCCTGAAAAACCTAAAAGAAAGAGTGTGTAGGAGATAAGGGTGACCAACAGTATCAAAGGCTGTAGAGAAGTCAAGAAGAATGAATATAAAGAAAAGGCCATTAGATTTGTCAATGAAGATTGTCAGTGGTAGATTTCTTTGGAGAGGGAAGCTTCAGTAGAATGATGAGGTCAGCAATCAGATTTCAGAGAGTCTAGACTCTAGAATCAAGTGAGAGGAGAGGAAATGAGGGAATTTATCCAAGAAGGGGAGGAAATATCTTCAACAGTAGCTAGCATCTCTAAAGGAATGGTTGGATCAAGTGAGGGGGTTTTTAAGTATGGGGTAGACATAGGTATGTTTGTAAGCTCTGGAGAAGCAGTCAGTAGATATTGAGAGATTAAAGATTAGGGGAAGAATGGGATTGACAAAGGAAACAATTTCCGGAATAGAAGAGGGGGTGAGGTCAAGGGTGTTTTTGATAGATATGCCTTGGCAAAGCAAAGGGCCACCTCTTCAGATGAGCCAGAGATGAAGGAGGCAATAGCGGGAGGAAGAAGACCCAGTGATGTGAAGAGAGGCAGAGGGGAGAAGAGGCTTCAGTTGAATCAGAAGTTTTTAGCTGCTCTACTTTTGGCAGAAAGAAAGAGAGCTCCACTAAACCTAGAGAGTCAGCCCCGACCTCCTCTTCTAGGCTCTGCAGCTCCAACTGTCTCCATGACATCTCCATCTGGTTGTCCCACAAACATTCAAAACTTAACATGTGAAAAACAGGGCTCATTATTTTTATCCCTAAAATTGCTTATCCTTCTTACTTCACTATTTTTGCTGCTGATGGGACCATTCACATGGCCTCCCATATTCATGACTTTAGGGTATCTTTCCCTATTCCCTCTACCTCCTGATCTTATTTCCAGTTGGTTAGTCAATCCCATATATTCCATCTCTGCAAAATCTCTTGAGTTAATTATTTCCTCTCTTCTTCCACTAGCACAACCTTATTTTGAGCCTCCATTACCACTTGCCTTGATTATTGTAATAGTCTCTTTACAGGTCTTCCCAACTCCACTTTCTTTCAACCCTCATATCACTTCCAGAACAATATTTCTTGTACATAGGTCACTCTTCTGTTCAAAAACCTTCAAGGGGCAGCCAGGTGGCTTAGTGAGTAAGAGCACTGGCCCCAGAGTCAGATTGACCTGGGATCGAATCCGGGCTCAGATACTTAGCACCACACACAGAAACCCAGAAATAACTGGCCTTGTAACCTTGAGCAAGTTACTTAACCCCAATTGCTTTAAAAAAAACCTTCAGTGAGTCCCTATTACCTCCAAAGTAAAGTCCAAACTACTCTGCCTGGTACTCAAGGTCTTCTGCAAACTGACACCACCCTAATCTTTCAAGACTTATCTCATATTCTTTTCCTCAGGCTCCAGCCAAACTTGGTAGCTCTCTACTCTCCAGACAAAATTCTGTGTGCTCACACCTTACCTATGGAATTTCCTCCCTCTTCTTCACCTGTTGACCTCCTACCTATCCTTTAACACTCAACTAAAATGCTAACTCCTCCAGGAAACCTTCCTTCATCTTCATGTCCACCCATAGACAGTTACAACATTCTCCCTCACACTGCATAACAATTTATTTTGTAATTCTATAATGGATTGTCATGTATTAATGGGTATTATAACTATCTATATCTTATCTGCCTACTAGACTGTGAGCTCCTTGAGGTAAGGGGCCATGTTTTAACTTTGTGTTTCCCCTAGCACCCAGCTCAGCCCTTCATACACAATAAATACTTAATAAATATTTGCTGTATTTGGATGTTATATTATTACACCAGTCAAAGACCTTTCTAAAGTATAATGTTCTATATAAAATAAGTTGTTATTTTGGGGTCGTTGTTGTTCATTTCACTCATGCCCAACTCTTTGGATCTCCCATTTGGGGTTTTCTTGGCAAAGATAATGGAGTGGTTTGCTATTTCCTTCTCCAGCTTATTTTACAGATGAAGAACTGAGGCAAACATGATTAAGTGATTTGCCCAGGGTCACACAGTTAGTAAGTGTCTGAGGCCAGATCTGAACTCAGGAACACTTTAAGTCTGGCACTCCATCCACTGTGCCATCTAACTGCCCCTGATACTATGGGTCACTGAGTGTAAATTAGCTTGCCACATCCTTTCCAATGAGGAGTTGGTGTCAATAACTGAGATGATAAAGAAAAATAGGTTTGAAGCAAAAGCACCACCCAGCAATGGCAAGCCTGGGAGACAGCAAAAGGAGACCAATTACCCATGGGTGGGCATAAGAAGAGGGGGGCTCCACTGACTAAGTATTTGACCTTGGGCAAGTCACGACCTCTGGAATCTCAGTTTCCACATCAATAAAAATGGAGATAATAAGCCTTCCTTCCTTGCCTAATTCAAGGGATTGTTGTGATGATCAAATCAGAGTATGTTCTTATTGGGGAAAAAAGCATATGTGATAGAAGGATCAATAATGTCCTGAAAAGATTTATTCATGTGAGGAAATGTATGGTCCAATGAGGAGAAGCATAATAGAGACAATTTAGATCAGAATAAATGTGAGGAGAAACAAAAACAATGTCATGGTGAAAATATATTATAACTCAACCAGCCAGAAGGAGGAAATGGATGATGATTTCCAAAAGCAGACCACCAGAATTGAAGAGAACTATCACATAATAATGATAGGATTGGGAGGAAAGACTTCAACAATCCAGATACCTGCTAAAACTCTCTCTCTCTCTCTCTCTCTCTCTCTCTCTCTCTCTCTCTCTCTCTCTCTCTCTCTCTCTCTCTCTCTCTCTCCCTCTCTCTCTCTCTCTCTCTCTCTCTCTCTCTCTCCCTCCCTCCCTCCCTCTCTCTCTCTCTCTCTCTGTCTCTCTCTGTCTCTCTGTCTCTCTGTCTCTGTCTCTGTCTCTCTCTCTCCTTCTCTCTCTCCCTCTCTATCTCTCTCTGTCTCTCTGTCTCTCAGTCTCTCTGTCTCTCTCTCTGTCTCTCTCTCTCTGTCTCTTTCTCTCTCTCTCCCTCTCTATCTCTCTCTGTCTCTCTGTCTCTCTATATATCTCTCTCTCTCCCTCTCTCTTCCAAAAGTAGGACAACTGATAGATTTTTTTGATAGCCTTGATAATGATTTCATTCTTCAAAAGGCAGAGGAAGCAATGAGTAAAAGTGCTATTCTGGACAGTATTCAGAAGGATAAGGAGGAACTGTTTGCCAAAGTAGAAATAATGGGAACCTTGGGAGGAAGTGGTAATGCCATCTTATAATTCATAACAGTTAATGAAATTAAGAGCTATGCATAATGACACTCACTCTAGATTGGGGAGAACAATTTCAAGTAGTTCAGAGAAAGGTTAGATAGGATCCTTTCACCTAAATTTTTGCAGGGAAAATTGTCTTGAGAGGAGGAATGGGAAGCTATCAAGATGACAACACAAATGAATCAATGAGGAAGAACAAGGAGAAGGTGTCTAAAGAGACCAATATAGATTCAAAGAGACAGCTCAGTCTTCAAAACATGCCCAGTGGATGAAAGAGGGCATAGGTTGCTAATGATGAGTATAAAAGGGAGGCGGGCATAGTTCTGAAAGGAAAGGGGAGGAATGTTAAAAATCTAAAGCAATCAGGTTTGGGATGAGGGCTTGAGATGACAAAAAGCTCTTTTGAAACTGCCATGGGAGCATGCAGAATATCAGAGGAGGGTCAGGACTGCGGCTTGGGATGAATGCGATGATAATGGTAGATGATGTTTGCTCTACCAGAGGTAATGATCTTTTGACTGGGAAGCACAGCAAGGCCTTGGGGTACAGCTGAAAGAGTCAGAGAACCTAGGCTCAATTGCAGGCTCTTCCTCTTGCTACTTTTGTGGCTCTGGGAAGAGGAGAGGGTTTGGGGAGAAAGGAAATGAGGTCTGTTCTGGACAGGCTGGGGTTGAGATGCCTCTAGAACATTCCATTTGAAATGGCCAATAGGTAGCTGGTGATGGGAGACTGGAGTTCAGGAAATAGGTTAGGGCTGGATATGCAGATGGTAGATTAACTAGGGCATCTTAATTTAATGGCAGTAGGTTTAGGAGGAAAGTATTTATTGAGGTTTCAACACAGTGACCCCAAATGGAGGTTCCTGTGAGCAAACAGCAGCTTTCATGCACACACTACCCAATTATCCTTATGTAAAGCCAGGGAACTGGGAGTATTGAACCATATTTGCTGGGACACTCAAGTGGATCCTGCAGTCTTGCCAGAAAACATTCTGGAAGCTCATTCTGATGGCAGCCTTGACAGAGTGATATTTGAAGAGAATTACAAACTCAAAAGGAATGTTTAATGAAAACTAGTTAGAGGGTCTAAATGGGTGCATGATCTAGGTATGAAGGATGATACTATAAGCAATCTGGGAAAGCAAGGAATAGTTTACCTGTCAGATTTATGGAGAGGGGAAGATTTCATGACCAAACAAGAATTAGAGAGCATTATAACATGCAAAATGGATAACTTTGATTACATGAAACTGAAAAGCTTCTGTACAAATAAAGCCAATGTAACCAAGATTAAGAGGGAAGTGGGAAACTGGGAAAGAATTTTACAACCAATGTCTCTGATAAAGGCCTCATTTCTAAAATATACAGTGAATTGAGTTAAATCTATAAGAATACAAGTCATTCCCCAATTGATAAATGGTCAAAGGATATGAACAGGCAGTTCTCAGAGGAAGAAATTAAAGATACCTATAAGCATATGAAAAAAAATGCTCTAAATCACTATTGATTCAAGAAATGCCAATCAAAACAACTCTGAGGTACCACATCTCACCAGTCAGATTGGCTAAGATGACAAAATAGGAAAATGATAAATGCTGGAGAGGATGTGGAAAAAATGGAACAATAATACATTGCTGGTGGAGTTGTGAACTGATCCAACCATTCTGGAGAGCAATCTGGTACTATGCCCAAAGGGCTATAAGTCATTGCATACCCTTTGACCCAGCAATACCACTTCTAGGGTTGTATCCCACAGAGATCCTAGAAGCAGGAAGAAGACCTATATGTACAAAAATATTTATAGCAGCTCTTTTGGTGGTGGCCAAGAATTGGAACTTGAGGCGATGCCCATCAATTGGGGAATGGCTGACACACTGTGGTATATTAATGTAATAGAATACTATTATGCTATGAGAAATGATGAGCAGGTGGACTTAAGAGAAACCTGGAAAGATTTACATGAACTGATACTGAGTGAGGTGAGGAGAACCAGGAGAACATTATACACAGTAACAGCCACATTGTGTGATGACTGACTTTAATGGACTTAGCTCTTCTCAGCAATGCAAGTATCTAAAACAACTCCAAAAGACTCATGAAGGAAAATTCCATCCATATCCAGAGAAAGAAATATGGAGTTTGAATGCAGATCAAAGCATACTATTTGCTCTCTTTTTAATCTTGTTTTGTTTTGTTTGTTTTCATGGTTTATCCCATTTGGTCTAATTCTTCTATACAGCATGACTAATGTGAATATATGTTTAATAATAATGTATATGTAGAACCTATATCAGATTGCATGCCATCTTGGGGAGGGGGAGGGGGAGGGAAAGGAGCAGGGAAAATTTAAAACTTGTGGAAGTGAATGCTGAAAACAAAATATTAATTAATTTTTTAAAAAAAGAAATGAATGTTGAAAACTATATATGTAATAGGAAAAACTAAGATATTATATTTACAAAAAAAAATACTCAAAAGACCTAGTCCAGTCCTTAGCCACATTCTCAACAAGTAGTTATCTAGGCCCCATTTGAAGACCCCTAGTGATGGGAGAACTCACTACCCACTAAGGTAGCAAATTCCATTCTGGAATAACTCTGGAAGCTTTTGCTTACATTAAACAGAAATCTGCTTCTCAACTCCCTATAATACCCATTGCTTTTATTTATGCCCTCTGGGGCTAAGCACAAGACTTCCCCCTGGCTGCCCTTCAAATACTGAAGACATTTGCTATGTTCCCCACTCCCAAATCTTTTTTGCTCCAAGTTAGAATTTTTTCAACTGATACTCATATGACATGGTGGACAGTACTCTCAGTATCCTGGTTGCCCTCCCCCTGCTTGTCCTTGTCCTTCCTAGGGAGTAGGCAAAAAAAAAATCTTTGAGTTTTCTTTGTATCTTCAGTCATTACTCCTGTGCCTGGCATGTAATAAGCATTTAATAAATGATGTTTATTGATTGATTAATTGATTGAGGTGGTCTCACCAGGACAGAGTACAACAGGACTATTAGCTCCTTCTGCATTAACACTATGCCTTTCTTGACAAATCCTAAGGTTGGAATAACTTTTTTGGCTGCCAGGCCTCACTGCTGACTCATTTTGAGGCTGCAGTTCACTAAAACCCACAGGTTTTTTTTCACATTGATCTACTTTCTAGTTATGTCTCCTCCACCCTCAATTTTTGCACTTGATTTTTGAACCCAAGTGTAAAACTTTCAAGGCATGTCACCTAGTCCTTAAATATCTGGGTGCGGTCTCTCCTCCAAATTCCAACCAATAGGTTAACCCTTTTGTGGTCAGCCAGCTTGCTTCCTTGCAGACATTTCTTAGGGATAGATAGCTACTATTATGTTTAAAAAAAAAAAACCAGAGCCATGAAAGGCATGTGGCGGTAAAGACTACCAAAAAATAAATTTTTTCATGAAAGATAGATTGGGGATGAGAGAGGAATGATTTGCAAGTGGTTCTGTTAAAGAGCCAGAATGCATTAAAAGAAAAAAAAAGAAAAAAGCCAGATCATAGCATCAGCTACCATAGTCATTAGTTTGAGGAAATTTTTCAGTGGGCATGAGAGGTGAACAACCAGGCTTGTGACTCCCTTGCCTTTTAATTATGACTGCACAGTGTCGCTATGTGCAGCAGAGGCTACTGGCTTGTCTGAACCGCCTGGAGCTCGGTTTGCCGCACTACTATTTATTTAGTCCCTGATAACACATGGGCTTTCAGACCTTGGACAGCAGTTCACGTTGCCTGGATGGTTCAGTACCACAGACAGCGCTTGTTTACTGTCTGAGAGGAAGCCGATAGAGGTAAAGGAATAAACAAGTGCTGACCTATAGCCCTCCTCTCTCCCTACTCTGAACAGTAATAACAAGCAGAAAGCTGCAGTTTTAATTTAACTCTATTTATGCTTCCACTGACATCCTCCTTTGATGGCTCATTACAGTGTAGAGGTGACCTTTGATTCTCAAAGACTGTGTCAGTGGAGCCCAAGCTCTGGCAGATCCTATCAACTGGGAAAGACTACAAGTACAGAATCTGGCAATGTACCTTGTATCTGTCATCCTAGGATAAGCCTAGGTAAGTTTTAAGAGGCTAATAACCCTAGGGTTGGTCTTCAGATGATGTTTTGTTTTGTTGTGAACCACAGCAACTCATAAAACTGTCCACTGGGACATGGAGAAGATGCAATCTTTGTCAGTGAAGGTAGTGCTAACATTTAAAAAACAAAACAAAACATGTTTTTGAATTTTTACAATATATGCCCCAGCAAGACACAATATGGCTCACTTAAGGAACTGGGAGGAAAGTTATTGTCTCAGAGCAGGAAAAAAATGGGAAGGAGACTGAAACAAAAGCCTTTTGCTGATTTTTCTTCTTAAAACATGCAGGGGGAAAACATTGAGGGGTAGGGGCTATGAGAATAAATATGGGATCATGGGGCTAATCAGAACAATCCATAGAAAGGGTCAGACTTTCCAAGACAAGCTGTGAATTTTGATGGCTTTCTGGTTGGGTTTTTTTTTTCCATCACAAAAAAGGTCAAAGCTTTCAGAGGCTCAAGCAGGAATTGGTGTATTAGTGTGCTGGAGAGGCAAAGACTACCAGGCAACAGAGCTCTGGAGGTAGGAGGCATACAGTAATTTACACATGGGCACAAAGAGGCATAAGACATTCATTGTATTAGCTTTCTGCAATCTGGCTTCTAATCCCATCATTCCACTGGCCTTGTGCTTCTGAAGCCACTGGCAAAGTTCCTTGCCTTTTCACATATAACTTGCATGATCCTAGACCTCTCTAGGGTATTTGCCAGTGGCCACCCTTCCTCCTTTGATTCCAGTGACGTTCTGTGTTCTCTCTCTACTGTTGACTTCTCTCAGCCTTTTCTGCCTCGAGCGACTGTTTCTCCTCCTTCCCTAGCTCAGCTTTCACTTGCTGCCCTTCACTCTTTATACTCTCCCTCTAGGAGATCTCATCCACCTACACTGCTCTCCCCTTTTATGTAGATGACTCCAAGCTCTCTATATCCAGCTTTGATCTCTCCTCTGAAGGTCAGTAGCACATTTCCAGTTGCCTGTTGGACACTTCCACATGAATTTCCCACTAGCATCCCAAAGTTATCATTCCTGAAATCAAACATACTCTTGCCCTCCCTCCAGACTTCATGTTATTGTCACTTTTGCCTCATCCTTCTCCTCCTAAACTCAGTCAAGTTCACCTAATCCATCCCCCTGTACAATGCATCAATCTCTTCTACAACATCCCTTGAAAATGAGAATCCAGACTTTGCCTGAGCACTTCTAGTAACAGGGAGTTCATTACCTCATTAGGCAATCCATTCTAATTCTGAACGTCCCAGGCATTCCCTGTCTCCATGTCTTTGCTCATGCTGTTCCCTCCACCTGAAGTATTCTCCTCTCCTCTTCTGAATCCCTACCCCCTTTACTATCTGCAGCTGTAGGCAAGTTAGCTTGGAACACTACTCCATGTGGTTCTGGCTGTGAGAAGGAAGGATGAGTAGATAAAATGAATGACTGGACATGTAAAACCAGAAAGAGTGAGGAGGCTTATTTAGTGACTGTCTCTGGTGATAGCAGTGAGAACTGGGATTTAGACACCTAGATAACTACCTGGGGGCTCAGCATACAAGAGTTAGGAGATCTTAGGAGCCAGACCAGTGACCCAAAGTCTCTTACAACTTCTCTCACCCTCAGAATGCTTCGAGCTGGCTCCCTGAGTCACTGTACGTCAAACTCTATGAGTTGCAGAAGTGGGACTGCTAAAGTTAGAAGTCTCCAAGCTGCCAATTAATTCTGTGCAAAAAGATGTTTACATCAGCCTCCACTTTGAGTTTGGGCTAATTCTCACAATCTCCTGGCAGTCTGGGGCCTCCTCAAAGAGTGGTTTCTGGTCTCCAATCCTCAGAGCTGGATAGTGTGGCTTATGTCAAAATAATTAATAGGTACCAGTTCATGCTCCCTTTTCTTTTCTCCCTCCCCTCTCACTCTGAGACTACATAAGGATCATATATTTTAGAGCTGAAAGGTAGCTTGGAGGCCTCTAGCTCCAGCTTTGATCTCTCTAACTGCCCCATTTCATAGTGGGAAGAAGTGGGTCTTAGGGAATAAAATGACTTGCCCAAGGTCACACAGCTAGTAGCAGACATGAGATATGGACCCAGGATTCTAAATCCACTGTACTATTGTTGCACCTCCTTGGTAGCAAAGATCCTTGTTCAGTCACTTGCCCTTGCTCCTATTTTCCCCTGCCAAAATGCAGGGTTGTGGATTTTAGTGACTTCAGAATTCCCCCACTGTTCCCAGCCTCCTCTGTCCACTTTACCTACATGCTCAGATCTTCCTTATCCTTAAGAAAGGTCCCTTGCCCCACCTCTTTCTTCCTCTTCACCAACAAACCTCTAGAAAAGAATGTCTATACTCACTGCTTCCATTTACTTTTCAACCCTCAGCAGTCTGGCTTCTGTCCCTATTATTCAACAGAACCTGTTCATTCTGAAGTCACCAGTGACTTCTTTATTGACAAATCTCATGACCTTTTCTCGGTCTTCATCTTCTTTGACCTTTCTGTGGTATTTTGTAATGCTGAACACCCTTCTCCTGTGATATTGCCTCCTCTGATGGCTGCTTATAATGCTGCTGGACGCTATCATGGTTCTCTTTTTCTAATGCTTCTTCATCTCTCTCCCGAGTTCCTCTTCTTCTTCCCATTCCCTAAGTAGCAGTATTCCCCAAGGCTCTGTTGTCAGCCCCCTTTTCTTCCCTGTCTTCACTCTCTCCCTTGGTGATCTCATCCCCTCCCACGGCTTCAATTATCACCTCTATGCAGATGAATGCCAAATCTACATCTCCAGCCCCCAATCTCTCTCCCCTGTGTTTCAGTCAAGAATTTCCAACTGCCTTCTGGATAATCTCCACCTGAGTGTCCTCCTAATACTCAACATGCTCAAAACTGAATTGCCATCTTTCCCTCCCAAACCTGCCCTTTCCCCTCGATTTCCTAGTCCATTTGGGAGCCCAAATCACCAGCCCAATCACCCAGACCCCACCCCTCAGAGTCATCTTTGGCTCTCTCTTCTCCTTCCCCCTCCCCCACATCCAATCAATTGCCAAGTCCTTTTGATTCTGTCTCTGAAATATCTCTCATATCAGTCCTCTTCCTTCCCCTTACACTGGCATTTTCCTAGTCCCACCTGAAGGCTCTCTCCTCTGACCTATCCTTCACACTGCTGCCAAGGTAATCACCCAGATGCAGAGGTGTGACCATATTACTCTCTTACTTAAAAATCTTTAGTGGTGCCTGTTGCCTGCAGAAGACATTCTGGCACTTGAGGACCTCCACAGTCTATCTTAAACTGACCTTTTGAGCTTGATCTCACCATATTCCCCTTCATGGAATTCTATGCACAGCATCCCACCTCCATGCATTTGTACATGCCTGGATGAGACTCCATCCCCATGGCTGCCAGCTGAAAGTCTTCCCTTCCTTCACTTGCTCTTTAAGGCCTTCCTTGACCCACCTAGTTGGTGATCCTTTCCTCCCTTAATTTTTCACCCCTCTCAATTTGACCTCTTTTAGGCACTTATCCCATTCTGCTCTCAATTACATATGGTTGCCTACCTATCTCACTCCTCCCCCAGCATCTAGCACAGGGCTCTAGAAACAATAGATTCCAAATAAATGCTGTGGAAGTTAACTGTTTGTCCCTGTGATTCTTAACAACAATAAGATTTAATTCAGAGCCCATACTTGGGGTTCTCACTTCCTTCCCTCTGATCTATCATTCCTACCCAGCTCCCTGAACAGTGAGTCTGCTTCTTTGTTGGGGAGCCCTCTCACCAGGCCTGGGGAAGGGGGGGATCCTGTGGCCTTTTGCCTGTCTGTGACTTCTCACTGGGGTCCTTTCCATACTGTCTGGCACTCCTGGGCAGCTGTGGAGAGGCAGAACCATGCAACCCTAGGAGGGATTTTCCAGTTTCAAACCCTGTCCTGGGGGCAGACTCTCCTAAGCACTGTTGTACATCTAGTGGGCCATGCTGATTTGGCATTCCTCAATCACTCTGCTGTTTATTCAGGTTTCAGAGAATGAAGCAGCATGGTCCATGTGCCATTCATTTGCATGGTCCTCCCATTCATCCTCCTTCCACCTTCCAATTGTAACTGTTTTTGATTCCTGTTTCTCTCTGCAGGTAGATGGCTTTTTCCTGTTGGGGTCCTGGGTGCATCCCTCCAGCTTCTTATGGCAGGGCTACTCCCTCACCCAAGCAGTCGATATGGCCCTGGTTCTAGTCCTAGGAAAGTTGACTTTCTCCTTAGCTCCCCTTTAGGGCCTATGACCTAGGCCCTGCTCTCTCTCTGAAAACATCCTGGATCTCTCTCTTCCTTCTTTTTGTTAGCTTTGGATTGTTCAAAAAGATATTAGCTCCCTATTCTATCCATGTGGATTCCTTCCTGCTTCTGTCCTCCTCTCTTCCCTTCTTCCTGGGATGGTCTTTTCCCTGCTTGTCCACCTGATCCTCCTTGTAAATTCTGGTGTTCATTTGGTCCTTCCAGTATCTGTGCCAGGCCTCCAAATCCCTCCCTCTCCTATACCCAGTGCTGTCCCAGTGCCTGAAGGTAGATCTCCTAACCAGGGCTTTACAATACATATTTTCATCTCAAAGACAACTCCCTTGGGCCTCCCTTAGGCCTCAGCTATTCTTTGAGCCATACTGAAAGCTTCACATTTATATTTTAGCAAGATAACTCTTACCTCTAGGGGAAGAGGCTTACCCCTCTGTTCCTGCTATACTCTGGGCTCTACCTCTCCTTGGCCCAAGGAAGAAAGGAAGCAAGTATTTCTTAAATGCACTTAAGAGTCCAGCCCACCGTCCACTGCCTGACAAGCCCCACAATGACAACTCTGACAAGTGGCCACCTAGCCTCTCGTTCCAATCTGGTGGAGCTCCAAGGAAGTTTTTCCCTTCTATCAATGGGAAATCTGCCTGTCACAATTTCCACCCATTCTTCCTTGTTTTGCCTTCTGAGGTCAAGCAAAACAATTCAAATCCCTCACACGCAATGACAGCCCTTCAGATGCCTTAGATTCAACCTTATTACTCAGACTTTGCACATTCATATACAGACATCTGAGACCTTGAGTATTATTACTTACTGCCCTTTTGCTGGACATTGCTTCTAGGGAATTATGGGATTGCTCCACTATTATTCTTCCTAAGTCAGATCTCTTACTATCTGTTTTTGAGGTTACATGTGAAGTTTTCTTTCTGTCTCTCCAATTTTGGCTTCTCCTTTCTCCTAGTTTTCTTCTGGACTTTTTGTCCTCTCTCTCTCTCTCTCTCTCTCTCTCTCTCTCTCTCTCTCTCTCTCCTCCCCATAATATTTTCATTGTTTTAATAATAAGACACTGACCTTTGGAAACTGGGGGTGTATCTGTGTATTTGTGTGGGCACTCATAAGACCAGTATTGGCCAGAGCCTTCCAGCTTCACCAGAGTTGGCCCTGTGGGATGCCCTGCCCAGGATATCTCCCCCTAAGCTCACACCCACTATTGTAAGGATAGGCAATTTTCAGGACCCTGAGATGCTCAGAGGATTCTATATGTTCCACTGGTCCCAATTTTCTAACTGTCACAAAACTAAAGCTGCTATACTTTAGAGGAAAGGGTTGGGAAGTAGAAGTCATGGAAAGGCCCGAAATCTGAGTTCTTGTATTGGCTTTCACTCTTCTGTGACTTTAGCCCTCAGTTTCCCCTCCACAGAATAGGGAGTGGCAATCTCTGCCTTGCTTACCTCATGAGTGTGTCATAAGATTCCAAATAAGTAAATGGAGGAAGAAAAGGTTTTTGAAAAGTTCTAAGTACCGTACAAACAAAAGCAATAACTATAATGAACTCTCATGGTTAATTCAGTATAATTTTCTATGTGTCACACCTGGGGACCCATTCAGAAAAGGGACCAGGCCACCATTGGAACCAACAGCACAGTCTTTATTGGCCATGGATTAGTAGGTATGTACTAAGCACTTGTCAAATTGAAATGAATCAACAAGCTGGCCTTTAATTCTATTTGTTGACCCCAAAGTAATCCTTCTCCACTGCTTTGGCCACCTCATATACTCTAATGTGTACATATAATTATATGTTGGTTATTTCATTCTTCCTGTTCCACTCCCCACCTGACCTTCGTGCCCAGCTGCTTGACAGTTTCCTATATGCTTCTGTATCCTATTTGTTCTGGTTGGGTATCTGCCCTAGGTCTGTCCATTCTGGGTTGGAAGCACTGGGAAACTGGGCTGAGAAGATATGCTTTGGAATTTGCACTGTGGGCAGCCAACTTACCATGTGCAACTAAAGAGGGGTGGACAGTAAAGAGGATGGGCAAAATGAACTGTGACTGGCTGGAAGCCCAAGCTGGTGTGACAAGAAACAGTCCCAAACCAAGTGAAACAGCATGGTCTACCTGGGCATGTAAGTGATAGTGTGGTGTACTGGACCAGAGGCCGCATAACCTGGACTCTAAGACCAACTGAGTCACTGATGCCCAAGAAACTCCTAGCATGGAGCCAAATAGTAGACAATGTGGGAGATTCTGAAGCACATGGAGTCCATGGTACTTAGGCCCCTACACCAAGAGTCAGACTTCCAGTCCGCTACTAACCTACTTCCCCACTTAGCCTTTGGGTCCAGTTGCTCATCAGCTCCCCATATCTGGTCTGTCTCATTTGTGCTGGATAACTCATTGTGTGACCTTGGGTAAGTCACTTTGCTCTGTGGGCCTCAGTTTCCTCCTCAAAGGTAAAATGGAGTG
>NW_027187270.1:2657377-2672072 GCF_028583685.1 Petaurus breviceps papuanus
CATTTGTGTGTCTTTGTGTCATTTCCTTAAGATTCTTAGACAGCAGACCATTATCATTGATATTTAATGCAGATATTTTTCCTACTTGACAGTTTTTGTTCCTATTCCAAGGTCATGAATTTTTTATGCCCCAAAAAAAGCTTTTTTAATTGTATGTAATCAAAATTGTCTGTCTTTTCTGTCAACTCCCTTTTTCGGTTAAGAATTCTCTCCCTAGCCATAGGTGGACAAACTGTCCCATTCTTCTCTAACTTTTTTATGATGTAACCTTTTTTACATTCAGGCCACAAGACCATTTGGAGTTTATTGAAATACATGGTGTAAGAAATCAGTCTAAACCTCATTTCTGCCAAACTGTTCTTGAATTTTCCTATCAGTCCTTGTCAAATATAGAGTCCTTCCCATAGGAATTTATGGTCTTGGGCTTATCCAATGCTTGGATAATGTTTTCAACAATTTCTTGCTTCTACAGATGAGAAAACTGAACACCCAAAGATGTAAAGTTATTTGCCTAAGTCCCTGCTCTCGAGAAGCTTATAGGCTTACAGTGGGTACAGTATGAATATAAATGCACACATATACATATGTGTGTGCATGCACATGAGTATATGCATGTATACATGCATGCACACACACCAGATACAAATAACCTGATCATGTGATCAGGGGTGGGAAGGGAACAAGGCACTAAGCAGCTAGGGGACAAGAAAAGTCTCCTGCAGAAGCTAGCATTGAAGTGAATCTTGAAGGAAAATAGGAATTCTAAAAGGCAGAGGTGAGAAGAGAATCCATTCTAGGCATGACACAGAAAGAGGAAATGGAGTGTCTTGTGTGAAGAATGGTAGGAAGGTGAGCTTATCTGGGCCATAGAGTACTTGGAAGAAAGTAATGTAGAAGGAAGCTAGAAAGGTAGGATGAAGCCAGGTGGTGAAAAGTTTTAACGCCAAACAGAGGAGTTTATATTTTGTCCTAGTGCTAATAGTGAGTCAGTGAAGTTTACTGAGTAGGGGAGCGGTTAGAATTAGACCTTAGGAAAATCACTTTGATAAGAAGGAGCAGAGCTCAGATTTGAGCCCAGGTCCTTTGACTCCAATGTCAGTGTTCCTGCCGCCATGTAGTACAGTGGACATGGAGAAAGGAACTAAGAAGAGAAACAAAATTAATGAGAGAGAAAGAGAGAGGGAGAGGAGACAGAGAGAGAGAGACAGAGAAGAGAGAGAGATGGAGGAGAGAGACAGAGAGAGAGACAGAGAGAGAGAGGAGAGACAGAGAGAGAGAGAGGAGAGAGAGAGACAGAGAGACAGAGAGAGAGAGAGGAGAGAGAGAGAGACAGAGAAGAGAGAGACAGAGAGAGAGAGAGAACACTAAACATGGAAGAGAGGCAGAGAAAACAAATGAGAGAAAAATTACAATATTTACAAATGGTAAGGTACTTTAGATACCATCTAGATCAACCTCTTCCTTTTGCAGCTAGGGAAATTGAGATGAAGAGAGGTGAAATGACTTGCCCAAGGTCATTTGTCCAGCTGGCATTTGAACCCATGTCTCCACACTCTAAATCTAATATTCTTGCCATATTGTTTACTGGACAAATAACGAAGATTGGAAAAATGAACAGACCATCTCTAGCCAGGGACAAAGGTACAGTCTCCTTAGGTGGGGGCCATATCGTAGAGTGAGTTAATGACTGAGATTTATTGTTATTTTCCCTTCAGGTGGATTTTTTCCATCTTTTGTCTGCTCTGTATATACAGGGACAGTTCAAAATCAGAGCCTTAGATGTGTCTTAAACCTGTCTCAAGGGCCCTGCAATCACCATGAGATTGTGCTCCCTGATAACTGCTGAAATGAAGGAGTTCAGGAAGTCACAGAGTGCCATGGCATCTGGGCCCATCCCACCTCAGTCTAGCCCAAGTAGGAGACTAAGCAGAACCAAAGGAGGTTTCTGAGAGCAGCCAGTCAGCCCTGAGTCACCTGGGGTGGTGAGATGGGTGAGGCTGCCGGGGGGGGGAGAGGAGGGGAAATGCATCTTGTTGAGAAAATAAGTTCCAAGCTGATGGTGTCAACATGGAGACTCTAAGGGCCTGGGCACTGACATTCAACACTTTCTAAATCTATGACCTATGATCCTAGCTAGACAATGCCAAAGAAAGAAATCACTCAGCACTCTAGGCTCTGTGTTGAATAGACCATGAAGCCATCATGGTGCAGTGGTAAGAATGCTGCATGACCAGGATTCAAACTCCATCTCTGGTGCTTTTGATCTATGTGACCTTGGAACTTCTGTGAACCTCAGTTTCCTTACCTGTAAAATGAGAAGCCTGGATCAAAAGATCTCTCAGATCTCTAGATTCTATATGTGACTGCATAAGTTACTTCATTTCCCTGGTCCTCAATTTCCTCATCTGTAAAACAAGGGGGTTGGATAGTTGGCACCTAAGGACCCTTCCAGCTCTGAGTCTCATCTATGAGATCTCTCTCTCCAAATCTATGATTGTATAATCTTAACTTTAACTGGGAAGTCTATTTCTATCCTCCCCCAGGTCATTGAGTGATTCCTTTGAGGGATTCCTCTGGTGTTTTGATGGTCTCTCTACCATGGACAGTTCTATGGAAGGTCTTGGAGAGTGCTTGTGCTGGGTGGTGGCAGAGACTCCAATGGCCACTGCCTGCCCCAATGGCCCATCAAATCCCAGAGGTGAGAGGGGCAGCTTTGTTTGAGAGCTGCTCTTTAGAAGACTAAAGACTTGTCCCCCTGCTTCCCAGTCTGGAGAGAGCATTTCCACTAGAAAAGCTCAGGGCAGTCTGAATTTTCCTGGGTCAGTGCATGTCAGCAATTTCTGGAGAATCGTAGCACCAGGAGTTTTTTAAGTGAAATCTCACATCAGCTAATTTAGCTCCTGCTGTCCTCATCTTCTTTTGTCCATGAATAAGGGCCCTTTCTCTTGTCACTATAGCTTCGAAGCAGCCTATCACTGGGGTTTCTCCAGTGTAGCACGAAGGCAGAAGGGCCATTTAAGATGAAGAAAGAGAGCCCTAAATGACCCTGGCCCTCCCCCATGGAGGCCTAAGCCCCTGAACAGAAAAGAGAATTGCAGAAACTTAAGAGTTGCATGAGACCTTAGAGGTCACCTCTTCGAGCCTCCCACCCAGGACAAGAGGCCCCACTGCCACATCTCTGACAGGTAGAAAGCTAGCCTTTGCTTGAATACCTCCGAAGATGGGGGAACTCACTGCTTCGGAAGGCAGTCTTTTCCAGGGTTAGGAAACACTGGCTGTCAGAAAGGGTTCCCTGGGATTTAATCAAAATCCTTCCTGATCCTAGTTTTGCTAACTAGGATCAAGCAAAATGAATGTAACCCCTCTTCTACAAACCTGCCTTTCAGATATTTGAAGATCATTATTATGACCTCCCCCACTCTTTTCTTCTCCAGGCAAAAATGTCCATTTTGCTTGACCATTATTCATGTGCATAGCATTTGGTCCCCTTGTCCTGGTTGCCCTTCTCAGCACTGGTTCCAGTTTGTCTGTGTCACTGTTTTCTCTTCTCGATATTTTCTCCAGATCTTTTGCTTTTCTTATAAGATACTCCACTTTCTCTTCTACTATTTCATTATTCATATTTTGTTTAGTTATTTCTTGATCTCTTATGATTTTTCTGGCTTCCCCTTGCCCAACTCCAATTTTCAAAGTGCCATTTTCTTCCTTAAGATTCTGGATCTCCTTTTCTAATTGGTTGACTTTTCTTTCGTAATCTTCTTGTGTTTTTCTGGATTATTCTTATGGGTTGTTTTTTTAGTTTTTCCTCCATTTCTATGATTTGATTTTTAAAGTCTTTTTAAAGATCTTCTATGAATTCTTTGTGGGCAACTGACCATTTGACATTACTCTTTGGAGTGGAGGAGGGTTTCATTACTTCAGTATCCTCCTCTGAAGATGAACCCTGGTCTTCTCTATTTCCGTAATAGCTTTCTAGGATTAGATTCTTTCTCCTTTGCCCGTGCATTCCATGTTACTCTTTGAAATTTGATGCCCACAATTAGACAAGACATTCCAGATGCAGTCCCACCAACAGGGAACAGTGGAATTATAGTATCCCTATTTGGATCACTAGGTTTCTATTGCTTCAGTTTGATTTCACTAGTTTTTTTTTTCAAAAGTTGCTGTTAGCTCATATGCCAGACCTTACAGTTACTCCCTATTAAATTTAAGCTACAGAGTAGTGATTACTCCATGGTTTTGAGTCCTTGTTCCAGTGCTTAGGCCAATGCTATGGGACCTTAAACAAGTCAGTTAACTTTTCTGAAGTTCAGTTTCCTCATATGTAAGAAGGGCGATGCTACAGAGGGTCATAATGAGGTATGTATATCCTAAACTTCAAACTGCATGCAGATGTAAGTCATCATTATTATTTATTTTAGCCCACTGTTCCAATCTATTAAGATTTTCCTGGATCCTGATTGTGGCATCCAAGGTATTAACTATACTCAAGCCCCACCACCCCCCATAAAACTGACAAGTATATTTTCTGTGTCATTAGCCACGTCATGGGTAACAATGTTTTTTGTTCTTGTTTGTTTTGTTTTTGTTTTGCAGGGGGGAAGGTGGGGCAGTTGGGGTCAAGTGATTTGCCCAAGGTCACACGACTAGTAAGTGTTAAGTATCTGAGGCCAGATTTGAACTCAGGTTCTCCTGACTCCAGGGCCTATGCTCTATTCACTGCACCACCTAGCTGCCCTGATGGGTAACAATGTTGAACAGATCAACCAGAGACTTCTTTCTGTGTTGCCATCTATCAATCAACACTCTTTGTTAAGAATGGATCCATGTCTATAATAGTCATTTTACCTAGCTCATATTTCTCTGCTTTGTTGACAAGGACATCATTACATTTGACAAATGTTTTTCTGTCAAAATCAATCTCTACTATACCAGAAGTATTCCTTTGACCTAATCTAGCAATACTAAACAAATAAATGAGACAGGAAAATGGAGCTAATTCGGCATGACTTTTGTAAGGAGATCCATGCTGGCTCTTGGTGATCACTGCTTTCTTTTTTAAGCACTCACAAAGCTACTGTTTAATAACCTGTTTGCAACTTTTGCCTGGCATTGATGTCAAACTCATCAGTCCATAGTTACCAGAATCTACCTTTATTATCTCTTTGAAAATTGGGACATTCGCCTATCTGGCATTTCTCCAACTCTCTCTGATTCCTCAGTGATTGCCAGAAGTGGTTCTGCAGTTGCATCTGCTAGTCTTTTCATCACTCTGACCTTTAATTTCTGTGGACCCAGACATTTTCACTCATTAAAATGGCCAAATGTTCTCTCTATGTCTGACTAGGACTTTAATTTCTTTTATAAGAACATGGAACCTGGAGGCAAGAGACTTGGGTTTGAATGCCACTTCAGATAATTATTAGCTGGGTAATCAAAAGCATGTCCCTTCCTTTCTCTGCAGCTCATCTTTCTCTTCTCTAAACTAGGGTTAATAATACTTACACTGCTAACTACCTCACAGGGTTGTTATGAGCAAAATGCTATAGAAATGTGAGCTTGCCCATGTGACCTTGGGCAAACCATTTTTCCTGGATGAACTTCATCTATAAAATAAAGGGATTGTACTACATGTAGTAGATGACTAGTTCATGGTTTTGGGGAAACTGATCTGGTCAAGTAAGGACTAAATGTGGAGTTGAGTCCTCTGAATGTATGCCTAGAATAAGCTGGGAATCAGTTTCTTTGGTCTTTGCTGCAAAATCTGATGGCAGATGTGTACCTGCAGCTAGGGTGCATCTTGGCAAGAGACTGCAGTAAATGGAATCTGGATTTGTCACTGAGTCTGCAATGAGTTGGAAAAAAAATGTGAATTTAACATGAGACTAACTCTTTGCATCCAGGGCAATTGGGAAACATGATAGAGATTGATTTCAAGGAGACCTGTCGCATTTTGGTCCTGAGAGCTAAATCCCCTAAGGCCTGGAGGACAACTCTGAATAATGCATAGAAAAAATGGCTCTGCATTCCTCCTCAATTTCATTGACTTTCAAAAGGCTTCTGACAGGCAGCCTAGAAACATGCTGGGGAGTCCTATTGCCCTGCCGTAAGGAATGACAGGGTTGTCCACATTGCTGGAGTTGTGCAGAGAGGTGCAAAGCATGCTCTAAAGGGCAAGAGACAGTCATGGGTCTTTTAAAGAAGTTTTACCATTTGTCACTCGGTGCTGTTTGCAATTGCCCCAGACTGGTGAGTGGGCAGGGGTTGGCACCCTTCCAGAGATGGCATGCCAAATTTCATCCAGTCCATCCACAAGCCTGGAGGAGGAGAGGAAGAAGGGGTTAGATGTGGTAGTTCCCTTCATAGAAGGGGGGCAGGTATGCAAGCACTGGGGAGCAGGAGGGTTGGTGGGGGTTTTCCTGAGCTTTGCCCAGCTAATAAATATCTGAAGTGAGATTCAAGCCCAAGTCTCTTGCCTCCAGGTTCCATGTTCTTATAAAAGAAATTGAAGTCCTAGTCAGACAGAGAGAGAGAGAGAGAGACAGCACTTGGCCATTTTAATGAGTGCAAATGTCTGGACCCAGAGAAATTAAAGGTCAGAGTGATGAAAAGACTAGCAGATACAACTGCAGAATCACAGTAATCACTGAGGAATACTTTTTCAGAAGTACTTACAGAATACATGTTATTCTCTGTATGACCTTGAAAGAGTCCTTGTTATCTCCCTAGACCTCAGTTTCTCTCTCTCTCTCTCTCTGAAAAATGAAGAAGTTGGTGAAGGATATGGAAAAAACCTCAAGATATGCCAGTTAAGGTTCATTTGAAGGAACTGAGAGAGGCAGGAAATGTGCTGAGGTGGATAAATAGCAGCCCTTGGAGTCAGGAGGAATCGGGGACAAATCTCACACTTCTGAGCTATGTGGCCCTGGGAAAGTCACTTCACTCCTTAGTCTGCTTCCTCATCTGTAAATGAGAGGGCTTGACCCAATGACCTTTAAGGGACCTTCCCACTCTAAATCTATAAAAATAATAACAACAACATGTATATAGAGCTTACGATATGCCAGGCACTGTGCTAAGTGCTTTACAATTATTATCTTATTTGATATTCACAACCCTGGAAGGTAGGTGCTATTATTATCCCCACTTTTTTTTGACAGATGAGGAAACTGAAGCAAACAGAGGCTACGTGACTTGTCCAAGGCCACACAGCTAGTAAGTGTCTAAGGTCATATTTGAACTCAGGTCTTCCTGACTTCCAGTCTAACTCTCTATCCACTGCCGTGCCACCTAGCTGCCTGTGTGCTACAAATGTTTATTTTGGAGAAGAGAAGACTTGGAAGAGGAAGGTTGGCAGGACATTGAGAGTATCTGAGGGACCGTCACGAGTAAGATGGATCAAACTTGTTCTTCTTGACCCCAAAAGCTGATAGTAAAATAAAGCTTCCTAACAAATAGGGCTATCCCAGAAGTACAATGGGTTACCTCAAGAAGCACTAAGTCCCGTCACACTAAAGACCTTCAAAGCCTGAATGAGCAGAGATTCTCGTTCAGGTGTGAATTGGGCTAGTTGACCCTGAAGGTCCCTCCCAACTCTGCCATTCTAGAATTCAGCCTTCCTAGCTGGCCTTTATTTCCCTCATCTGTAAAATGAGGGAGTTGGACCGGGTAACTTCCAAACTCCCTTCCAGTTCAAAATCTCAGATTCTGTGATGTCTGAGAGCCCAATCCTACTTGAATACTCACTTTGGGAGGCCAAGTGACCCTTGCCTCCCAGGGATCTCAGCTGAGAAGATATCATACATACATGAAATACCTACAGGATGGGCCAGAGAATCCAGTTTCACACTGTCTCCTAAAACCTCTACATGCTATTGGAGCTCAGAGAAGAGAAATGTCATTGTGAGCCAGCATTGTCACCAAAGGCTGGGGATCACACAAGGCTAGAGCTTGAAGAGGCCATGGAGACCATAGAATCTAACCTTTTCATATTACAGAGGAGGGCCCTAAGGACCAGATACTTGGACATGTAAAGCAGCATGGAAATGGCAGGGATCATTATCACTGGTTGCCTAGGCTGGACTGGTTTACATCTCGGCTACCCCATGATACAATGATCCTTGCCACCTCCTGGCAATACCACACAACTTCTAATCGTGGAAGGCCACAGTCTCAAATTTTTCAAGTAGATTTCAAGTAATCTAAAGGGTAACAGAAAGATGTACAGTGGATATAAATAGGCATGCCACCCAGCAATGACACACATGCCAACTGTCACAAAAGACATTGGAAGATGTCAGACCAGAAAAGAAAGTGGGCTCGTGGCCCAAGAACTATTATTAGTTAAGCAGACCTTTTGGGGTTTTGCTGAGACCTAATCATGCAGAAAATTATTTCTATGAGAAAATGCATTTGGAACTCTAAACCAACTGTTGGAAAACAACTGGTCATATGTAAAGGGTGACCTGTCATTTGTCTTGTATCCACTGCCCCTTCCCTTCAGTGATGGCCACTGAAAGTACAAGATATTAATATATAGAAATTTAATTGAATTTTTATTTTGGACTAAACTGTAGCTGTATTGCATCCAAGTCCCCATAGGGTACAAGCATTTCGACATCCTGGTCTTCCCTTATGGAATAAGATCTCCAACATATTAATATCCTTCTTAAAATGTGGACCCCAGAACTAACCACAATTCTTCAGATTCAGTCTGACCAGGGCAGAGGACAGAAGGATTGGCATGCCCCCATTCCTGAACACTATGTCTCTCAATGTAGTCCAGGATTGCATTAGCGTTTTTGACTGCCGTAACTACCATAGCACTCTGTTGATTGACTTTGCATTCCACTAAAACCCTCAGATTTTTTTTCCTCACAAACTGCTATCTAGTTACATGCCCCCTCCCCATCCTGTTCTTGTAAAACTTAATTTTGGAGCCCACATGTAAAAGGTTGCGTTTATCCTGATTAAATTTCACTATTCAGATTCTGCCCATCCTTCTAGATTATTGAAATCTTTTATGTGGTGCTGGCTCTGTCATCCAACATCTTATCTCTTACTCCTAGCACTGTGTCATCTGCAGATTTGATTTGCATGCAATTTAAGCCTTCATTTTAGTCCCTGACAAAAACGATGACCAGCACAGAACCATGGTCAACTCCTTGAGCCTTCCATACTTGATACAGGAATTCCTCCAAGTTGACTCTGACTACCGTCCTCCATCCCCTCTTCACTTCACCCCTTTGCCTCTCAATATACTAAAGATCATTGCTACAGTCATTTAAGCTACTGACACCAGTGACCTGGCAGACCAACCATGACCTCTAGGAGAGCATTTCAAATAGGAGCACAGCCCTTCCAGAGAGTGGCAGCTGTTGGGAGCCTCCTTGCTAGCTGTAGGGTGGTGCCTGACAGGCCATTTCAGATCTTTTCAGCAAATGTCCCTGGCCAGTCTTGGTCACCTGCACGTATTCCCATTGATCTGCACAAGTGGCAGGATCTGCTCCTTTGGAATCCTGAAAAAGCTGAGGGGCATGGGGTAAAAGTGAGCCTAGATCATGACGTAGTTCACAAGCTACTCACAGAGGCACAGCATGACACTGACATGTAAATAGTTCCACAGAACTCCATTTTCTGGGGATTCTGTCCTGCTAGGCTTCTAAAAATTGTACTCATTTCTATTCCTTGAAGTCATAAGCACCTGAAAATAGGGGGCTCAGAATAACAGTGCCTCTTCATCTCTAACTTTAGGATGGCTAGAATAATCCCTGACAGGTGCAACTAACAAGCCCCACCTCTGACAGTCACCCTTTTTCTGTGCTTTCCCCTCTGCTCCTAGAATGACAGACGACTTGGTGACCTGGATTTCCCTTCCAAGCACTATGGAGAAGATGTATGTTGCCCTTTCCCAGAGATAATGTTTTGACTCCTTCCCAGAAGCAGCACAAAGCATGAAAAGTTGTCAGGAAGGGGTGCTCAGCAAGACCCTGTTAGTAACATGGCTCATACAGAAATATGTTTGGTATGACTTCACATGTACAATGTGTGTCATATTGCTTGCCTTCTCAATGGATCAGAGAGGGGCTGGAAGGAGGGAGAGAATTTGGACCTCCAAATTTAAAGAAATGAATGTTTACAAAAAGGCTGTTAGTAAAAGTAGTATCAAAGGAGTCAAAAATACCAGTCTCCATGTTCCACAACCCAAATGGACTGAAAACAGACAAGGAGGAGATACATTTGATCCATTCAGAGGATAACAATGATTTGAATGGTAGCAACAATGTCTCTGGGAGCCAATAGGTCAACCTAGAAGCATAGAATTCTTGTTCCGTGGAACTTTAGACTATAAGCTCCATGCCAAGATACACACAAAAGTACATTGGTGTGTTAGGCAGCTTCTCTATTGAGGCTTCATGGGGGAAAGCAGATGAGTATCACACTGGATAAGAAAGCTTGGAAGGCATTTCCATTGACAAGGTAGGCTGGGGAAAGGGAAGGACACACACCCATGAGGCCATGATCTGACAAAGTTGCAAGGTAAACACTTATATTTATCTATATTTATATAGATAGAGAGTCAGTTATGTAACCTTGTACATAATAGATTAGATAGTCAATAGATTTTTAAAATAAACAGATGAGACCTCAGATATTCAAACCCCTCATTTGGCAAACGAGGAAACTGAGACCCAGACAGAAGTGACTCTCCTCCAGACAAATGAAGGGAAGTACCGGGTTTTGGAAGCCAGATCTCCTAGTTCTTGGTTTGAAGCTCTTCTCACAAATTCTGCTGCCCCTAAATTTCAGGAAGGGCCCATAGAAATTCATAGACCTAGAAATGGAAAGGACTTTAGAGGTCACCTAATCTAATCTCTTCATTTTACAGTGAAGGAAAATGAAGCCCAGAGAGGGGAAGGAGATGACTTAGGAAATAAAAGAGTTGGGACTTGACCCCAGGTGCTCTCATTACAAGTGCCACAGCAGCTCTCTAGAAACCAAGAGAATGTCAAAACTGAAACCCCTGGAGATCACCTAGTTCAACCCCTTCGCATCATAGATGGAGAAACAGAGGCATAGAATAAAGGCTGGAACCTAGGCTCCTAATCCAATGTACTGCAGTGCAATTGCAACACCTACCCCTGTCTGTAAAGTAATTCCTTCTTACCCTCCATGGGATGGGAACAACGAACAACCATCAAGACGGTACTTTTCATCTCCCCTAAGGGATTGTCAAGAGGCTTAATGAGACACAGTGAGGTTGCAAAGGACCCTGCATACTGTGGGTGCTCAACAAGCATTGCCTCATCACTCTCATCAGAAGAAACAGAAAATACAATCTATAAATACAAATTGTCTGATTAGTCCTGCTCCCCAAAGTACACCTGGAAACATGCAGTCCCCTTCTCCTTCCTCCCACAGACACCATCTGCATTTGCTTCACTCCATTGCAACTTCTTGTCTATTTCCGGAACATTTTTACGTCGGTCTTTTTCCCAGTGAGATTTGCTTCACTCTCCACCATCTTCTTCCCAGCATGCTCAGCTTATGTCTTTCTCCAGAACCCAACTCATTCAGAGCCCAGAACAAGCAATGCCCCAAATCTACTGTAGAGGAAGACTGAGTGTCCTGCAGGGAGTGAAAAGAGGGGACAAAAGAATGAGAAGGGAGGGGGGACAAGGGGAGCAACTCAGGAGATTTCCTGATTCATCTGATGTGGCAGAGCTGGAATTCTTAAACCCCAATCTTTTTATTCCCAGCCCAATGCGCTTCCCATTGTGCCTTACAGGTTAGCTGAGACCCTAGTAACTATAGTTAGAACTTACATTTCAACAGTACCTGGTTGGGTATTATCATTCTCATTTAATAGATGGGGAAAATCAGACTTAGAGAAGTGGGTTAATTGTTCAGGGTCCCCCAGTTGGGAAAGGCCAAAGTTAGGATTTGAACCCAGGTGTTTTTGACTCCAAGTTCAGCACTGTTCTGAGGGCAACTGTTAGGCAGCATTTCAAGCACTGGCTTTACCACTTGAATATCTGTGTGACCTTGGGTAAGTTACTTCCCCTCTCTGTGCCTAAACTTCCTTAACTTGTAAAATGGTGGGGGAGGCAGGTTGAGTATATATTACGTGGCCTCCAAGTCCCCTTCAAGCTCTAAATCTGTATAAATATCTCTATCCCACTCCCACCCTATCCTGGAAGAAATCACTGGGAGGAAAGGGCCTCTGGTGTCTGGGGCAAAAAAACCTAACATCTAGAAGCCATTCCCAACCCTTGGGGGCTCTTGTGTGTCACAGGGGACCAGTCAGCATATTGGGGGTCTAGAACATAGATTTCAAGGACATTGTCTCACATCTTGGCTTGCCTATAGAGGTTTTCTGGAACTGGATGAACAGGTTCTATGTAGTTCAGTTGTAAAGAGCAAGCCCTTTCCACAGGCCATTTCAAGAATCCTCAAGCGGTGAGTCATGCCTGGCTGGTGAATCCCACAGGCTCCCGTTGGCAGGTGCAGGCTAGCTGACTAGCCTGCCTGTGCTCTGCATGTCAATTTCATGGGGAGGCAAAAGGAAGATGCTATCTGTCACCCCTTCCTCCCTCCTCCTGTGACAGGCAAGGGGAAGGGACGTTATATTCAATGCCTCCCTTCCTCCCCCACCCAGTGTGGTAATAGGGAGGCAGCAGATCTCCTCACCACGAAAAAGCCATATCAATAAGTACAGATATAAATAGAGCCATCCTTCAACCTCAGATTTTGGGGAAGCAAGTGGCCTATGGTCCACACAAGGCCAGGAGAAATGGGATCAGAGACCTATCAAGCTGTGACATCTGATCTAATGCCACATTTTACAAAAGATAAGAAACTGAGGAGGGAAAGTGATTTGACCAAGGCCACTCCAACAGTTAGAGTAAGTGGAAGATGTCTCAGAGATGAAACAACTAGAGACAATGAAATCTACAACCACAAAGCAGGGTAGATGTGAGAATATGCTCTAGACCTCATCTGTGTTCAATATACTCACAGGAAATTGACTAATCATGGAAGAAAAAACCCTAGGTAGCTTCAGACAACACTAGAACCATTCTTGCAATCCTCTGCCCTGCTCAGATCCCATCTCAGAGTACTGGGATTCCATTCTGGGCACCACTTTTTAGGAAGGACAATCATAAACTGGAGAGTTTCCAAAGGAGGATAATTAAGACAGGGAAGGGGATTGAGTCTATGTCATATGAGGACTGCTTAGAAAAAGTAAGTGCCTTTAGCCTGGAAAAGAAAAGATCAAGCATTTCAAGAACTGATCATGTCACTTACCTGTCCAAGAAAGTTCAGTGGCTCCCCATTTCCTCTTAGATAAAATGCAAATTTCTTTGTTTAGCTTTTAAAGCCCCTCATAGTCTGGATCCAACCTATCTGATTCTATATTATGTTTCACGCACTCTGTGTTCCAGCCAAATCAGTCTATTTGAAAGTCCCCAAACACCATATCCCATCTCCAGACCCTGTGTGGGGGCATATGCTGAGCCCCTTCCCATGCCTGGAATGCTCTTCATCTCTGCCTCTTGAAAGCCTGTGCTTCCTTCAAGGCCTGGCTAAAGGGCTACCTCCTATGGTCCAAGAAGTCCTTCCTGATTTCCCCAATTGTTAGTGCCCTCTCTTTCCCCCAAATTACTTTTTATTTCTTGGTATGATTATTGTCAACTATTTAGCCTGTATTTTGTGGTTACTTATATGGGGACATATTGTTTCTCCCCAGTAGAATGCAAGCTTCTTGAAAGCAGGAACTATTTTCAATTTCACCCTTGTATCTCCATCTCCTAGCACAAAGTAGGCTCGTAAATGTTTGCTGAATGAGATAGAATGGATCTGGAATAATTCCTGTTCTGCTTGACCCAGGGGGCAAAACTAGAAGCGATGGGGAGAGGGCACAGCAGGAAGGTTTCCTGTTTCACAGTGAGGCACAACTTGGCAACAATCACAGCCGTTCTACCATGACATGGGCTGAGGCTTGAGGACCACGTCTCAAAGGCTCTAAATGGGATTGCTGCAGAGGAGGATAGGAGAGAGGGGAGTGCAGGACTAGCTGACCTCAGAGGCCCCCTCCACCCGTGGGATACCACAATTATAAGAAACACACTTGCTCAGGACTGCTATGATATTCAGATACTCAGCAAATGTTTCTTAAGCACCATTGTGTACAAGGGCCCTATTTTTGCTGCCCAATGATAAGAACCCAATGGAAATATATATGAATATGTGTGTATGTATACATATATACATATACATATATATGTGTAAGTGTATATGTATGTGTGTATATACATATATATATATAATTATAATTAATTAAATACACATATATTTCATATACATATATATATATATGAAAAAGAAAAGGAAAGCAAATGGAAATTGACAGCCCTAAGGATGAGCACCCAGGCAGCAGCCCCAGAGTTCCTTTTGCTCCTGTCTGGCAGCTCTCTGCTGTTCTCTGCCCCTCTCTTCCCTTCTTTGTCTCACTGTCTGCTGCCTTAAGCTCTCTGCATTGCTCTTCCTCCTTAATTTGCCCTCCTTCTTACTGGTGGCCTTTGTTCTCTTGTGGGCTTTGCTTTCTGTCTGCTGCCTGCCTTTGGACACTCTATTCTCTCTCTGTCTCTCTGTCTCTCTTTCTGTCTCTCTCTCTCTCTCTGTCTCTCTCTCT
>NW_027187270.1:2672172-2672586 GCF_028583685.1 Petaurus breviceps papuanus
CTCTCTCTCTCTCTCTCTCTGTCTCTCTCTCACTCTCTCTCCCTCTCCCCCTCTTTCGTTTTCTTTCTCTCTTTCCCTCTCCCCTTCTCTCTCTTTTTCTTTCTCTTTCACTCTCTCTCCCTCTCCCCCTCTCTCATTTTCTTTCTCTTTCTCTCTCTCCCTCTTCCCCTCTCTCTCATTTTCTTTCTTTCTCTCTCTCTCCCTCTTCTCCTCTCTCTCATTTTCTTTCTCTTTCTCTTTCTCCCCCTCTCTCTCATTTTCTTTCTCTTTCTCTCTCTCCCTCTCCCCCTCTCATTTTCTTTCTCTTTCTGTCTCTCTCCCTCTTCCCCTCTCATTTTCTTTCTCTTTCTCTCTCTCCCCCTCTCTCTCATTTTCTTTCTCTTTCTCTCTCTCCCTCTTCCCCTCTCTCTCATT
>NW_027187270.1:2672596-2689723 GCF_028583685.1 Petaurus breviceps papuanus
CTTTCTCTCTCTCCCTCTTCCCCTCTCTCTCATTTTCTTTCTCTTTCACTCTCTTTCCCTCTCCCCCTCTCTTTCATTTTCTTTCTCTTTCTCTCTCTCCCTCTTCCCCTCTCTCTCATTTCCTTTCTCTTTCTCTCTCTCTCCCTCTCCCCCTCTCTCTCATTTTCTTTCTCTTTCTCCCCCTCTCTCTCATTTTCTTTCTCTTTCACTCTCTCTCCCTCTCCCCCTCTCTCTCTCATTTTCTTTCTTTTTCTCTCTCTCTACCACACACACACATACACACATACACACACTGATCATCACATCTTTAAATGTTCCCTCTGCTCAGAGCCTTGGAAAGGAACAGTACTGCAATGCCTCCCAGCCTGTTGCTAGGCAACACAGCATCACATGGAGATTACCAATTTTTTTGTCTGCTTCTCCTTAAGAGAGGCCATGAATCAGCTACCACCTCTAGAATTGAGCAGATCCAAGAGGAAAAAGGAGCCAGGGTCTCTTTGAGGGGGGAAAGATGAGATATTGGAAAGACTACTAGCTCTGGCACTAGATGACCTGGGTCCAATCCCCAATTCTGCCTCAGTTCCCTCATCTGTAAAATAAGAATAATCACAATTTCTCTCCCTATCTCCCAGGGCTACTGTGAGCAAAACACTTTGTTCTGTTTCAAACTACAACTGGGGTTGGGTGGGAAGAAGTATTTCTAATCCAATGATCATTAGGTAGTTAAGTCAGAAATTCTTGAATTTTATTTCTTGCTGCGTTATTTATTCAGTATATGACCTTGGGGTTTTGTCTCTTTTTGAAATTTGTATTGTCCATTGCCTTTGTAAAGTCATATCCCCAAAATGTAGAGCTGGAAGGCACCTTTGAGGTGAAGTTCAAGCTCCTCAGTTTACAATTGAGGGCCCAAAAGGTTTGGTGACTAGCTCAAGACCATACAGTCTTCCTGACTCAGAGTCCAACACTTTGTCCTGTACCACATTGCCTCCACTTTCTTTTCCATAAAACCTAAATCTTTACTGGCCAACTTCCAATCCCTTCACTCCTATCTCTTTTCTCAGTCCATTACCCCTGCTGTAGTCTCACTTTCTTCCCTTTATAGTCTTGATCCTACAGTCAGCCAATTCAACTACCTTTTGGACAAATGATTTAACCTCCCTGGGCCTCAGTTTCCTCCTGTGTAAGATGAGGGGGTTGGACTAAATGACTTCTGAGGCCCCTTTCAGTTCTACCTCTATGATCCAATGAGCAATTAAGTACACTAGAGACTATAGGAAAGAGGGCTCTGCACACCCCTATTGCAATATACTCATTAACCCATTCACCAGCTTACTCAATACCCTATTTCCAATGTGATTCTGTCCAAATTTTACCTACCCCACTCAAAATGAATAGGCCTAGGTGACCACTCAGGATGAGGAGACAATATCACTGCCAAGCAGATCACAGTGAAACTAGCTGAGGGTCCTCAGATTGCTCCTCAAATAAGTTTCCATTGCGTCCTCATCATTCCCACTCGAACCTACAGGCCATTTTTTCCCTGGAATATGGCATTCTTTTATTGGTTCCAGTGTCATGTTGAAGAACAAATGGCAGGGGCAGCTGGGTGGCGCTGCAGTGGATAGAGCACCAGTCTTGGAGTCAGGAGGACCTGAGTTCACATCCAGCCTCAGACACTAGCGGTGTGACCCTAGACAAGTCTCTTAACCCTGATCTCCACCAAAATAAATAAATAAATAATGGAGGTGGTAGGAACAGAAGTTCACAAAAGCAAAAGAAATTTGACAGATATTGAAGATCCACTCAGGCAGAGGTTCAAGTGCAGGCAGATCATTTAAGGCAGGGAGTAGCAGGAAGATACTGTAGGTCAAAGCAGCCAAGCAGAAAGGTCCAGAGTTTAGAAATCAACAAGAACACCTCAGAAGAAGGCTTGAATTTTGATCCTAGGGCCCAAAGGCCATTTGCTCGCTGCCATATTTTTATACTCTCTTCCGGTTATGGACTCTCCTCTGGTTAAGCCCATGGATATTGATCCCAACTACAAAGAATAAACCTATGATAAATGAAGTAGGGACACACATGTACGAATCTTCTACCAGGACCCCCTTCTGTGCGTCCCAGGTTTGTTAAGGTCGCTATTGCGAAAGAACTGGGAGTTTGTCAAGTTTGAGGCTCTATCCTATGAGCTCCCAAATGGTTTTCACAGTCAATCAGAAACATGTCTTGCTCATTGTTGGGGAAAGATAAGGTGCCTGCCTGTCCCTTCATGCCTGTTTGTACCTTCACCTTACTTGCTGAATAGGATTGATATGGGTCAAGCATAAGTAGATGGTTGCCCCAGCTAGTAATGACAAGGCCTGGGAAGGATCTGGGGTAATGAGGGATGTATAGTTCCTCAATTCACTTACTGGAAACAGAGAGGGAAAGCATCTGATGGGAGTTCTGATCTGTAATGAAAAAGGAATAGAATGAAGAAGGTGACACAAAAGGAATGGAAGAAGTACCACCACACATTTGGAGCTAAGTAACATATAATAGGGCCTTCCTTTAGGGGGGAGAAAAGGGAGTCCCCTCTAGGGAGGAAGGATGATGTGGATCTACAAAAGCTATCATGAGATCACAGAATAGGATCCTGAGTCCTGGAAGGGACCTTAAAGGTCATCTAGTCCAATACTGTCATTTTCCAGATGAGCAAACCAAGGCCCCCAAAGGTTAAGTGACTTGCCCAAGATCCCACACATAGTCAGCAGCTGAGCCAGGATTCAAGCCCAGGTCCTTTGTCTCCAATCAAATTCAGTGTCCTTTCCACTATACCATACTACCCTTATGTTCTTTTTTTTCTTCAGGAAAATGAAAGAGTGAAGTAGGCGAACAATAGCTCAAAACACCCAGATATATTGAATTTGCCACAGTCTCCACTACCTGCTGAAGAGATGAAATAATAAAAGTTATTAGAGTATGCCACTAAGTGATGGTCAAAGAAAGAAGACCCAAGTAGTTAATGTTCGGAATTCCTTATTCAGGGGTACCAAGACAACCATCTGTTGACCTGATATGGACAATATAGATGTTTCCGGCTTCTCAGGGTAGGTACCTAGGACATAATAGAAACCTATCAAAACAGTCAACCACTATCCACTTTCTGTTGCTAAGCTAGGGACAAAATGACACCACCAGGAGGACCCCAGAGGTACTGCTAGGAATTAGGACATCCAGTGAAATAAAGATTGTAGAAATACCAGAGGTGTTTTCATCCTTGTATGAGAAGGGTTCATTTGAGAAGGGTATTCGATGGTGCCTAAGAACAAGCTTTGAATTTCTGCATCAAGGATTAAAACATAGCAATAATGGGCTCTTAACCACTGGTGCAGCACACTTAATGAAGACCCAGAGTCTCATGAATCTGATAAAAAAAAAAAAGGCTTTAAGCCAAAATGGGGGAGGGAGGAGAGAGAAAATTGCCCATATATATATATATATACCAAGTTAGATAATAGAAAAAAGCAGGTACAATAGAAGAAGAAGAATATCAACAGAGAACACTTCAAAGATTCCAAGGAGATGAGATCCAGAAAGAGGGCTAGCAATAATCCAGGGCTAATGTGGCCCAAGATGTCTACACATACACCTACTCCAAAGCAAGGGGAAGTTTTTAAAAGGTTGAACTAGATATTGTAATTCAAGGAAGGAAATTCAATTTCATTAAGACTTGGTAGTATGGGGGGGGCAGCTAGGTGGTGCAGTGAATAGAGCACCGGCCCTGGAGTCAGGAGGTCCTGAGTTCAAATCCGGCCTCAGACACTTAACACAAAAACTAGCACTGTGACCTTGGGCAAGTCACTTAACCCCAGTTGCCCTCCAAAAAGCAAAAAAAAAGACTTGGTAGCATAGGATCCGTGAATGGAAGATGGATCTGGAAGATTATACCTTATTCAAAGTGAAAAGAAGAGATTTTTAAAGGGCAGTGGAGTAGCAAGTTATTATAATAATATATATTAAGAAGATCTACTCATTGTAAGGAAACCCAGGAATCAGAGAAGGGGTAGAGAAGAAACATGGTAGACAGCATAAATGAGGATCAAGGGAGGGAATAACATGAAAGATATTGTGGTGACAATATACTACAAACCACCTAGACTAAAAGAAAAAATAAATGAATTCATGAAATGGATCACAAACATGGCACAGAGGTGAGGTAGAGTAGTGATATGGGAATTTAGCATCTCAAATACGGGCTAGAGCTCTCATTCAGCAAGAAATAGAATAGCTGACAAATTACTGACCTGCCTTAATAATAATTTCATTGTATAAACGCTAGAGAAAATGATGATGAGAACTTTTATTCTGGACCTAATGCTAACTAATAAGAAGGGGCCAATAGATGAAATGGATCAGATAGAACCTGGAAAGGAAGTGACAAATCCATTTTAGAAGTCATGATAGAGGAGGGGAAAATCAAATACAGTCTTACATTCATCCCAGAATTGAGGAACTTGGATTTCAAAGAGTTCAGGGGGAAAAACATAAAGAAGATTCTATGTTCTAAAATTCTACAAGGAATGTGTGCACAGGGAAAGATGGAAAGTTCTGAAGAGTGAAATTCTAGATACAAACAAATCAGATGAAGGAGAAAAGTGGGAGATGCCTAAAGAGATCAATATGAGTGTATAGAGAACTCATTACCCAAAATAAATTATTTTAAAACATATATAAACTATGGAAGCAACAGTAGTACCAGAATATAAGCAATAAAGACTTGCATGGCTTATATGAATAGTATCAGAAGTGATGAATCTTACTAAAGTGGAGCTGTTCGGTAAGATTAAGGACAACAGAAAAGACTTCTTTGGCTATTTCAGGGACTAGGGAAAGATCAAAGAACTGCTGTTCAGGGTGGAGAGGACAAGACTAATAGATGACAAAGAAAACTCAGGGCTACTCAAGTCATATTTGACGTCTGATTCCTCTACAAAGAGGAATTGGACTTAGAAGGATACAGTGAAAATGATCGTGGAATTGAAAAATGGGCCAAGCTGGAAGATGATAGCTGCCTTTCAAGTCGAGTGAACCAACTACATCCAAGGTTAATGAACCAATTGATGGATGTGATTCTTGAGCCACAGGGATCTTTAAAAGGTCATGGAGTGTGGGAGAAAGGTTACAAGACTAGAGAGAAACAAATGGCCTGATTGAGAGAGACAGAGAGGAGAGAGAGAGGGAAAGAGACAGAAAGACAGAGAGAGAAACAGAGAGAGATACAGAGAGAGGAGAGAGAGAGAGACAGAGAGGAGGGAGACAGAAAGAGAGACACAGAGACATACAGACAGACAGAGAGCCTGAAGCTAGTGGGCTTGACTTTAATCCTGATTTTTAAAATTCTAAAGGACAATATGAGAGTGGTTTGTAAGCATTTAGAAAGGGAAGTAGTGAACCCGAAGTCCAGCATGGCTTCACCTGTTCATCACGAATAGGTCTTGCCATACTAAATCCATTTCCTTTTCTGATAGGATTGTACCACTGATATCTTCTTCAGATACCACATCATGCAATGTGGTCGACTCTGAGTTCTTTAAACCCATGCCAAGGCAAGCAACCCTCTGGCAGTTTTGACCAAGCCAGAAAGACTTCAAGTATGGGCCTCGTAGTAGACAGCTTAATGAAAATTAGGCATAGAGAGATGGAAAACAGTTGAGTTTGAATAATATCTAATGTTTATAAGGCACTTTAAGGTTTGCAAGGCACACTTTGTATACCTTAACTTCTTTATTTCTTACAACAACCCTGTGAGATATGGATTACAGGTATTATCTCTATTTCATATACTTAAACCCTCTGTGCCTCAAATTCCTTATCTGAAATAAAGGGGTTGGACTCTATGGCCGTTAACGTTCATTTTAGGTCTAAATCTACAATCATAGGATCTTCTACGGAGAAGTAGCCCAAGAGAAGGTCAATGATTTACCTAGGGTCATACAGTAAGTGGTGAGGTTCAAACTCAGGTCTTTCTAACTACTGATTCAACATTCTATCCACCCTAACACCCAACTCCCATGTTATAGAGCACTTGTGATCTGTATCAGTAGAAGAAACCTCACACCAATGAAAGTCTAGATCCTTAAGTACTATCAATAAATCAGTCAACATTTATAAAGCACCTATTGTGTGCCAGGCACTGTGCTAAGAGCTTAAGGATACAAAAGGAGGCAAAAGACCATATAATAGTACTAGATAGAATTCAGGAGAAATCCATAGATCTGTGATGTCTAAATTTTGGGAGAAAATTTGGGACAAAGTCTCTCGTGCTATTCTTGTGGATGAAAAGAGGTGAGCTAAATGTACTAAATGATAATACATTTAGATGGGCTTGAAATTGGTTGAATGACAGGACTATCCCAAGGAGTGAATAATGGTATAATCCTTGACTTCTACTCTCATCTCCCCCTTATCCAATCACCTGCCAAGTCCTTTTGTGCCTACCTTCACAACATCTCTAGTATACACCCATATCTGCTCTGCCCACCATCCAGGGGCAGACTTTCATCATATTTCACCATCACTTTTCACCTGTTGCAATGATCCCCTGGTTGGCATCCCGACCTCAGGCCCCTCCCTACTCTAGTTCATTGTCTATACCAGAAATGTCAAACACAAGCAGCTGCATCACAGCCCACAACACTCCTGAGTGCAGCCCAATTAGATCAAGATGTAATTGGTAAATACTTAACAAAATAAATAAAAATATAATAGAAGATAGGTAATGTTAGTATGTGGTTTTCTAAGTCAAATATGTGACTCTCAGGGTTAAGTGGCCCCCATTTCTATTAGAGTTTGACACCACTGCTTTACTCAGCAGTCAAACTGATCTTTTTAAAATGCAAGTTTGACCATGTCACCATTGATTCCAACAGAAAATCATCTACTTGGATTTTAAAACCCTCCATAACCTGACCCCTTTCTAGCCCTTCCCTGCAATCTACAATTGACTGACACTGGGAATCCTTGTTTTTTCTCAAATGACGTACTCCATCTCCAGACTCTTGGCATTTGTACTGTCTCCCATGTCTGGAATGCTCTCCCAGCTTACCTTCTAACTTCCCCACCTTCCTTCAAAGCCCAGCTAAAATCCTATCTTCTTCAAGAAAGCTTTCTCAATTCCCCTTAATGCCAGTGCCTTCTGTCTGTTGATCCTCTCCAATTTATCTTGTCTATATGTTGTTTCTACACAGTTGTTTGCATGTTGTCCCCCCTTTAGACCGTGAGCTCTTTGAGAGCAGGAACTGTCTTTTGTCTTTCTTTGTAGCCATTAGCACTTAGGACAGTGTGCTTGACACAGTTAACAAACTTATTAATGACTGATTGATGTTAAAATGGAGTGATATCTCTAATGAAATTGGTGGCCCTTTGCTTTTCAAAATTCACTTCTATGACTTGAATCAAAAGTTATAGTTTGCTTGTGACATTGTATGCTTTGTACCATTTGTATGCATTGCATTAAAAAATGTTCAGAAGGCACAGAGTTGGAAAGAATAGCTAACATGTTTACCTACAGTGTGAGGATCCAAAAACATCTTAATGTGAAAGAATCATGGGCCAAATTGAATGAGATAAAATTGATTGAACAGAATAATTCAATAATATTAAATTAATAATTTAATAAATTTAATAATAAATGTAAATTTTTACACTTAGTCTCCAAAAATCAACTATATAGTTCTGTGAAAAGACCTGGTAAGTTGTGTTGGGCAGCAAGATGAAATGAGTCGCCACTGTGACATGCAAGCCACCAACATATTGTCTCTCTCCCCAGTTGAGGACTTTGAGGAAAGAAGATGTTTTGTTTTTAACACCTAGCAGAGTGCCCATAACACAGTAAGTACTTAACAAATGTTTGTTTATTAAATAGTATTGAAACTGAATTGAAATGAATCTTAATGAAATTTTAAGCTGCATTTACATATTTAAGCATCAGTGGATAGAGTTCTGGGAGTAGTCAGGAAGACCTGAGTATAAATCTAACCTCAGACACTTACTAGCTGTGTGACCCTGGGCAAGTCATTTAACCTCTGCCTGCCTCAGTTTCCACATCTATAAAATAGAGAGAATCATAAAATCTACCTCCCAGGTTGTTGTGAAGATCAAATGAGATAATACCTGTAAAACACTTAGCACAGTACCTGGTGCTATAAAAATGTTAGCTATTATTATTTTTTAAATTAATCTTTTATTTATTTTTAGTTTTCAACATTCATTTCCACAAGATTTTGAGTTACAAATTTTCTCTCCATTTTTCTTCTATCCCCACCCCAAGATAGGAGGCCACTGAACACCCCCTCCCCCAATCTGCTCTCTCCTATATCTTCCCCCATCCCCCCCTCTGATTTTCCAGTAGGGCAAGATAAATCTCTATACCCCAGTGCCTATATATCTTATTTCCAAGTTGCATGTGAAAAAAATACTAATATATATATATATATATATGTGTGTGTGTGTGTGTGTGTGTGTGTGCATGCGTGTGTGTGTGTATTTAAACATTTGATTTTAAAACTTTGAATTCCAGAGTCTTTCCCTTCCTCCCTCATCACCCACCCTTACTGGGAAGATAAGCAATTCAATATAGGTTGTACATGTGTAACTACATAAAACATTTCCATAGTGGATATATTGTGAAAGATTGACTATATTTCCCTCCATCCTATCCCACCCCCCACTTGTTCCATTCTCTACTTTGACCCTGTCCCTTTTCAAAAGTGGGTGCTTCCTACATCCCTCCCCCCCAGCCTGCCCTCCCTTCTATCATCCCCCCTCTCATCCCCTTCCCCCCTACTCTCCTGTAGGGTGAGATACCCTATTTAGTGGGTGTGTCATTCCCTCCCTAAGCCAAATTCAGTGAGAATAAGTTTGACCCATTCCCTTTTGCCTTCCTGTTCTTCCCCTCCATTGTAACAGTTTTCACTTACCTCTTCTACATGAAATAATTTATCCCCATTGTGTCTTCCCCATTTCATCTCATTATATTCCTCTTTCACCTCTTAATTTCACCTTTTAAGTATCATCCCTTCCTATTCAATTGGTCCTGTGCCCTCTGTCTATGTATACCTATATACATATATACACACACTAACATATGTATTCATATGCCCATATACCCTCCTATATAGACATATATATGTATGTATACACATACACTTATACACACACACACATTTCTATTCCCTTCCACTATTCTCATACTGAGAAAAGTTTCATAACTTACAATGCTCGTTTTTCCATGGAGGAATGTTAATAGTTCAACTTTGATGAGTTCCTTATGATTTCTTTTCCCTGTTTACTTTCTCATGCTTCTCTTGCTTCTTGCATATGAATGTCAAATTTTCTATTCAACTCTGGTTTTTTCATCAAGAATGCTTGAAAGTCCCCTATTCCATTAATGACCATATTTTCCCCTGAAACATGATACCCAGTTTTGCTGGGTAGGTGATTCTTGGTTTTAATCCCAGCTCCTTTGACCTCCAGAATATCATATTCCAAGGCCTTCAATTAGAAGCTTCCAGGTCCTGTGTTATCCTGATTGTGTTTCCACAATATTCAGATTGTTTCTTCCTGGCTGCTTGTAATATTTTCTCCTTGATCTGGGAACTTCGGAACCTTGCTATAATATTCCTAGGAGTTTTCTTTTTGGGATCTTTTTTTTACCTTTTGGAGAGCAATTGGGGTTAAGTAACTTGCCCAATGTTACACGGATAGTTTTTTTGTGTGGGTGTTAAGTGTCTGAGGCCAGAACTGAACTCGGGTCCTCCTGACTCCAGGCCAGCACTTTGCTCACTGTGCCACCTAGCCGCCCCTGGGATCTTTTTCAAGAGGTGATCAGTGGATTCTTTCAACCTCTATTTTGCCCTCTGGTTCTAAAACATCAGGGAAATTTTCCTTGAGAATTTCTTGAGGATAATTTCTAGGCTCTTTTTTGGATCATGGCTTTCAGGAAGTCCAATAATTTTTAACTTATCTCTCCTGGATCTATTTTCCAGGTCAGTAGTTTTTCCAATGAGATATTTCACATTGCCTTCTATTTTTTTTATTTGTTTGTATCTATTTTATAGTATGTTGATTTCTCATAGTCATTAGCTTCCAGTTGCTCCAATCTAACTTTGAAGGAATCATTCTCTTCAGTGAGTTTTTGAAATTCCTTTTCCGTCTGGCAAATTTGGTTTTTTAAGGCATTCTTCTCCTCGCTGGATTTTTGGGCCTCTTTTGCCATTTGAGTTAGTCTATTTTTTAAGGTGTTATTTTCTTCAGTATTTTTTGGGGTCTCCTTAGCAGGCTGTTGACTTGCTTTTCCTGATTTTCTTGCAGTATTCTCATTTCTCTTCCCAATTTTCCTCCATTTCTCTTACTTGATTTTCAAAATCCTTCTGGAGCTCCTCCATGGTCTATAAACAGTTTATTCTTGGAAACTTTTGATGCAGGATTTCTGACTTCACTGTCTTCCTCCCGCTCCATGCCTTGATCCTTTTTGTTCCCAAAAAAGGATTCCATGGTCTGATTGTGCTTCCTCTGCTTGCTCATCTTGCCAGCCCATTATTTGACTTTTGAGCTCTTTACCATGGTAGAACTCTGCTTCCAAAGTGGAGAGAGCAGTGTCCCAAATTGCCAAGAGCTATGAGGAGGGCACCCTCTCTACAGCCACCACAAGCTCTGGCACTATGGCGTTTCTCACCCCAGGACCACCACCCAAGACTGTGACCCTGATCCAAGCATGTCAATGCAAGAGTGATTACCCTCTGGATGGTCGCTTGGTACCCCTACAATCTGCCATCCAGGAGCTCTGGAGGCAGCCACATGGCAGCAGCTGCAGCCTCCATGCCTCCACCACCTCTCACCCTGGGGGCAGGGCTGGATCGTGCTCTTCAAGCACCTGGTTCCAACAGAATTCCTCACTGACCTTTTACTTTTGCTTTGGTGTTTATGGGTTGAGAAAACTGGAAACCACCACAGTTGCCGATGATTCACTCTCCTGAAGTCTGTGCCACTAGTTGGGGCCAGTGGCTCATGTGGGACTGCACTCAGCTCCCATCCCAGTGCGATAGACCCTTTCTGTCAATCTGCCAGGCTGCCTTCAGCAGGAGATTTGTTTCTCTCTGTCACTTTGTGGGTTCTGTAGCTCTAAAATTTGTTTAGGGTCATATTTTACAGGTATTGGAGGTGGTTGGTATGGGAGCCTAAGGAAGTTCCTGTTTTTACTTCAGCATCTTGGCTCTGGCCCCTAGCTATTATTATTATTTTCACAGGGACATAGTATCCAGAACCAGGGGGGTCAACACAGGACATTGTCCTAGTCAGAAAATACCTGAAATAACATGTTTAGGTCTGGTTACCACATTTTAGGAAGGACTTTGATGATCTGGAGTGTGTTGTATGGCAGACAACTAGAAAGCTGAGATAAATGGAGATCATTCAATCTGAGAGCTAGTTAAAGGAGGCTTAGTTAAAGTAAGTTTAGTCTGAAGAAAACAGACTAGGGCATGGAGGGGGCAGTTACAGGTGAAGAAGATTTCAGTTTGATTGAAAGACAACTATGACAATTAAATGGAAGAGAATGCCGGGGAGGTAGCAAGATCCCTGTCCCTGGAAGCTATTGAGCAGAAACCAAAAAGATCGATGAGTCAGAGTAATGAAAAAACTTGTGGTGGATATAAGTGGGCTACAGCATATTACCAATGATGATTTGAACTCAAGAGATGGGCATGTGTTACCAGAAAAGAAGGTGGGCTACTTGTTTAGTGAGAGTAAAAAATAACAGATAGCTTGAGGGCCACACAGGTTTCCCTAAAATGCTAAAGAAACCAAGGGAAAGCCTCAAGGAGCTTATATTCTATTGGAATGGAATCTGGTTGGGTAAATCCTCTAGGCAGAATTTAGGGGAGGAAATGGAGAACTACGAAGGATGAGAAAACAAGCATGGGTCACATTGTGTCCCCATGGAGATAATACCCAAATATTCAGCCCACCTACTTTTGACCCTGACAGAGTTTATTTGTGCCCAAATGTAGTCCATGCTCCAGATTGAAAGTGCCTCTACTCAAGCATATAGATGTCATAGCTGGAGTGTACAGACATACACACAAGCACACATGCATGCACGCATTCATAAAAATATATTCATGAAGTCTTCAACTTAGGGAGTAGTTGAAGGCTATCAATGGGCAGGGCTTTTTCTCTGTGAGTACCACAGGACTCTCAAAGTGATAGATAGGCTATGGACACTTTCCCATCTGGAAATTTCTTATTTTAGAAGAAAACAATGACAAGCCAAGAAAGGCCAGGACCAAGAGTCTGGTTGCACCAGTGGGTTCTGACCAATAAAGATGGTCTAATCGGAGCTCTTGGCCAAAAAATCAGTTGGTATAAGGAAGGACACATGAGTACAAGTGTGTGAACAGAGGCCAAACTCTGGAGGCAGAAGCAGGTGATAGCAGAGTTTCAAGAAGTTTGGCTGGGTCAGCATAAGTAAAACCATGTAGATGGTGATGTGCCTAAGGAAAGGAGTCAGAGTCTGAGTGTTAGCACAGCAAGAAAGCCAGAGCAGCTGGCTGGGGGAACAACAAAGCAGAAGCTTAAGTCAACAGCCCTAAGGGTTGCACTAGCCTCCCCTCAACCCTTTTTGTCCTTTAATGCCCAACTTAAGTGCTACCTCCTCCAGGAAGCCTTCCATACTGCCCACATCCCACTCTAGTCAATACTGATTTTTCTACCTTTGGGCCTCACATAGACCTTCTCT
This sequence comes from Petaurus breviceps papuanus, assembly GCF_028583685.1. Taxonomy (NCBI): domain Eukaryota; kingdom Metazoa; phylum Chordata; class Mammalia; order Diprotodontia; family Petauridae; genus Petaurus; species Petaurus breviceps. The sequence goes on from NW_027187270.1 coordinate 2,685,372, forward strand.
TGAATCTCTCATGATGAACTATTTTGCATTATACTCACTTGTGCTTTTCTACTGGACTGTAACCTCCATGAGTGCAGGGATATCATCTAAATTTTTCATTATTTAAAACAAAGAGGGGAGTTAATGAAGTTGGTTTTATCATTTGACCAAAGGTAACTGGAAACATCATGTCATAGGTGATTGGCCATCCAGTATTACAGTGCTTATGATAAGTATTTGCAACAACAACAAAAAAGACTATCATGAAAGTAATTGCAACTTATGCACTATTATCCATTATAAAAGATGAGTAGGTAGGCAAATTCTACAAAGGACTTGATAGGACCCTCGAAACTAAATAGAAATATACTTTGCATCACTGAAATCATCAAGTATCAAAGGTGAGAACAGGTGAGGAGGGAGAGAAATACCTCAGAAAGCACCAGTCATGAAAAAGGAATTCAAGAGGCTAAAGGTTTCTAGAGTACTCAGAAATATCATGCCTCTACATCTGGCATGCTTTCCTCACAAAAAGAACCTATAGGCACTGGATATGGCAAGCAACAAAAACCATCACCAAAAAAATGAAATTGATTCTATTCTAACAGTCAGAGAAATATTTGTTATTGATGTGGTAGTCTTCCTGAATCACCAACAACCCATATACTTACATTTACCATTTTAAGACACCTGCACATATTCATTAATGGTATCTTTGATGAAGGCTTTAGCAGGAAATAGATTTTTGTAAACAACACTGTACAATGGACTACATCTTTACCATCTCACAATTGACTGAAAGATGTATGGAATACAAGAGCTCATTGTGCTTGTTGGTGGTTGATTATGGAAAAGCACTTGACTTGGTAGAACAAAATGCCACCTCAAGGGCTCTAGTGCAGCAATGTGTCTCCCATACACATATCAAAGTCACACAAGATTCTCTGAAAAATATAACAACAAAAATAACCTTGTTGAAAAATCCTCTGATCATAAACATCAGGCAAGGCATAAAAAGGAGATGTATGATCAGCAAACACATTCACCACTGTGATAGCAGCTCTCCAGTCTATGTTGAAAAGAGATTCCCTGGGAATGCCAAAGTTGTACAGATGTTCCAGTTGGTGGATGACATTTGTATGCACAATGAAGAGAGTTGGTCCATCAATGTGTATACCTGGGGCATACATTCCAAACAGATAGCAAGCTGGGACCAGAATTGAACAGGAGGAGGAAGAGTCACAGTTGCCTTCAGGAAATTCCAAAGATCCTTTAAACCTTTAAGTTTCTACGATAAACAAAAGCCCCTCTTTTTAAATTTTTTTTTTGCTTTTAGCTTTCAACATTTCACTTCTATAAGATTTTGAGTTCTAAAATTTCTCTCCTTCCCTCTACTCTCCCCTCCCCAAGATAGCATGCAATCTGACATAGGCTATACATGTATAATCATGTTAAACATATTTCCACATTAGTCATGTTGTAAAGAAAAATTAGAACCAAAGGGGGAAACCACGAAAAAGAAGAAACAAAAAGAGAGAGAAAATAAATAAATAGTCTGCATTCAGACTTCATAATTCTTTCTCTGGGTATGGATAGCACTTTCCATCTTGAGTTTTTTGGAATTGTCATATCCTCATATTGCTGAAAAAAGTTGGTCATCACACAATGTTACTGGTACTATGTACAATGTTCTCCTGATTCTGCTCACTTCACTCAGAATCAGTTCATGTAAGTCTTTCCAGGTTTCTGAAGTCCACCTGCTCATCATTTCTTATAGCACAATAGTATTCCATTACATTCATATACCACAACTTGTTCAGCCATTCCCCAAATGATGGACATCCCTTCAATTTCCAATTCTTTGCCACCCAAAAAGAGCTGCTAGAAATATTTTTCTACATGTGGGTCCTTTTCCCACTTGTATGATCTCTTTGGGATACAGCCCTCGAAGTGGTATTGCTGGGTCAAAGGGTATGCACATTTTATAGCCCTTTGGGCAGAGTTACAAATTGAAAAGACTCTTTTTAATATCAATATGCTCCTGTTGATGGATGACTGAGACTTGGAACACAACGGCCACCAAAGAATTGAAAAGGCAACTCACACAGAGTGCAGTAAGGAGACAAGTAGCATATTACAGGCAGTAAGATACAGCCAATGAGGAACTTTCAAGAACAGCAATAAAGGTTTCCATCAGAAAAAAAAATGAAGAGAAGAGAGGCTGGCCATGTGTCGGCGGCACAGAACCAGACGTGCACAGAAGCACTGCTCCACCATATCCTTGTGATGTTGGAAGGAATTAAGGGGGCCTCCAGTGCTCTGACTGAGATGAACTTTCAGGAGCACATAGCAGCAAATGCATAGAATGGACAGACATGAACAGCTTGCAACCTGCATTCCTAGAGGGAACATCCACACTGATGAGATCATAGATCACAGATCAATAGTTAAATATTGAGTGTCTCCTCCAGTATCTAGATCAGGGGTGGGGAACCTGCGACCTGAAGACTGCCACAAGTGACCTTAAGGCTGCAGGTTCCCCACCCCTGATCTAGATTAATGCTCTACATGCAAGACACACTCAGTCAATGTTTGTTAAATTTGAATTTGGAACTTGAATCTGACTGCTGCTAAAACAGGAAAACTCAGAGAAACAAGGTTTTCACTGACAGTGCTTGAGCTCTAAAATGTTAGAGACCGTTGTGCATCAAGGCTGCAAATTTGGGGGGTCCCTTATGTCTGTGTGTATATGTTGGTGTTTCCCCTTCTACTCTCTATGTGCATTGTGTGTTCCTTTGTAGAGTCTTAGGTTCTGGGCTATGTTGCTGAAATGGCTGAGGTCTGAGACTCAGCGAAAGCCAAAGGGATTGGTAGTAATGACTGTGCCACAAAGTCACTGTCACCTGCATCCTTGGCCTCACCTTCTAGAGTATGGGTATGTCTGTGTCAGCTTTGAGGAACCTACCAGTTAGAGGTCAAGGGACCCTGGTACTGAGAAATGAACAAGGCCAGGAAGAAATAAGAAGGTAAATACAATAAGCATCTACAAACTGAGATGGAACCACTGATCCAAGGACAGAAACTATCTCCTTTCTCTGGAATATGGGTGCCAAGGGATGGAAGGTGTGTCTTTCAGCAAAGGTAAGATTGAGCTTTGCCCATGCCTGTCATTTCTAATTCTACCAAAAAAATAAAGGTTTTCCTTTGGAGGAATTTACATCACACCTTCCCTCCTATCCCCAGTAGTGTCTTTGGAAGCCAGTCTTTTTTAGGGATGCAAATCTGCTATACCAGCTCTTAGAACCTGTTAGATTCAGAGTCATAGATATGGAAAGCATAAATACTGGAGTTGGAAGGGACGTCAGTAGCCATCTAGTACTGCCCACACTTGAAAAAAGAAGCCCCTGGGGCGGCCAGGTAGCACAGTGAGTAAGAGCACCAGCTCCAGTGTCGGGATGACCTGGGGATCGAATCTGGTCTCAGACACTTAGCACCCACCCAGAAACACCTGGCTGTGTAACCTTGAGCAAGTTACTTAACCCCAATTGCTTAGGGGTGGCCAGGTGGCTCAGAGAGTAAGAGCACGGGCCCCAGCGTCAGGATGACCTGGGGATCGAATCCGGGCTCAGATACTTAGCACCACACCCAGAAATAACTGGCCGTGTAACCTTGAGCAAGTTACTTAACTCCAATTGCTTAAAAAAAACAAGAAAGAAAGAAAAAAGAAGCCCCCCTCCAAAATCACCAACAAGTAGTCATCCAGCATCTACTTAAAGACCTCTAGCAAGGAAGAATGCACCGCCATGAGAAACAGTCCATTCCACTATCATATAGCCTGAATTGAAATCCATCCCTCTCTGGGAAACACCCATCTGTTGCCCTTTCTGGTACCAAGTAAAGCCAGTTCAATTGCTCTCCTACCTGACAGCTCTTCCCATACCTGAAGAAAACCATCCTATTCTGCCAAAATAATTGATTCTCCAGGACCAATATCCCCACTTCCTTCAGCTGAACCTCACAAATATGATCTTAATACCCTGCTTCATCCTGGTTGCCATCCTCTTGGTGCTCTCCAGTTTATCAATGCCCTTCCTAAAATTCCATATATTGTTGTTTCCTTTCACCCATGAGGTTGGGCCAGATAATTGCATTTGGAGAGCAAACTGTACATTGGATCTGAAGCAAGATGTACAAGAGGCTTTCTGATTGGCTGTCAATGATGTAATGATACCTCCTGTAGACACAAATCTGGCTGTTCTTCACACTATTTTCATATCTAACTTCTGTTTTGTGTTTGAAAGAAGCTGCTCCTGAAATTGCCACTTTGGGGGGGGGCGTAATTTCTGTTTCTCAGTCTTGGTTCTTTGCCTCAT
>NW_027187270.1:2689733-2706045 GCF_028583685.1 Petaurus breviceps papuanus
AGCCCAGGTGGTCTCCAGGAAGTTTACACATCAGTGACAAGTCCTTAAGTGTAAGGGTTAATTCAGAAGAGTTCTATGGAGTATTGGGGGGGGGGGGGGGGCGAGGCTGTGGCAATAGTTGTTCCAACAGCTAATTAAGGGCTTCTGATGAATCACAGATTTTTGGGTGGTGAAGGGACCTCAGCAGCCACCTGGTTCAACTGATATCCACAAGGAATCATAACCTACCCAAGCCTCTGCTCAAAGATCTCCAATGAGGGCTAACTGAATAACTACCAAAGCAACCCATTCCACTTTGTGGGTACCTTTACACCAGACCAGCTGAAGTCTTCTTTCTACATCTATCTTACCTGTCTAGGACCTCTGGGGTGACTATTCTAACACCCATCTCCTTCATTGCTTTTATTGAAATACCACATAAGCACTACCCTTTATGGAAGAAGATTCAGAAGAAAAGCAAATCTTACATCGTCATTTTAGTTGTATCTGAAACATAAGAAAAGCCAGCTCTTGTGCTTTTGCTCCACTGTGTGAAGTAGGGCTCTAAGAAGCACCATCTACTTCATGGACTCTGATGCTGACTAATATAACTCAGCATCTTTATGACCCTTGGAACTTCTGAGAAGAATGAGGCTTTGTAAATACAAATTTCCCCGGTCAGCAGAGTCAAGGAAGAAAGAAGAAAATTAAGCAAATCCCTTTCATTTTAAATGATTGCCCACTTCCCTCTTTGTTCAAAGCTGCTTCCCACTCTGGAGTTCAGGCCCCTCTCCTTCTACTTACCTCCATCTCTGGGTCAGAAGACCCAGATGCAAGAAATATAAGTAGGAGAAAAAAGTTCCACTTCTGAAGCACCAATTTTCCCCGGAGGAAAACTGAGCCTATCTGGCAAGGATAGATAGATAGAAAGTCATTCATTCATCAGTCATTTCCTGAATACTTTGTGTGTGTAGGGCTCTTTTCTGAGCTGTATGTGGGGAAGAAAAAGGTAGAAAAGATATGATCCCTTCCATCCCAGAGCTTATGGTCTGCCAGATAGGACACAGCTACAAACAGAAGCAATAAAGGCAAGTAGGATCACTGCCATAGGAAGTACAAAGTATCATGGAGGAAAATAGGAGAAGTCACATCTGGTGGGGGGTGATCCGGGAAGACATAATAGAGGTGGTGAAGCCTCCCAGAAAGATGAGGAAGATTTCAACAGGTAGCAATATGGAGTGTACACATGAGCAAAGGCATGGGGGCAAGAAAGCACAAGGTATATTTTGGGAATAGTGAGTAGTCCTGTTTGTCAGAACATCCTGTACCAGTTCAGGAGCAGAGGAGATTAGACTGGAAAAGGTTAGTACTAGACTGTGAAAATCCTCGAATGCCAGGCTGAGCTGTTCTGACTTTATATGGCAAGCAATGGGGAGCCACTGAAGATGTGTGATGCTCAGAAAAAGTTCCTTGAACGTTAGAAACATGTTCCAGTTCCAGACTGCTTTGTTAGGTCTTGAGGCTTCTCTAAGTGGGTCAGTCTTTGAAAGTTCCCCTATCACCTTTTCTTTCTCTCAGTATTTCGCCTTCCTGAGGTCAGTTGCCTGTTACCAAATTGCTAATATCTGGTACTGTTCTCTCCTAGAAACCAGGAAGAAACAACACAGCCTGGGACACCCAGGCCCTAGACTTTCATTTGGAAAGTAACAGGTAGAAGGAATGAAGGACAGGACAATCGGAACCCAAAGAAGGGAAGTAGAAGGTGGGTTCAGCCTCATTCACTCCACCTTCCCCCACATGTGAATCAAAACAATTCAGAGCAAACAGCCAACCTTCCTAAGCATTCACGATGCAGAACAAGCAAAACCACTGGCTGATTATTAACATTCTGAGAGCAAGAATGTATCTGGGGACAAGAACCCCACACAGTGAGCACTTTCTGAGAAACACTCTACCTGCTATGCCCCATTCTGGAAAAGCAAGTGTGTGCCCCTCTGTCATAAGCCTCCAAAAGAGACATCATTTTACCAGCTGACAAAGCCCATTGTACAGGTTAGTCATCTCACAGCGTCCCGGGAATACCCAAGGAGGTCAGAAGTCAAGCAGGAGTGAGCAATGGAGACGCCCTACTTGGCAGCACTACATGACTCCTTGTCTGGATGAGTGTCCGCAGTTCCAAAAAGCCCTAGTGATCAATTTGTAAGGCTTGTGAGTGCTTGCAAGATATCTGTAATGCTGATGTCGAGGATGTCTCAGTTACTGCTGGCTGGGGTCATGGTTCTACTGATCCATCCAAAAACCTGGGAAAACCTTTCAACTGGAAAGTTCAGTTGGCTGGCACCACTCCCCCACCTGCAAGCCCAGTGGCCTCAGTGGTAGGGAAGGATGTCTTCTTCAAAAACACAATAGGCTCAATTCCCCAGATGATCAAATGAATCAATTAAAAAACATTTACTAAGCATCTCTTATGTGCCAGGCATTAGGGATATAAATGTAAAAGTAAGGACACTTGCTCTCAAGGAGCTTATGTTCTAAAAAGGGAGATACAGCACTTACCAGTCAGAGGAGAGTAGCCTGAAGTCCCGCAGTGAGCCCTACGGTGCAGATTCTCTTTTGTCATGGCCACGGATGAAGGATTCCTCTTTCCTTTCTGGGGCATGCCACATGCTGCGCTCTTCCTCTTTTTTTGCAGTTTCAGAAATATACAAGCTTCTGTTTAAAATGTGAACTCTTCCCTCTTGCTTAGGGCTCCAGCCGCACGTTCATTTCTCCTGTAGTAAATCTCATGGCAGCACAATGTCTCATGGACTTGTGATAATGTTTTGGGCCAGGTACATCATGCTCAACTTGCTCCCTGGAGGTCTACCCTGGCACCCTCTTCAACCCTCTGCACTGCTACCATCTCTACTCATTCCCAGCACCACTGAGTAGTCAGTGTGTCCATTCGCTCATAACATTACCAAGGGATCACATGAGAAGAGGTGTGGAAAGCATCTTATGCACAGAAAGCCCTCTCTCCATATAAACTTCAGTGATAAAGATGAACAAGAAGGAAAACTAGGGGAGCGTGGACAGTGGGCATCTGATGTGACCAAGATGGAGAGGCAGGCAGGGACCAGGTCTTTGTGTCTTCTCCTCCTCATCACACAGGAGGCAAGCTCTGAGTCTCCATGCTCATTCTACTTCTCCAGAGATCGGCAGGGCAACCTGCTCCATCACATTCAACACTGGGAGGGCATCCTCCCATAGCACCATACTCTAATGAATCTGTGACTTTGAGAGTATTTAATCCCATTCAAATCAATAAGGATTTATTATACACCTACTATGTACCAGGCAGTGTGGTAGCCATTCAAGATGCTAGGACAAAAGTGATAATTATCCCTACCCTCAAGAAGCTTACACTCTAATGATGCAAAAGCACAATCCATTCATGCATGCCTGTCCTGTGAGACCTCTTCTCCATATCCTATTCATCTACCCCTTAGGATCATAAAATATCTGAAATAAAAGGGTCCTTAGAAATCATTTAGTTCAAGCATATCACTTCATGGTGGTAGGAGGCAGACAGAACTGAGGCCCAGGACAAGGGGCTTGATCAAGGTCACACAGCAAGCTAGCAGAAGAGCCAGGCCTCAATCTCAGGGCTTTGGCCTCCCAAGCAAAGCCCCTTCCACTTCCCATACTGTCCAACTTCTAGCCTCTCTGGTGACAAACACAGGCCTCCACCTCCTTTCCCACTGCGAGAAATAGCGTATTCTCAGTCACCCCAGGGCCATGCTGGCAGTTCTCCAAGCACAGGGGAGGTCAGAGCTCAGGAGTCCCGCTCCAGTTCACTGATGTTACTGACTCTTAGGGAGCTTGGTGATTCTTGGGAATGGATCTCCATTCTATGGCAAACCAAATATAGAATCTTACACAGACCCTGACCTAAATTTGCTTAAATAAGGGACATAACATACCTGGTCAAACAAACATCTCCAAGTCCAACTGTTTAAAGTACTGTGACCTCAGTCCCCTGAGTTATAGTGACAGTGACTGAGGTTATTAATTACAAAAGACCAAAAAATAATCTGAGTCCCTTTCTCTTAGTTCAGCACCTTCTTTTCAGAACTCTTTTTGTTCTCTACAACGTCTTTTACTGTGAATAAAAGATGTACCACATGGTGTTGTTTTTGTTGTAGTTGTGAGCAGACATAGATAGATAGCATGGTAGGTGACAAATCAATTTCCCATCTATTATCTCATTTGATCCCCTAAGGAAACCTGGCGTTATCCCTGTTTTACAGATGGGGAAATAAAGGATCAGAAAGGGGATGTGACTTGTCCTCAAGGTGACAGATGCAAAACTAGAGCACAGGTTGACCAATTTCACATCTGGTGCTGTCTCCACTGAGCCACTTAGACAACCAACTCAAGGCAAAGATAGAGTGTGATCAGAGAACCATAGATTGCTTGATCGGAAGGGATGGTAGGAGCCATCTAGTACAACTGCCTTGTTTTTTGTTCTTGTTGACCAGTCATTTTTTAGTCCTGACTCTGTAACCCATTTGGGGGGTTTTCTTGGCAAAGATCCAAGAGTGGTTTGCCATTTCCTTCTCTAGCTCATTTACAGATGAAGAAACTGAGGCAAATGGAGTTAAATGACTTGCTCAGGGTCACACAGCTAGTAAGTGTCTGAGGCTGGATTTGAATCCAGGTCTTCCTGACTCTATGCCCAGCACACTATCCACCGTAGTGCCATCTAGTTGCCTGTAAGGGTTATGGGATTTAAAGATCTTCCATGCCCCATTGGACTTGCTGATGTAGCAGGAAGGGGCGGAGCAAGAGGAAGCAGAAGCCAAACTAGAGTTCCTGTGGTGGCTGGCGGTGGTGGCAACGGCGGCAGCAGCAGCAGCAGAGGCAGCGGCAGCACAAAGCCCTTTTTGAGTTAGCCAGAATTTCTGCTAAGGACTCCTGCTGAGGACTGCCAGGGGCCGGAGCTGCTGGGAGCGCGCTTCCCGGACGCTGGGTGGTTGCTGTGAGTGGGGAGAGGAGGACCTTTGCCTGAGGTAGCCTGTTCTGTTTTAAAGGCTTGAAAATGTGGGTGCTTTCTACTTTATCTACCTGTGCCAATGTCATAACTACTCTGATGGCTTTCACTTTCTGGTTTTGGGACTCAGTCTTTTGGTATCTTAATAAATTTTCTAGTTTATTCCCCCATATGGCAAGCATGATGTATTTTATGATGGATAATTATATCAGCATATCTGTAATCTCCATAGGCATTGTGAATATGGCATTGCTGATACATTGCCCCAACAATTCCATTGTATTTAATACAGAAGGGCCTGAGGCACAGGGAGATTTCGTAATTTGCCCATGGTCACACAGATGGTAAGTAGCAAAGCAAAGATTGGTGCCCAGGTTTCCTAATTCCATACAGTCTTTTTTCCCAGTGCACTGCCCTGGTTTTTAAGTTTCAAAGGTTGCTGCGATTTCCATTACAGACATTCGTCTCTAATATTGAAGAACTGTTACTATAATTGTTCATAAGGGAAAGTGTCTCAATAAAGGAACTCAACAAAGGTGGAAAACTATGGAGTTAAGTTCGGAGTGAGAGAACAGGTTGTTGAGCCTCAGCCAATTAGCATCAAGGTCAGGTTGTCACTGGTTATCCCAGGGTCCTTTAATCTGCCCCCTAGGAGTCAGACACAAGAAAGCATCAACGATCATGAATTTAGGAGGTCCGGGTGAATCAAGGTTATGATGAAGCCACTTAATCAGCCAATATGTCACCACCTGGGGCCCAAAACCCAGTATCTTTTCTCTAAGAATGGAATAATGTTGGAGCTCAAGTCAGTACAGGCCAGATATTCAGTGTTAGGCTGAATCTGTGACAGATGCCATCACTTTTCAGATATGCTTTTCCACGTACCGTGTCCATCCTTTTATTAGGGGGATTTGTTCTCTGAAGTTTGGATTCAGTCAAAGGTCCACACTTGAGGACCTAGAGGTCCACATGTGGCCTCGAGGTCACAGGTTCCCTGCCTCTACACTAGCACTTATGTAGAGAAACTAGTCATTGGGTCAGTGGCCAGATGCCCCACACAAGGCATAGGGGGAAATGTCAAGGAACCACAAATGGAAACAACTGCCCTTCTATAAAACTCCTCTAGATTTTATCTGGTTGATCACTCCATGCTCCCACATACTATACAGTGAATAGCACTAACAAGGTTGATAAATGTAACATTTGTGTACCATTGCCATTTTGCAACACAGACAAATACTCCCTCCTTTCTCTAATGCAAGGGCAGATGAAAGCTAATATATGACTCTAGCTGTGTTCCTGCACCAGTTTTTAACACAAAGACTGGGATCCTGTTGTCTGGGCAGTTTGGAGTTGTGGCCCAGGAATGAGAATAGAATAGTTTAAGGCATTCCAGAAACTTATGGACATAGCATCCAGGGGAGGCCCTTAGCAATAATCACTCCAACAGCTGCCTAAGGGCTTCAACTACTTTTTATGCTAGAGCATTTCGGGACCATTTGCCCACATCTACTTTGTCTGGTAAGGACTCTTGGACATAGAGGGTACTTGCTACCATCTTGCCAGGCTCCCTCATTGTGTCAATGATCAAGGCTACAACATCCTTGAGACAGACTTAAAAACTCACAGAGAGTTCTGGACCACCTAGGGGCTTAAAGACAGGGTCTTTGGCTTCCTCCTCATTAAGGGGAAGGGGCCTTGGCTGCAGGAAACGTGACTCAGATAAAGAAAGAATGTATTAGACTTCATTCCTAAAAGGCTTGGTTTCTAGGGAGATGAAAGTTCTTTATAAGCAGTCCATTTCTCATAGAGCCTTGGGAGCAGGTCATGAGTAAGTCAATATAGAATTGCCATTCCCACTCACGGCAGACAAATGAGACACATGAAGAAAGTCAATGCTTTGTCTTATGTCCCATCATGAATCGGTGACAGATCTCAAATCTCATGTTCCTGCATCAACAGCGATAGCTAAGATCAGGCTGCTGATAGAAAGGTGTAATGGACAAAGTCTGGCTGCTATAGAAACTGCATCAAGAGTGTGACTGGAGAGGAGATGGGCCATATTAGTTTTACTCAGACCAACAGCATCATCAGAAATTGCTGAAAGCCTTAGAAAGTGTGCAACATGAAAAACCAGACCCAGTTGAATTATTTGAAACTTTAAAGTAAGACAACCACTACTTGGGTTTGGCACACTCCAAAACTGGCCAATTAAGGCCATCTGGCAAAAAAGTCTTTAGACAGGACAGGCTGGGTTCCAGGATCCCATTGCCAGCCTATGAAGAATTGTGCTTTGCTTTATGAATTATCATAACCAAACTAAGCTAGGGGTTATGGTGGGACTTTATAAATTAATGAGGTGGGTTTATTGTAGGTACATAATTTGGTATTCTAGATAGCTTTTCTGAACACAGCCTGGGGGTTCATTGAGTTCAATTCCCTCTTTTCATGAATAAGGAAGCTAAGACCCAGGAGAGGAGTACCACTTTGCCCAAGGTCACACAGACAGAGATGAAATTCAAACTCAAGCCCTCTGACTATCAAATGAGTGCTTTGTTTCATCTGCAATCAGGAAACTGAGATTTGAGTAACATGGAGGTCTAAGAAGACCCCTTCCAGACTATATCCCCCAATCCTTTTTCCTCCTTCTCCCTATCAATCTAGAAACCGTTCAGGATGTCTCTGGGGCTGCCGACACTGCCTTTCCAGAGCTAACTGATCACAAATATGGTGATTTTCTTCAAGGGTAAGGGAATAACTTGTCCTTTTATCAACTAAAACCAGAACAGAGTGTCCAAATTTGAACAAGCATGCCCATTTATTTTAATGAGTCCAAAGCAAAGTCCTACAAGAACAGAGCATCAGACTAAAGCATTTCAATGCAAAGAGACTCTCTGACTTTCTTTCTATTTAATAAAGTATAAAGAGGGTCACTTTGACTTCATCTGGAAAGCTCATAGCTAAGTAGTTCCTCCTGGGTCACAGCAAATACACCACAGACTTGCTAGCTTGAGAAATAAAATCACAGCATCATGAAATCTCAGTGTCAGAAAGAACCTCAGTGGCCTGGGGTGGGGGGCTGGATTGAATAGCTCTTCAACCCCCCCCCCCAGAGAAGTCATCCAGTCTCTGTCTAAACCCCTCCAGTTATGGGGAATCAACTACCTCCCAATGAAGCCCATTCTACATTAGGATAGCTCTCAATTGTTGGAAATTTTTCCTGACATATTGTCTCTATCTTCCCTTCTGTACCTTTTACCCATTGCTCATAGTTATGCCCTCTGGGGCCAAGGTGAACAAAGCTAACCCTCTTCTACCTGACAGCCTTTCAATAATTGAAAACAACTATAATGTTCCACCCACAACAACCCCAAAGTATTTCCTTCTATTGGCTAAACTTTCCCATGGCACCATTCTGGTCATCCTCCTCTGGATTCCAATTCATGTTTGGTTTATATTTGTAAATATATTCAATCAACAAGTATTGTTGTACTATCATGTGATATGACTATACATTTGACTAGGGCTCTCACAATCTGTAGTACTTTTCTGATCTCCCACCCCCCAGTCCCATGCCCTTTCCCAGGACTTGAAGCAGGAACAAATGTGAGCCTTCCTCCAGTTTCTTGTTGTACCTTCATATTCCACCTCTAATCAGTGGGTTCCATATAGGACACCCCCTCTGAAATAAAGAGCATTGGGTTGAGTCAAAGACCTAGATGACCAGGCCACTTGAATGAACAATGCTGGATTTAGAGTTAACTGGGTTCAAACCCAGGCTTTGCCACTTACCATCTCTGTGACTGTCAGTCAAGTCTCTTCCCCTCTCTTAGCCTCAGTTTTCCCCTTGGTAAAATGTTAAAGTTGGACTAGATCAGGGCTTCTTCACCTTTTTGTGTCCCGAGCTCTTCTGGAATCCTGGTAGAGCCTAGAGATGCCTTCTCTGGATTATGTTTTTAAATGAGCAAAATAAAATATAGGATTATAAAGAAAACCAAAAGACAGTAAAAATAAATATGTCCAAGTTTAAGAACCTGTTAAATCTATCCATGCACCTTTAGGAAGATGGGGGTCCATGGATCCCAAGGTAAGGAATCTCCTAGCCACTAGACATATTATCTCTGAGCTCTCTTCTAGCATTAAACCATATGATCCCACTCACTAGAAATCTTGGAGTTGTCTAGAGGCCCAGTATAGGCTTTTCCAGATTGAAAATATCATCATGTGGAAACTCCTTCTATCAATGCAGCTCAGAATCTCCTCTATAACTTACAATCTTGGAGAGATATGTGAGGAACTGAGATGTTAAATGACTTACCCAGAGTTGAAAAGTCAGCATGTGGCAGAGGCAGGACTAAAACTCTAGTTTTCCTGACTCCATGACTGGTCCCCTAGCCACTACTCCACATTGCCTCTCCAGTTTATTTTACTATATGGGAATTGGTACTGTCCAAATATCTTCTGTTCTTCCCACTAATCCGGACTCCAACTTGTGCTACCTATTTCTTCATTAGATTCAGGAGTTAGAGTAGACCCACATGCTGAAGTTCAAAACAGAGATCGCTTCCATTTTGAAAAATGTTTGCAGTGCCTGAGAACAGGGGTGCTAGTTTAAGCTGATGGGGCTCAGAATCTGGGCAGTACAGCCAAGAAAGGTGTCTTTATATAGAGCTTAAGAAAACAGTCTCAAGGGGGAGACCAGGTAGCACAGCGAGTAAGAGCACCGGCTCCAGTGTTGAGAAGATCTGGAGATCAAATCCCGGGCTCAGACACTTAGCACCCACCCAGAAACACCTGGCCATGCAACCTTGAGCAAGTTACTTAACCCCGATTGCTTTAAAAAAAAAAAAAAAAAAGAAAAGAAAACAGTCTCAAGATGGTGCCGTAAAGACAGGGCTCTTGCCTGAGCTCCCTTAAATTCCCTTCCAAACAACGTTAAAATAGTTGTTTTTTAAAATGTCTTTTAAAATTTTAAAATGAATTCTAGGGCAGCAGAACTAACAAAAGGACAGGGTGAAAGAATTTGCAGCCTAAGACAACTTAGGGGGTAAGGAGAAAAGGTCTGTCTCCCTGAGATGAGAATGGAGCAGAGTCCATCCCAAGCCACACTGGGCAAACTAGTCCAAAGGACTATAAAACCATATATACCCTTTGACTCAGCAATACCACTATCAGGGCTGTATCCCAAAGAGTTCAAAAAAAGAAAAGGACCCATATGTGCAAAAATATTTATAGAAACTCTTTTTGTGGTGGCAAAGAATTGGAAACCAAGTGGATGCTCATCAATTGGGGAATGGCTGAACAAGCTGTGGCATATGATTGTGATAGAATACTAATATACTATAAGAAATAATAAGTGGGATGCTTTCAGAGAAATCTGGAGGAATATACATGAACTGATGCAAAGTGAAGTGAGCAGAACAAGGAGAACAGTATAAATAGTAATAACAACATTGTACTATGATCAGCCGTGAATGACCTAGCTATTCTTAGCCATACAATACAAGATAATTCTGAAGGACTTATGATGAAAAATGCTATCCAGCTCCAAACAAAGAACTGATGGAGTCTGAATGTAGATCAAAGAATATTTTTTACTTTATTTTTCTTGGGGTGGTTTTTTTTGGTGTGTGTTTTCTTTCACAAAATGACTGATATGAAAATATGTTTTTCATGACTTCACATGTATAACCTATATCAAATCTCTTGCCTTGTCAATGAGGGGAAAGGGGAGAGGGGGAGAGAATTTGGAATTAAATTTTTTTTAAATGAATGTCAAAATTGTTTTTACATGTAATTGGGAAGATAAAATATTTAAATAAAGTGTCAAGCTGCAATACAAAAAAAGAAAGAAAACTGTCCCCTTTTCTGCTCGACATCCTCTAAACTATCTAAACAGACAGCTCTGTCATCTGGTGTGGACTGCATCCGTGGACCTTCCTCTTGAGACCTCAGTGACCCATGGCAGTCTTACCTTATACTGACCAGACCTGCTCCTTCACCTCCACTGAAGCTCTTACTTATAAAGGCAGGGTCTGAAAGATATATTGAACTGACAGAATGGTGATGGGATTCCACTATCAGTCAGATCCTTCCAGTCTGAGCCATCCCCTCCACTACTTAGCTGGATTAATTCTAGCCACTTAGGCATCATTTAGTACAACAGAGAATTTCCTCTCTGGCTTGCCAGATTTTTATTCCCTTTGTTGTCAGTCACAATGGGACTCAATTATTGTTTTTCAAGTCTCAGGTGTGAGACATCCTTCTTACCCCAGTCTCCCCTTGGGTCAGGAGGCTGTAATAAAAAGAGCATGGGGCTGGGAGGCAAAAGAGACTTACCTTCTTCTGCTAAGTCACTTTGTAACCATAGGCAAGTAGCTTTCGCTGTCTGGGTCACAGTTTCCCTATCCATAAAATGAGAAAACTGGAGTCGCTCTCCAAGGTACTTGCCTTCTGTAACATTCCATAGATTTGTGTTTATATAGCATGGAGTCCAGCCTGAAGAATGAGAAAAATCTGGCTGAGAAATAGGATTTTTTTAAATGGAGGGAGTACTAGAGAATAAAATAGGAGATGATGCAATGAGTACTTAGGGAGGTTTAGAGGAATGCATCAAATGTAGATTAAAGCAACAAGGTTTTATGTGGCAAAGAAACCTGGGTGGACAAACCAATTCCACCCATAGAGATGTAGGACAAAGCTCAAGTCAACACTGAATGACTGGATGCTCTGCCATCTAGTGATTTTCTGGCTTCCTTTTCTCAAGGCAGGCATGCCTCATAGAAGGCCTCCTTCCCTTAAAGGGTAACACCACCCCACCCCCAAGAAAGCACTGATGGTTAGATTTTTAGGTAAGGTTAATTCTAATTCAATAGTCCAACAAAGTGTATACACAAAGGTAAAAATACAATAGTCACTCCTCAAGGAGCTTACATTCTACTAGTATGAATAATGTATGCAGAAACAGCTATAGAAAATCTTAGAGGCACTTTCTGACTCTGGATCTGTGCCTTGCACTTTGGCTCTGTTAGCTCTGTGACTCCTGGCTCTGACCACTTCCACCCATCCCTCTGTAACCCTCCCCCAAGTAACACACAATACTCTGTTCTGACATCACTAGGCTTCTCATTCCTCTTCATCCTCTGTCCTAGGCTAATGAAGACATCTAGATTCTGCCTTGATTTAATTCAATGCAACAATTATTAAGTGTCTATTATGTACAAAGAAAAAAAAGGGAAGTAGTACCCATCCACCAAAGAGCTTACCTTCTTTGGAGGGAGGGATATAACACCAAGCAAATGTAATTCGAAGTAGAAGAGAGGAAGAAGTGATGAGAGCAAAGGAGAGATCCAGACTAAGTTCTCTGGGAGTATTTGAGAAGGGAAAGGACATTTTTCAGAATTATGCCAGGTACTGGAGCTATAAAGACAAAACCAAGAATAGTCCCTCTCCTCAAGGAGCTCACATTCTACTGGGGAAAGGGATGGATACAATATGTAAACATGATTTAGAAGGATCCTAAAGGGAGATGGCACATGATCCCCCCCAGGACCTCGTATTCATATTTCAGGGTACACTGAAGGCTGTGTCAACTGGGAAAAGAGGTATTCAGTGTCAATCAGGTCAGAAACACAGAACTGAGTGATCCACATGTTTTCTCTCTCCACCCCCTTGCTGAGATTTGTATACCCCAAGAGAAAGATGAGCCGCATAGCTTGTGGAATGCAAGTACTTCTTTATACAGTCATACTTAACCATGGAAATCCTTTCTAGAAACTTTATAGAAAAGACCCATTCATGCTTGCCATGATGGTGGCTGGAGTTAGGATAGATTACTGTCTTTCACATAGAATATTATCAAGTACTACCCCAACCTCTGGCTTCATGTAGCCCAGAACACCAGGTTCCCTCACATCTCAGCAAGTCCATGAGTGGTCTGTCTCTCCTCTCCTTCCTATTTTCCTCCCCCTGCTTTACTTATTCCCATGTCCCCCATTTCTTCCTCCCTTTTTGTTCCTCCTGGCCATCATGCCACTTTAGTTCTCTATCAATGTCACTCCACCTCCCCAACTCTCACCTTCCTTCAGCCTTCCTTCCTTCTCTAATGAAGCCCTGTGTGTCCTCACCTTTCCCCTAAAACAGAGAGCTGAGAATCTCTCAGAAGGAAATGTCAGAGTAGAGAATGAGAGTAGCATTAAACTGGACAGTTGAATTCCCAAATCCACTGGAATGTGGCACCCAGAGAATCTCAAACCATCAGAACTGGAAAAGGCCTTGGAGACCCTCATTGGACAGAGGAGGAAACTGAGGCCAAGAGGAGAGAAAGTGCTTGCTACAATGATCTGAATTGCAATCAATAAATTGTAAGAATCTTGTTCCTAGTGAAGCCAAGGTGCTCCCTAGGTGTTTTTAGCCCCAAACAGTAACAACAGGGTATTCCAAGAAACCCCTCTGTATTCTGCTCCCAGTGTCTAAGTGGGGAATACTTGTGGTGAGGGGGAAGTAGCCAAGGTCCTTCTTTAACTGGCTTTCTATCAGGAAAAATACAGCAGCTTCTTTTTCCCTGCCTCAGAGCTCGGTTGCAGACAGCATTTCAGGCGCAGGCACCATCTCAGTCCTGATGTGGTATATGCCACGTGTAGCTTTTAGAGGAAAATTAATTTCACTCTAGTACAGAGAAGGCTCAGATTATCAAGCAGCAGTCCACTGATTAGTAATAACAGGGAAGATGTTCCCCTCAAATCCAAACACCATCCTCCTCCTTTTCTCTCCCTCCCCTTCAAGGACCTTCAGAAACTGTCTAGTGAAGTCCAATCCTCTCAGTCACAGATTGAAAAACATCTTCCATTTCTATAGGGCTTTAATCAGGGACCATTTTGATTTATTTTGTATCCCAAGTGCTTAGCCCAATGCTTAGCACATACTACATGCTTAATAAATGCCTTTTTACTCATTCATTCATTAGACCTTTGGCTCAACTCAACCAGGGGAGAGAAGATAGTATAGCCCTTACTTTGTCCATTTCATGGGTGAAGATTCTGAGGCTCAGAGAGCAGGGACTTGCCAAGGGTCCCCCAATTAGCAAATGGCAGAGGCAGGATTCGAACCCAGGTGTTCTGACACTAGGTCCAGCCCTCTTTATTCTATGTGAGGCAATGTCAAAGGGCAGGAAACAATGCTTTCCCCCTTCCCTTTCCCCCTTCTCCATCCCTCATGTATATTAGGCTGGAGTGAAAGGGGGGAAGGGAAGAGGAGGCAGAACACATAATAAATGTATTTCTAATCATTAAAAAAGAAAGCAGAAGGGCCCCAATTCTATGAAACAACAGGAGAAGGGACCAAGATATTTGTGACTCTGATTTTAAGACTCTTTGTATACCACACAATTTTCCAGGGTTTTTTTTAAGTTCAAGTATGTTCTACCCAGATATTTTGATAAATAGGCAAGTAATAAGCTCAACCAGTCTAAATTCCATGGTCATTTTGGCCGTTATTCCTTCTCCATCCACTTAGTTTGTGACTCAGAGTCCTCTTCACACAAACAATAATTGGGAGGGGAGAGGCGGGGTTGGGAGAATGACCTGCCATCAGCTCCCCTGCATCTTAGGCAGGAAGCAAACATAATGTCAGAACTCTGAGTCCTGGAGAAGGTTCCCAAGGACAAGAACAATGTGACCCCATATGTGATATGTGGCTGCTCCCTCCATTAAAATCCTCTTCCTGAAGCCTAAATTGGGTACTTGAAGGGAACTTAAAAACAGGGATCTTAATATGCCTGAGTGGGAGGGGTCCTCAAAGATTCTCAACTTCAACTCCTTTATTTGTCAAATTTCAGAAGAAGTTGATGTCCACATCCTCTTTCCTATTGGGTAAATTTACCTGTCTTTAGCCTTGTAACACATCTGAATCTCTATTTTTCAAAGACCACTTTCAGTGTCTCAACAAACACACAGTGGTTCTTTCCATTTCCTCAAATTTAGTTTGTGAGGGCCTCCTAACTTGCACTTCTTGTAGGTAGCTAGGTGATCGTATCACCTCACCTGTATTGGGTTTCAATTCCCAGTTAATCAATGTTATTCTAGCCTTCCCCAGTCAGAAGATTATTCTCCTTAGTAAAAAAAAAAAAAACAAATTAAGTTGAGTAGTCCTGCTTTTTCTTTAAGAGAAAGAGAGGACAGTTGCAAATTTCAGCTCCACTTAAGGAAAACACTTCCTAATAATGAAGGTTATCCCAAAGGAGAATGAAATACCTTGGGAGATAGCAGGTTCTTCTTCATTGGAAGCCTTCAGGGAGAAGGATAGTATAGACTGGATTCATGCTTAGGTACCAGTTGAACTGGTTATTTGTAGAGATGATGACCTGGGCAGGTGACTGTCCCAGTGAAGGGATTTTCCAATCTGGAGAAGCTGTGAATCTGTGAAAGAAGAGAGAAGGGGAAAACAGGAGAAGCTGGGGTCCTGAAGTGGGTCACATCAGCTAAGGAATGTAGTGGAAATAAAGAGCATTCAATAATGCCCCAAACACCTCAGGAGTCTCTAAAGGCACCCCCACATTACAATGCTGTTCATATTGCCCAAAGTCATTAAAGTTCCAGTGTATTCAGTCCTCTGCTGGGCGGGGGGGGGGGAGGGGAGCATATTATATATTTTAGTTCTCCACCCAGAGTTGTTAATATATAAGAATCTTAGTCCTTAAATCTTCAGCTATATAGAAAAGCTCAGATTTCCAGGATGACTTGGTCCCTGAGGCTTCCAGACAGCACCAATCTGACTACTGCAACAGGCAAAAATATGCAATCAAACCTCATTTTTCCAAAATACCCCAGGATTGGGGGGTGAGGGGTGGAGTGGACAGTAGTTGGAGTTCTAGCTAATTGAAATTCCTAGCCAGCTGTAGGTGAATATGAAATTCCTTTTGCCTTCACCCTTTGAAAATGTATTAGTCATATTCTGGTCTTGGTAAACACAGGCTAGTCTAGTGAACATGGCCGACCTTTTTTTAAAATTATTATTATTCCCCTCTTGGAGAGAGGGAGGGAATGATCATCTTTCCAAACATGAATCTGCAGAGGCCAGGACCCCAAATGGAAGCAGAACAGGTGCAGAAGGTTGGGACAACTGTGTTCTGACTGCCCTAACCTAATACACACACTCTTTCTCTCTCTCTCCCTCTCTCTCTCTCTCTCATACTCCACACCCACACCCATACACACACACCCCACACTCACACCATACACACACCACACAAACCACACATACCCCACACACCCACACTAACCACCCTTTAATTTCTCTCTTCTT
>NW_027187270.1:2706145-2708645 GCF_028583685.1 Petaurus breviceps papuanus
TCTCTCTCTCTCTCTCTCTCTCTCTCTCTCTCTCTCTCTCTCTCTCGTCATTGGTCTTTTTTTTTAACTAAAATCTCCAAAGTGAGCTTGATCTAGCATCCTTTGCTATTTTCTCCTAAAGTGAGGGGATTGAAAATGTTTTTTTTAAATCCAATCATGGATTCTGCTAAATGGAGGTTTTACTATTTAGCCCCCAAAAAACAGAAAAGAGAAAAGATGATTACCCCTTCCTATGGGTAGAGATGCAAGGAGCACCCTTCAGTTTGCTTCCCCTCCCCACTTCTTTCCAAGGCTAGCAGTTAGAGGCTGCTCACTTAGAATCTGCGGCAAAAATTGGGCAGGGCTGGAGTGGCCCCTGCTTAGCACCACCACCACCACCACACACACGTTATCTGCAGCCTGTAGCATTCTAGTCTCTTTGTACAGCGCCCCCTGCTGACCAATTGAGTAAGTGGCTGGCGGCACAGAATGTCTGGTGAAATGAGTGAAAGACTTCCTCACTTGAACTGAGAGAAAACACTGGAGGGGGGGGGGGGGAGTGTCAAGAGACCCAGCTCCTAGTACCACCTCTGCTATTAACGAACCGTGTTACCTCCAACAACACACTCATAATACCATACCTCAATTTCCTTTTCTGTAAAAGGGGAGGGGGAGACTTGAAACCCTTTGAGTCTCCTTTTAGCTCTGACTGAAAGTCAGAGTCTGAGTCTGAGGCTAACAAGTGGGGAGAAGAGAACAAGAGGGGGACGGGAGGCCCCTTAAATCCTTACCAATGAAGCTCCTATGGATGATGACCAAGCATGAATATCTGCCCCCATTTCAGCCATGTTTCTCAGGCTGGCACATTGGTTCTAGGGGTCCCAGAGGCTGAAGTTGAACCCTGTCTTAGTCTTGGCCTGTAGTTGCTAGGGGTCCTTAGGTGGACAGCAGGTGAGCTTTTGCCTTCTGCTAAGAGGTTTCTGTGTGATATTTGCTGGTGAAACTGCCCTTCAGGTGGGTGGCCAGGCTTCCTAGCATTTGGCTGGTATGAGGCAGGACTTCATGAGTTTACACTTGTGGCTGCCATCACTCTGAGGAATTGAAGGCCCCTACAAGTTCTGCCTTCAGCCAACAGCCCAGTTATTGGCTCTGGAAAGAGGGAGACTTCGGCAAACTCCCCCCTCCCTGTGCCAGGAAAGTCTTTGGGGACTGGGGCGGGGTCCCTTAGATCCTTCTAGAGGCACACAGGGGTTAGAAGCTCTGTGAGCTGAGCTGATAAGGACTGCAAGAAGCTGGGAGTGCTCTAGGCTGGCTGTGATGGTTGCAGTTCCAGCCTCCTTTACTGGCTTCCCAAAGGGCACCCCAAGAACCCCAAAGTCTTACAATGAAAATTCCTTCCTGCCCAAACCCCTTTCAAGTAAGCAGGGGTTAATGGTGTCAGCTATGACGTGAGGATCCTAATTTGCCCAGATATATATGTATATATATATATGTATATATATATATATATATTGTAATCTGCAAACTCCTCTCTCCATCTCCCTCACTGCCCCCCCCCCTTGTGACTTTGCAATGAGCAGAAAAACTCCCCAGAAGCTGCAGCAACAAGAGAAAGGCCATTGTGTTTTTGGTAGCCATTCTTCCTGAAGCCCTGGTTTTGGCCCTTGTGGGGTAGGGAGGGAGAAGGGGATCGGGGGTCTTTGGTTTGGGGTGCGAGGGCCCCCCTTTGCTGAGCACCCTTTCCCCCAGCCCCTGGCGCAGCTGCAAGAACCGCAGTAACAGCAGAGACGCATCCTAGCACCCCGACGCGCAAAGCTAGACCCCAAAGGGAGGGGGAAGAGGCGAGACAAAGAGGAGGGGAAGGGGGGGCTGAAAATCTGGAATCAAACTGTGTTGCCAGATAACTCACCCTGCTCCTCCTCCTGCTCCCCCTCCCATCTCCGCCCGCCTCCCTCCCTCCTTTTTTAGTCCCCTCCCCTTGAGCTCAGCTTCGTCGTCTCAGAAGGTGGGCAGCCCCAGCCACACTGCGTCTGCAGAACCGGGTAGCAAAATTGCAGGCAAGAGGCAGAGAGCTCTTAGAGCGGAGGGTGCGGGCAGGCGATCAGGAGCAGAGACCAGAAGGCTAGGAAGCAGACTGGGAGGCAGGGGTAACGGAAGGCAGGGGGACAGGGCAGGGCTACCAACCCTTTTCCCTGTCCCTCGGTATATCCGAAACCCTTTTCCCGAGCCAGTGCTGAGCCCCTCGGGAGAGGCAGCTCTTCTCCTCTTCCTCCTCCTCCTCCTCCTCTTCCTCTTCCTCCTCCTTCTCCTTCTCCTCCTCCTCCTTTTCTCCCCGGGAATTTCTCCCTTCGCCTCGAACCCAAAAAGACGCTAAACCTAGAGCTCCTTCCCCGACAGAGACAGAGGGAGACAGAAAGAGACAGTCAGAGAGCGGGTCCTCCCCCCCTCTGGGTGAGGGTTCTCCCTGTCTTGCCCCAGCCTCTGCCCTGTCCCTTCCCCCTCTCCTCGCCCAGTTAGTGGC
>NW_027187270.1:2710670-2710819 GCF_028583685.1 Petaurus breviceps papuanus
TCTCTGGCACACACACACACACACACACACACACACACACACACACACACACACACCTAGATCCAGACATGCAAACAACGAGTGTCAAGATCCCCAGTGGCTTTAATCTGCAAACACAAATACCTCTACCCACTCCCAAAGAGAAAGCA
>NW_027187270.1:2715819-2719686 GCF_028583685.1 Petaurus breviceps papuanus
CACTGCCTCCCTCCCCTTCCCCCCTTCCCCCCCACCTCTCCCAAGTGAGAGAAAGTTAATAATTAGCCATGCTCTCTGTGTGGACGGCCCACTGCCTTTGATTTGTGATGCGTAAAGATCGTAAGAGGAGGGGGGGGGGGGGGGGGGGGGCACAAGATGCTAGACATGCTAGTGGAAACAGTTCTCTCTATAACTCCCTGAGGAAAACAAAGCATCAAGGGAAATAAATCTTCTGTATAGACCAGAGCAGGAAAAAGAGGGGAGGGGAACAGAGGAAGGGAGAAGTTGGTGTGGGGGTATACAGAGAAATGCAAAATCGGGCGGGAGGAAATTGGGAGAAGTAGCCACATGAACGGTGCCCAGAAGCCTGCCTGGAGAGAAGAGCAATGTGACCACGGAGCGGGAGAACCGAGGTGCACCGGGGTTCGCCTGCCACAGGAACTCCTTGAAGAGTTAACCACACACATGTAGACGTGTACACATGATCTCATACACATAAAGCGGGTTGTATTTCTCTGGAGCCTAATAAAAATGGGGATGGGGCGGAGGGCGGAGGGAGAAAATACGTGAAGATGGGGCGCTTCGGCCAGATGTAAGGGGCAGAGCACACGGAAACCCTAGGCTAGGGCTGACCTTCGGAGGACGGCCAAGGCTCTTTTCTGGTCCCCTAGCGGAGAGCGTCGCGAGACACACACACACACACACATACACACACACACACACACACACACACACACACACACACACAACCCGCTTTTCTCTAGAGGCTGTGTTGGGCTAACAGGAATGATGAGGGCAGGGGACGGGACGGGACTGGACGGGACGGACGACATGAGCCGTGGAGAAGAAGGCAGGACAGGGGAGCGCTGAAGGAGGGGGCCGCATCTCCACAAGATCGGGGAAGGCGGGGATGTGGAGGGGAGGCAGCAGAAGTGGGAATGGGCCTCCCTCTGTGGACAGGCAGGTGTGGGGAGCGCAGTACCCTTTTAGACAGGAGAAACCTCCGTCGGGTTTTTGCCGTTAACGTTAACTTGTTTTTTTCAGCGAAACTTCTGCGAACATGACTCAGGTCAAAGAGATCGTGGACCGCCTGCTGAAGGGATACGACGTCCGTCTCAGACCTGATTTTGGAGGTAAGCCATATTGCACTCCCTCCCTTTTGCCGAACACCAGGGTGCTTTGTGGTCAAGGGAATAGAAAGGAGATAGAAGCCAGTTTCCCAGGCAGGAGACTCCCCCTGTTTGCCATTGCTTCAGATTCTTTTTTTCCATTTGCCTCTCATCCCACTCTCTTTGCTCAGCCCCCCAGCTTATTATCTCTGCCCAATTGTTCTCCTCCCCTTGCCTTCCTTCCTCTCCTTTCCCCGTTCCCCTTGGCTCTGCCTCCCATAACAACCATAACCATAAGCGCTGGCATTTAAATTTCGTTCTAAGATTTGCAAAGCGCTTTCCTTTCCTTTCTCAGTCCCATCCCTTTTGCATGGGTGTCTCTTTTCCCCCAGCTGCTCTCGTAGCCAGACCTGCCCCTTCCCCTGCAGAGGAATGGGTACGCACAGGAGTATGGCCAGAGCTCAGGGCTGCCCAGGAAGCTGCAGATGGGCGAGGCACCTAGAACCTCTGTAGACCCCCAGGGCCCAAACTTGGGCTGTCTGTCTGCTTCCAACTTCAGCCATGACTGCCCTCCAACATATAACATGTGCCATGGCATGAATGTCCAAGACCGACCTTAGTTAGTATGTTCTTATCCCTCTTCCCTCTCTGTGCCTGGTGTGATAGCAGTGAGGAAGGCTGAAGCTAGCCCTATCCCATCTAGCAATCCAACCTGCACTGACAAAATGCCTACTATACCCAAGGCACATTAGGCACTGGAGATACAGGGACAAAGACCTAGTCATCTGCATTCTCCTGGGGTGGGGGTGGGGGGGTCAAACACATAAATGGATGAGTGGAATGAATGAATGAATGAATGAAAGGGGCTTCATTATGGGGTCACTATGTACAAGGCTCTGCATATCACATGTACACAAATGATTGAATATATGCTGATGAGGGGAGGTGGGAACAAGTTCTCCAAAGGCACTCCTGAGAACTCAGGAATTGAACAGATCCCCCATCCCAAGAATCCAGCGGGAGTTGGACTGTCATGTGCAGACATGTACTTATGTGTCCGTGCAAGCAGATACTTCTTCCAGGGGGCGGGTTCAAGTCCCACTTGGAAGTCTGTGGGGAAGTAAATAGATAAGTACATTTAGTCACTTCCTTTTCTTAGCATATGCTACATTGTTGGAGAATACTATGCCCACTTCACTGATTCCCCTTCAGATGTGAACATGAAAAGATATTTCCTGTATTTGTGCAAAGAGAGTTTTGCCATTGTCTTTATAGAAAGCTTGCATGAGCCTGGGGACAATATGCAAAACCAATAAGGACCCAGCTCCAGCACTGCTAAGGCCTTGATTAATGTTCTAGCTCAGTTCTTCACATGCCACATGCCTCTCATTCATGTAGTGCAGCACTGGGGGGGGGGAGGATATGCAAAGCACAGCAAGCACTTATTAAGCACCTACTGTATGATAGTCACAATCTGAAACAGTCCCTTGGTGGGACGGTGGGGATGGGGGGAAGGGGGAGAACAATACATGAAAATAGACACATCTAGGGACCGTCATCGGTGACTGGCCTCACCTGGAATTGGAGGCCTCCTGGACACTGCAGAGCAAAGGTAAGAAAAATAAAAATAAGCCATGCAGACTTCCACAATGGCATATGTATCCCTAGTACTTATGCACCTGCTCAGGAATGTTCTTTCACATAATAAGAGCTGCCTGCCTATAAAACTTGGTGGTTTGCAAAGTTCTTTACATTTGTTCATCACAGGCTCAGGAGGTAGGTGTTTATGGGCCATAGTTTGCCAGTGAGAAAACTGGCAAGCAGAGGGAAAGTAACTTGCTTAAGGTTACACAGGTAAGTGAAGGAGTTCCAGACTTGGGATTTGGACCCCAAACCTTTGTTCTTAATCCAGTAGGCTTTTGGTCATACCACATCTCACAGGCCAGTGGTTGGGGGTACAGGGGAAAGACTTAAGATCCCTAAAGGAAAGGACAGATTTAATCAAAAGATGTAGAAATGATTCTTGGAAGGCAGATGGAAAGAGTGTCAAAGCAAAGAGACAAGGAAGTGAGATGAGGGCAGGACATGAGACTAAAGACAATGAGCAATTTATAAAAACTGGACTAATAGAGCAGGACTAAGATGGAAGGAGAGCAAAACAAAGGTTATCTCAACTGGTAGGAAAGAGAAACTGAGCTCCACTCAGGAACAAGAAAAAATCTGGACTTCTGCTTCCTAAACTGAAAGATGAGGGGGTTAGGCTATATGGCCTCTTCTCTAAAAGCAAGAGGTTGTAAAATATGGTCTCTGAGGTCCCTTCTACCTACAGATCTAGGATTCTAAGTGTGCCTCTAGGCAACTCACTTAAAATCCCTGGGCCTTCGTTTCCTCTCCTGTAAAAGGAGGGGGCTACACTAGATGGCTTCTGAGGTCCCTTTGAGTTCTAGATCTAGTCATGTAAGATCCATGGGCTTCAGCTTCCTCTCCTATAAAAAAAAAGGTTGAACTACATGGCCTCTGAGATTCTTTTGAGTTCTAGACCTCGCCATCCAAAATCCCTAGGCCTCAGTTTCCTCTTCTTTAAAAGGAAGAGATTAGACTAGATAGTCTCTGAGGTTTCTTTGAGTTCTAGACACCCAAAATCCCTGGGCCTCAGTTTCCTCTTCTTTTAAAGGAAGAGAGGGGACTAGACAGTCTCTGAGGTTCCTTTTAGTTCTAGACCTAGCCACCTAAAATCCCTGGGCCTCAATTTCCTCTT
>NW_027187270.1:2719696-2721550 GCF_028583685.1 Petaurus breviceps papuanus
TCTAGACCTAGCCACCTAAAATCCCTGGGCCTCAGTTTCCTCTTCTGTTAAAGGAAGAGATTGGACTAGATGGCCTCTGAGGTCCTTTTCAGTTCTAGACCTGGCCACTTAAGATCCATGGGCCTCAGTTTCCTCTTCTGTAGAAAAAAGTTTGGGGGTAGCTAGATGGGGCAGCCAGTAGAGCAGAGGCCCTGGAATCAGGAGGACCTGAGTTCAAATCCAGCACAAATCTAGCTGTGTGACCTTGGGCAAGTCACTTAACCCCAATTGCCCTATCCTCCCCCCTCCAAAAAAAAGAAAAAAAGAAGAAAAGTTTGAACTAGATGGCCTCTGAGGTCTCTGAGCTCTAGACCTGACCACCTAAAATGCCTGGGCCTTAGTATCCTCTCCTGTAAAAGAAGGGGACTGGACTAGATGGCCTCTGAGGTCCCTTTCATCTATATATTTAGACTCCTATGATCATATAATAATTCAGTTCATTATTTATTATACCCCTAGTGTGCCTGACCTAATGTGCTAGGGGTTGGGAACATAAGCACCCAGAATGAAGAGATCACCACTCATGAGGAACCTCCATTGTCTGCTCTGTGCCCCCCCACACACCCTTCTCCCTTCAGATGTCCACATTTAAGGGCCCAGGTAGGTTAGCCCTGGACATGCTGGCAGGTATCATGTAGTCTCAAAAGCCCACTGCAAGCTTCCCCAAGAGACCCTCTCCTTCAGTCCTACTTTTCTCTGGGAGGCATCTTACACCCATTAGGAATGCTTGAGGGACTGGAGAGGAAGCTGAACCCAGTGTCATCAGAGGCCCCAAGGCAGAAGGAAAAGCATTGAGTGCGTGCCCCCTCTGTGTAGGGCCCAGTCCTAGGCACTACAGGGATTCCTCCCAGCCTCTAGAGAGGGAAGACAGCTTCTCCCCACCCCACCCCACCCCACCCCACCTCCCACTTTTTCACTGGCCCCTAGCAAAGCCTACTACATGATGACTCTTAGTACAGAGTGTGCCCCACCTTCTTGGGGCAGGTTCCTGGCTCCAGAGGCCCTCCCTGCTTCTGCCAGATCAAAGTTTGCCTGTCTTTGGCCCATCTCCTCAGAGTTCAGCTCTCTGAGCCTGGACAGATAGATAATGCTAAGATAAAAAGAAGTGTGGTTTAGTGGGAAGGGCCCTACAGTAAAAGGCAGATGCCCTGGCATTTGAGTTCACTCTCTGTCAGTGGCTCCATATGTGTCCTTGGGCAAGGTCCTCCCCCACCCTGGGCCTCAGTTTCCCCATCTGTAAAAAGAGATGAGAACCCAAATTATTCCCAAGGATCCTTTGAGCTTTGATAGATTAGGATTATAATGAATAAATTAATATGTTTGCATGATAAATAGGGGATACTGAAGATCCCATTCCCTAGATGAAGAGCTCAGTCATATTTAGGCATCTTGGGGTAGTAGAGAGAGAGATTTTGGAGCTAAATAAAAGGGGGCATTCCAAGCAGAACTGTCTCTAAGACAAGAGTTGAGAGTGACTGCCCAAGATCCCATGCTTGGAAGGGCCCCTAGCTGCCACACAAGCCAGCCACCTGGTATCTGAGTAAGGAAGGTACCTGGTATCTGCTTAAGAAACTTCCTACAGGGCAGACAACTAAGACAGTAAAAAAGAGAGATAGAGACAGAGAAGGAGATAGAGACACAGAAAAAGAGAGAGACAGAGACAGACAGAGGGGAGAGAGATACAGAGACAGAGAGAGAGGAGGGGAGAGAGAGACAGAGAGAGACAGACAGACAGAGACAGAGGGAGGGAGGGAGAGAGAGGAGAGACACACAGAGAAAGAGAGAGACAGAGAGGAGAGACACAGAGAAAGAGAG
>NW_027187270.1:2721560-2729131 GCF_028583685.1 Petaurus breviceps papuanus
GAGAGAGAGAGGGGAGAGACAAAGAGAGGGGAGAGAGAGACAGAGAGGGAGGAGAGAGACAGAGACAAGAGAGAGGGGAGAAAGGGACAGAGAGAGAGAAGCTTAATGATGTCCTATACACATACTCACTAATCCATAATACTAACCCTCCTATCAGCCCCTCTCTGGCCCAATCACCAAGGCCAAAGAACAGGAATGCACCATCCAGTTCACCTTGACGGTCACTTTACCTCTTTGGTGTCATCATGGTGCAGTTGAAAAATAGATAGATTTGGAGTCAGAGGGAAGTGGTTAAGAGCACTAGCCCCAGCCAGGAAGACCTGAATTCACATTTGACCTCACCTAGCAGGTGTGTGACCCTGGGCAAGTGAGTGCACCTCTCTGCCTCAGTTGTAAAACAAAGGGGCTGGCCTCAGTGACCTCTGAGATCCTTTCCCCCTCTAAGTCCCCCTGATCTTTTAAATACTGGCTCAGCTATATCACTTTGAGTGAGACCTCCCCTCTCTGGGCCTTACTTTCCTCACCTGTAAAATGAGGGGGTTTGGTCTAGATCAGAGCTACCAAATATACAGCCCACCTGCCCCCAAGCAGCCAGAACCAGACTGAATGAAATGGAATTGAGAAATATTTAACAAAATGATAAAAATACAATAAAACATGTGTAACATTTAATTTTAAAACTAAGTCAGTATATGTATAGATGAGCGGCCTCCATTTCTCTTAGTTTCACAGCCCTGGTCTAAATGGTCTCTGAAGTCCTTTGAGTCAGTCAGTCAATCAACAAGCATTTGTTAAGCCCCTACTGTGTGCCAGGCACTGTGCTAGGGATAAGAAAACGAAAAGCCCTTTGGGGCCTCCATCATGGAGCTTCCATACTATTTAGGGGGGATAACGTGGCTCTGTAGAGTTACATACAAATTATGGAGAAAATAAGCACAAGGAGTTTTGAGGGGCACAGGCCTAGCAGCTGGAGGGATCAGAACAAGGCTCGGGGTAGAAGTGTCTTCCCACCCACCCCCTCCAGGTTCATTGTAGCCTGGTTTCTTCTGATTCCAAAGGAGTGGGGGGAGGTGAGTGGAGATGGGGAAGACAGCCAAGAACCAGTGCTAGGGCACAAGACGTGAAGTAGTCATGTGTGAGTCATTATTAAAAATAATTATACTACGGCTACAAGGTGTTGCATAAGCCATGGTCAGCCATGGATGTCTAGGATAGGGGAAAAGGAGGGGGACTCTGGAGGTACCAGGGGATTGGAAAGGTTGGGAAGGATGCAGGGGACAGGAGCAGCTGCCCTTCGCCCCCACTCTCTTCTCTCTGGCCACACCTATCCTACCCATTCACTCCTTTAGGCTCCTCTGGATCCATAGGGAGGCAGGACAATTGAAGTCTCTCAAAGGAGAGGTAGATGACTAATGCCAATTCCTTAAGCCTCCCTTCAGCCCAGGTCCAAGTAGAGTGGAGAGTGGGCTTCAGTGTCCCTCTCATCCTTATCCCTGCTCCCTCTTCTCAATGAGCCCCACCTCCTCCCCTCAAAACTAGAGGGAGGGGGCTCTGGGCTTCCATAGAGGAAGGCACCAACTCCCCGTTTTCAGGCCATCCTGTACTGGGGTACTCTTCATAAAACAAGATTTGGGCTTCCCAGATGCTTGGTGTGCACTTGGGTGGATTCCATTGAAAGTTCATGTGGGGAGAGGCTAGGGGGCACAGTGAATAGAGCACCGGCCCCAGAGTCAGGAGGACCTGAGTTCAAATCCGGTCTCAGACACTTAACACAAAACTATCTGTGTGACCTTGGGCAAGTCACTTAACCCCAAATTGCCCTCTAAAAGAAAAAAAAAAGAAAAGAAAGTTCATGTGGTCTTCCAGTTTCCCCTGTGCAAATGGGCTAACTCCCATCCTACATTTCTTATTTGTATCCAATGGCTCTTTTGGCAGGTAGCTAGCAGCCCCTCAGGCCCTGGGCCTGCAATCCCCCTCCAAAAGGCCACTTGGGCTGTTCTCCATTCTGTCTCTGCTCCCTAGCTAACATCCTTTTCTGAGGGTCTAAAGCAGTGCCACCTTCTTTACCCACAAGTCCCAGTATTTGGCTAGCTGGCCTCCCAGGCTCTCTCCTTGATCCTTGGTCTCTCTAGCCCCCTCCCTCCCACCCTAGTCTGCCTTTTCTTGCCCCTCCATCTTAATCTCTCCTTACTTCTAGCCTAAGATAGAAAGGTGAAAAAGAAAGGGGGATATTGATTTCTCTATCAAGTCTACAGGAGAGAAATAATCACACATGCTTTTAAATCTTAGAGATTTTTCCTCTCTGTACCTCTAGAGAGGGGCTATTTCTCCTGATGCCAATTCTAGATGGCATTACTATGGCATTTTAAGGTTTACAAAGCACTTTACCTCATTTTATTTGATATTCAAGTCTTTGGAGTAGGTGCCTTGATCTCATTTTCCACAGGAAGAAACTGAGGCTTAGCATTTGACCTGAGGACACCTCCAGGAAGGATGAGAATGGAATTCGAACCCAGGTCTTGGTGACTCCATGATCCAGTGCTATCACTGCAGCTCTCTTGAACAGTCAGGAAGGGGCGACCTTCTCCTCCACCCAGTCCTGGCAGGAGCCCATTCTTGCCAAACATTCCCACTTTCATTAGTGCTATTCCCTCTTCTTAGCTGTTTCTTTTTCATAATCTGGAGGAAGTGAAGCAGGGTAGATAGGTGAGCTATAAGGGTAGGGGAAGAAGGTCCCTGGGCCAGGTTAGCCCAGGATTGGAGGCCAACCAATCCCAAATGGGCAGCCAGGCCCCTAGGCAGTATGTCCTTGCTGGACCCTTTCAACCCCTACCCTCTTGGCATGACCCTCTCTCAGAAATGGAGCAAAGCCTCCATCTGATGCCAGAAGGAGGACATGCCCACTGGGGATTGTGGTTCAGTTTAAAATTTTAAAAGGCCTCCTTCTTCCTGAACTCAGCCATAGCAGGCCTGGGGAGAACCCATCCCCTCTCTCCCTCCAGGGGCCTGGCCTTAATCCCTCCCCCACACCAGGTACCAGTCAATGGAATTTCCCAAGTCACCTCAGCACCCTCACTTGGCCAGCCTTCCAAGGAACCAAGGTTTCTTGCTTTCTTGCCTGCTCTCTGGGGTCTGCCTGTCCCTTGAGGCACGAGCAATAGAACAGGAGATTCTCAGTAGATTGACACTCCATGTCCAACAGCTTTTTAACTTGGGCATAAAGGAAATGTTAGAGTTAGAGAGGGACCCCAGGGACCCCAAAGTCCAACCCACTGTTTCACAGATGGGGAAACTGGGCTGCCGGGAGGGGAAGAGACTCAACCCAAGCCTTCTTAGTGAGTCATCAACCAGGGCAGGATTGGAACCCAGGTCTCCTGACTCCCCCAGGCTGGTACAAAGGAGACTATCTTAAGACATGGCCAGTGCAGGGATTTGTTTTAATTATGAAGATTTTCTCTTTCTTTTCAGTAGGGGAGAGGAAGGTAGGAAGTAAAAAGAAATGCTTGATAATTAGAAAAAGATATAATTCTTTTTTAAAAAGCTCCTGCCAAGGATGGTATTCTGATAAAAGGGGAGATGAGTGGGGCTTAGGATTAGAGGCTTAGATGTTGCCCATAAACTTAGGCTGGAAGGTTATCTAGTCCAACCCCCTCATTATACACATGAGGAAACTGAAGCCAAGAGGTTTAGTGACTTGACCAAGGTCACCCATTTACTGACTAGCAAACCACACCCCCCTCCCCACTCTATCTTGGCCCTGTCCCAACCTCTATGTGCCTCTTGAAGGCAGAACCTACTGTTCTAATTGGGGTTTTTGCTTAGGAAGAGGACAGTTTTAACTGATGAGGCCAGAGGATGGATGACAGAGTAGAACCATATAGAGCCAGGATAGAATTGCAAAGGCCTCAAAATCTAGCAGAGTGGACTGTGCACTCCAATGGGGGCTAAGAAAGCTGGTTTCTAATTCTGTCTCCATATTTAATTAGCTATGTGACCTTAGGCAAAGCATTTTCCTTCTCCAGGCCCAAGTTTCTTCCTCCGTGAAATGGGGAGATTGATGCTAGCCTTGCCTGTTCATCTCAGTTATATTGAGATGTTCTAATAAGCTAGCAATATATTAAAGTGCTTTGGATAGGATGAAATGCCACACATATGGACCATGTTCTTTCTGACACTGATGGAGCCTAATGGAAATCAGATTGGTGGAGGTGAAAATAGGCAATCCTTGGCTCTCCCAGAAGCTGAGGTCTTGCCTGAGGAGCATCAGCCTGAGGAAAGGCTGGGCAATTGGGAGAAGACCCAGGGCAGCTGGGTTTCAGTGGGAGACTCTGAGGGTCTTGAGGGGCTGGTATGAGAGGGGAAGGGGAAGTTCAGAAAATCCTCAGAAAGGAAATGGCCAGGTTGTCCCTGTTAAGCACTTAGAAGAGGCCTCTGCAAAAAAGTGTCTAGAATGAAGGACGTGTCAGTCCTGCTATGCTCCGCCCAGAAGTATTGTTTTGGGGAGGGAGTCACATTTTAGGAAAGACATTAACACACTAGAGGTAGATTAGGAGAGGATGGCAAGGGACCTTGAGCTCAGGCCATATTATGCTCTGTTAAAGAAAATGAGAATGCTAGCTGTGTGACCTTGGGCAAGTCACTTTAACCCCAATTGCCCTGCCTTCCCCCCTCCAAAAAGCAAGAAAAAAATGAGAATGCTAGCCTGGAAAAGAGAAGGCTTAAAGGGGACATAATGGCTGCCTTCACACAGCAGACACTCTGTTATATAAAGCAGGGATTGGGATAATTCTGTGTTGGTCCCAACTAGGACTAAGGGAGAAATGTTACAAGGAGGTATTTTGGGGTCAATACAAGGAAGAATATTGATGTGGGAGTCATTCCTGAATCAACTGTCAAATCACCGACTTATCAGATCAAAGATTTGATTTGGTAAAAAGCTAGAAGAAAGAACGATAATTAAAAAAAGATGTGACATTCAATTTAAACATACTTCTGTCCTATTAACTATTCAAACAAGTAATTGATAAAGAAAAACTGATAATGGACAGCAGAAATGACACTGACATGCATTGTAATTTTATTCAGACAGTTAACTATAGCACAAATCAATTGCCGAAACAGACCAAAAGAACCACAAAAGACCTTTGTCAACAAATATTTGGTTTACTTGAGATTCATACAAGGCACAAAACAGGGAGATATGTGCTCTCCAAAGGTGTTCACCACCGTGATGGAAGAGATCCAACACAGAGGCCCAAGTGGAAACAGGAGTCCTGGGTCAAGAGTGACAAGGTAGACAGGTAACAAGATGACAGGTAGACAGGAGAAAGCGTGGAAAGTTTCCAGTTGGGAAGACCCCCAGAGGAGGATTTATGGGAGCACAAATACAAGAAGCACATGGGATGGACAGGTATGGAGGAGTTGCAGTCTGTGTCATCAGGAGGAAACACCCAAATTGATGTGATCACAGATCCTGTTGAGTGAAGACAAACTTCCAAACAATCAGAAATTGAGCAGTACAACAAGCTTCCTTCTAAGGGTGTGAGCTCCCAATCACTGATGATTTCCTAGCAGACACAAATAGCTTCTTGTCAGAGGTATAGTAAAGAAAATTCTTGCACAGGGCAGAAGGGGGCTCAAAATGTTCAATAAGGTTCCTTTCTACCATTGCTAGAAAGTCCAAAGAGCCTTTCCTGGAACCTTTTTCATTGCTTCAACCACCACTGAAGGACCTCTCTCCTTCCCAGACTCTGGGTCTGCCCTGTCCTTATCCTGTCCATATCAGACTGGAAAGCACTAGGCTCAGAGTATGACTGCCATTAGGCAATGGGCAGAGAAAGGATACTCTCTGAGAGTGTCCAGGACTAAGGAGTTCTGCTGGCTTCTGCCCTGGCCAGACCATGGCTGGATTACTATGTTTAAGGTCTGGGTACCACATTTTAGGACACTGACAAACCAGAGAGAGTCCAGACCATGGTAAGGGAAGTAGAGACCATGCCACAGAGGTGCTTAGCCCAGAGAACAGATTTGAAAGTTCCACTG
This sequence comes from Petaurus breviceps papuanus, assembly GCF_028583685.1. Lineage (NCBI taxonomy): Eukaryota > Metazoa > Chordata > Mammalia > Diprotodontia > Petauridae > Petaurus > Petaurus breviceps. Next base: position 2,727,603 of record NW_027187270.1, read on the forward strand.
GGTGTCTAACTGTCACCTCAATTCCATTGAAATATCTCTTAAGTGCATGTTATATGCAAAGCAGTGTTCTGGTGACTGGGAGAGATACAAAGTCTAGCTAATGCACTGCCCCACCCCCACAAAGCCCAAAGTCTACTAAATCCAGCATTCAGACACTTAGGGTGCTGAGCCTCACTTTCCTCATCTGTAAAAGCCGGGGGGGGGGTTTAAACTAGATGACCTCTGATCCTCCCAGTTATAGATCTGTGATCTTGTGCTATAGCTTAGGAAAGAAGCCAGGGCTAAAGCTGGAGATCTAAGGAGAGTCAACACTATGGAAATAGGGGAGGTGTCCAAGGGAGAGATGATAGAGAAAGAAGATCAGGGAGTCACAGACTGGAGCCTTGGGGGCTACCCACATTTAGAAGGTGGGAAGGGGAAGCAAGTGAAGAAGCAGAACCAGATAGCACAGTAGAAGCCAAAGCGATGGAGTTAGAGACAGTGGCAGCTTCTGCCTCGAGGTTCAGAAAGATGAAGATTGAGAAAAGGCCACTGGATTTGGTGATCCTGATGGCTGACGATTTCCAAAAGAGCAATCCTGTGAAATGGTGGGGTTAGAAGCCTGACTTGCAAGGAATGAAGGAATGAATTGTTAGTGGGAGATAATTTAGGCAGTTGAGATAGATGGCTCCTTTGGAAGACACTGATGGTGGAAAGGAAAGAGGGGGAGGGAGGATAATAGCTTTTGTTGTTATTCAGTCATTTTTTAGTCGTGTCTGACTCTTAGTGACCCCTCTTAAGGTTTTCTTGGCAATGATACTGGAGTGGTTTGCCATTTCCTTCTCCAGCTCATTTTACAGATGAGGAAACTGAGGCAAATGAGGTTAAATGACTTGCCCAGGGTCACACAGATAACAAGTTTCTGAGGCCAGATTTGAACTCAGATCTTCCTGACTCCAGGCCCAGAACTCTATCCACTGCAGCGTCATCTATTGCCCTAGGGTAATAGCTGGAGGAAGTCAGAGGATCAAGGGAGGATGGGTTAAGCTCGAGGCCAACGTTGTGTGGCTCTGCAGCCCAGTAGGCTGTTGCACCTGGACCTAGTTGGGAGATCATCTAGACCTCAGAAGATTTAATGCAGGAATTGGAAGAAGGGAGAAGGAAGAGTGAGGACAGAGGCTAGTAATAAGGAAAAGGGAAGAGTGAAAGAGGAAAGAATTTGGAAAAGAGAAGAAAAGGGTGAAAGAGAAAACAGGATGAAGAATAGGGCACAAAGCAAAGGGGTAAGAGAAGGGAAAATACACAGAGGATGGAGGAACCAGCAGCTTTGGCAGGAAAACAATTACTACCCCCAGATCCCTGCCAATTGGTAAATGTTCCATTTTTCCCTTTACTGTTACATAAACCACACTTAAAATCATTCAAAAGTAACCATCAGTGATTCAGCCATGCTGAGATTGTCATTCCCCAACCCTATCTTCTCTCTTCACTGTCCTCTCTCCTCCCACCCATGAAAGCAAGGCCCCAAGCTCTACGCCCCCCACCCATGA
>NW_027187270.1:2729141-2785353 GCF_028583685.1 Petaurus breviceps papuanus
GAAAGCAAGGCCCCAAGCTCTACGCCCCCCACCCATGAAAGCAAGGCTGTTTGCCCATGTTTGCCCTCTTTGAGGGATCACCTACAACACAGGGTTAGTTTAGTTGTTCCCCAGAGAAGAGATCCCCTCACCCAGAGGGCCTGGTGTAGGAGACTGGCTAGGTTTCAGGATATAAGGACTACCCCAGCCCTTCATTGGCAAGCTATATAGGCTACTACCTCATACCGTCTCCCCTAAAACCTTCCAGTTGGGCTCCCAGAGTCCAAGCTCATTGCTCAGTTTTCCTTTAGATGGAAAAATAGGGTTTAAGATTCATCTGCTCCCAAGAAGGAGCCTTAGTGCCAGTAGAGCAGCCAAATGCCAGGGGCAACCTCCCATCCTTTTTCTTCCAACCAGAGGGCCCCTCATTCCCTCCATGTACAGATTATACATCTGTATCAAGTCTATACTTGTACCAAGACTACAAGTCTGTACCAAAAAGGGCACAGCCACTCTACAGCTGCCTTTTGTGCCCTGGATTCTCCAGAAGAGCTGGAGAGCTTCTCAGACTGGGGCTTTTGGCTCAAATTAGGTGGAAGGTCCGTTTTCATGGAGACAGGCTTTTCAGATCAATTCAGTTCAATAAGAATTGTTTGGCACTTACTGCATACCAGGTCATGTGCTAGGCTCTGGAGAGATAGAGGCAGAAATAAAAGGATTGACTTTTTTATCTGTAATAAGAAACTTAAGGCCTTGAGGGATTTACATGAGTTCAAATTGTGCTGGGCCTTCCAAAAAGACCTGTAGTGCTCACCATTCCCAGATGCTCCCCACCAATGCCCACTCCCCCTACCTTTACTTATACTATTCAGTAGAATACCTTTTCCCCCAATGCTGCCTTTTGCAATGCTATATGATTTAATACCACCAGTAATGGGGAGCTCATTACCTTTCCAGAAGCAGCATGGCATAGAGCAAGGAGTCTTAGCCATTCTTAAGTTATGGACCCCGTGGGTAGTCAGTTCAGTGAAGTCTATGAATCCCTTATCAAAACAATGACTTTAAATGCATAAAAATATATAGATTTACATAGGAAACTAATTAGAAAATTAGGAAAAGGAAACTAATTATGAAATATAAATATCAAAATATTGAAAAAATAAGTTCACAAATCCCAAGTTGAGAATAAAGGATAGAATTCTAGACTTGGGGGCGGCTAGGTGGCACAGTGAATAGAGCACCAGCTCTGGAGTCAGGAGGACCTGAGTTCAAATTCGGCCTTAGACACTTGACACAATTACTAGCCATGTGACTTTGGGCAAGTCATTTAACCCCAAATGCCCTCCAAAAAGCAAAAAAGAAAGAAAGAAAGAAAGAATTCTAGACTTGGAGTCAAAAAGTCTTGGATTTAAATCCTGCCCCAAACACTTACTATGCTGTGTGACCCTAGACAAGTCAGTTCACCTCTCAGTCTTCTGATCTGTAAAATAGGAGTGACAGTATTGCCTACCTACTTCACAGTGTTGTTGTGAGGCTCAAATGACAGAATGCGGCAAAATTGAATTTGCAAACCATAAAGTGTGGTAGGCATGGCAGCCAGGCTTATGAGTAACCAGATCCTAGGAGAACAGCCCACCCTTCTTTCATCGAAGAGGTGCTAGTTTCTGGTTTCCTGGGAGTTTGGGGGTGGGGGGAGAAGGGAGTAAAGGAGCTATCAGTGTAGAGTATTGTATGCATACACAGTCACTGTGGTGGTTTTGTTTAACTTTTTCTTTATTACAAGGGACGACTCACTGGACAATAGAAACAGGAATATATCTATAAATTACTAGACTGTAAAAACAAATGGTATCAATAAAAAGTTTTTTAAGAAAATAAAATGAACAGTAATCTTGGGATATGAGAGATCAGAATTCTGATCCTAGCTCTAACTACTGTCACTCACTCAAAGTGGTACCTTGGACAAGGCACTTGCTGTTCTGTGTCTTGCTTCCCTTTTTCAATCTGTAAAATGGGTAGAGTTGTGTTTACTTTGATCTTCTCAGGGATGCAGTGAAAAAAACTGCACATGAGGTAGGGAAAGTGTCATTGAAACCACAAAAATACTACGAGTAACCTTTCTGGACCTTCATTGTGTCCTGACACCAATGCTGTAGGACTTTATAGAAGGTCTAACCCATGTAACACTCTGAGCTCTTTGGCTAAAAAAGACAAAAGGCAATCATTAACATTGCAGTGGGGTGGGGGGCTATAACTTCCTTCTTGGCTTGGAACTTACTTAAAAATAGTATGATATTTTCTAGAATTCACAGAATTTATTGATACTAGAAGACAAACCAGTCACCTTTTTAACAAAGATTGAAACCTGGCAGTTCCACTTGCCATAGAAATTAGAAAGCAGCACTCATGCCCCACAATGTACACTCTTCCCAAAAACAAGGGGAACAAGCCCCCATCCCTGGACCCCCTGCTGTGGGGAGGCAGCAGAGGGAACCAGGAGCACAGCCAAGCCCATGACCCCATTAGCCTAGTTTCAAGGTTAGAGCTCTGTGGGGAAAGAGGTTACTTACTGTTTGCAATGTCCAAGGCTGTCCTGATGCTTCCTGGTGGGCTTTTCATGGAGAGGGAGCCTGAGGGTCTCTGAATGCAGTTGTCATGGCTGTTTCTCCTTGCAGCCAAGACTGCTTCCTTTACTTTGGCCCATGCTTCTTTCCATTGGCTATGGCCATATGTGAGAACTCACTGTTAGAAAATGGCTGATTTCTCACTTGGAGCTATACTTGGAGCTGGTTGAAATTTTTTCTCCAGAGGTCATGAATTCAGGCTGGAGGTGACCAGATCCGTGGTATGGTTAGAAAGCTGCCTTGATCATAATGGCAGCTTGCTGCCATCCATGTATCTGTCATAGTCCCATGATCACTGACTGCTAGGGTCCTGTGACCTCTACCAAGGCCCAGCCAAGACAACGGAAGAAACTCAAAGGATATTGAGTGCAGCCATCATTCATCTTTTGAACCAGAGTTCTCACCCTCCAGCCTTTGGATGTTCTCTGTGCCTAAGACCTCAAGCAGCTTGCAGCACAGCCTGACACGGCTTCCCTAAGGGCATATAAACAGGAATAGCCACACAGGCAGCCATACCAGCACTCTTCTGCTACATAGGAGTCTTAGCTGACTCTCCTTCCTGTCAAGACAGGCAGGTCCACAGTCACAGAGTGAGAGCTCATTTGGGACACTAACTCAGAGATAGCTTTCACTGGTTGCTTACAGTCAGGCTCAGAGTGGAAGAGAAGTCAGTGCCCTCCTTAAGGCTGTTGACAGCAGCTTCTGTCTTCTTGCTCCTGTGGCTCAATTGCTGTCTTCTGTATCAAGGGTCACAGTATCACCTCCAGTGATTCATGGGACAAGTCAAAACAAGGCTTTCTGAACTGCTGATTGGAAAGGCTCAATCCCAAGGAGCCCCAGGTGAAAATTACATTAAGGGGTCAGTGGGAAACATTGATGGCACTCTTCTAACCATTCATTATGCTTCTAAAGAGTTATCATGAGGCCACCTCCAGGAACTTTGATCTGTAGCAATAATAGTCCATGCTCTGGAAGAACTTCCACCCTGGGACTGTGCTCACTTTAGTGGTGATTGTCAGGAAAGTGTCAGCCATGTTTCATGTCCCTCCCTCCTCTTCAGCTACCTCCAGCTCTGAAAACATGAACCATGAACCAGGATTATGTCAACTCTGCCATTGTTGCTGGATGAGATACTACCCTACTGTCCCTCTCATTGTCCTTGAAACTTTCCAGTCCAAAGTATCCCTCCCTGGCCCCCACTCCCCTATATGTGTTGTTTCTCCTGTTAGAATGTAAGCCCTTTGAGGGCAGAAACTCTTTGCTTTTGTATTTGCATGTGCAGAGCTTGGCACATATACTTAATAAATGCCTTTTCATTCATTTGTGCACTTTTTTTTGCTTTTTGGAGGCCAATTGGGGTTAAGTGACTTGCCCAAAGTCACACGGCTAGTAAGTGTGTCAAGCATCTGAGGCTGGATTTGAACTCAGGTCCTCCTGACTCTAGGACTGGTACTCTATTCACTGTGCCAGAGAGCCGCCCCAATTTGTGCACATGTGGCATTATGTGATCATGGACATCTCAACAGAACTCCAAATGTGGCCAGGAAAGGTCTTTCCCCAATGGACACTGAGAGCTCCTGGCTAGAAGATCTTTTATCTGGGTCGACCTGGCATTTGGGACTGGCCATGTAGTGCCAAGCTGACCAAGACAAAGTCCCTCACCACCAGTCTACAGGTGATGCTGTGGATTTCCATCTCCCTGACCCTGAACTCACTTAGCCATCTCCATTACCATGAGTCAGTCTAATTTACTTGCTACCCATGACGATACCAGCCTGCCTAACCTTAAACCTGGATGATCCTAGACCCTCTCAAGTGCTGAAGTGCTCAGCTGATTCCTGTGCCAATGTGCCCAGTCCTTCCACCTTTCCTGGCATAGAATTGTCTGTCCTGTTCTGCCTACAGCTCCCTGCCTGTGAATCTCAAGCCAAATCTGGAGTCTGTCTTTCTCAGCTGAAGGCACAGAGGACATCTGGAAGAGAAGCAGAAAAGATCCATTTTACGGTGTCCATTGGTACCATTGGCACTTTCAAGAGATACCTTCACAATCACTTGCAACTAAAATGTTCTACAAACCCATTTACTTTTCGTCTCCTTCCCGAGCACTTCTTTTCAATTTTGCTTTGCTGGCTAAGGAACATGTGTTGAAACAACACGTGTCCTCCATGCTGTCTGGTTCCTCACACAAATCCCTGGAAGTGGAAGGGAAGCCCCCTGAATTTGTGACATTCCATCCATCTCCATAGTAGTTGTGTGATGAGAATTAAGACTCAGTTACCAAAGGGGATAGAATCACTATTTAGCTGATGAAGAGGCCCTCCCAGAGTCACACACCTGAGTGAGTTTTTGCTGCTGGAACCTAGGGTCCATAGACCATTCCCATGGAACTGAAAATGGTCAGAAGAGTGGAGAGGAGTCAAGGTCTGGCATTTCCCAGAACCTTGAGTCTTCTTGATAACCTCCCTAGAGATGCAGCAAGGGCCTGTGGGGTGATTCAGTGAATTGGGAATGATGTGGTGCTCTCCTCTCTTTTGGGCAGCTGTCACCATTATCTGTAGTGGTGGCCAGATGAGGCCAGATGTCTATGTGCATAGAGGCAGAGGGGTGGATCTTGGTGTGTCAAATACTGGTGTTTACCAAAATCACTAGGCTGCAATTAGGGATGTGGCATCAATGTCAGCTTTGCCCATATCTCCCACCGGTGCCCCTCCTCAGGCACCCCCAGCTCATAGAATCTTAGAACAGGAAAGAAGCATAGAGTCACAAAATTTGGGAGCCAAAAATCATTTCACCTTTCTAAGTCTGTTTCCTCAACCATAAAATGGAGATGATAATAACACACTCCTTTCATCCTGGGTGACCTATAGAAATGTATGCTATCGTCATAAAAATATATTCCTTCTGGGCTCTATCGGCACCTGGAGTCAGGAAGACCTGGGTTCCAATCCTGCCTCAGATACTTACTAGCTGTGTGACTCTGGGTAAGTCACTTCAGCTCTCAGCCTCAATTCCCCCATATGTAAAAATGAAGGTGGTGGACTCAGTGGCCACTAAAGTCTGCTCTAGCTCTAAATCTATGCTATTGACTACTCTGGATGATTCTCTTGCTCTCATACTGGGGAGTAGAAAAGGGACCATTGTGCCAAGAAAAGACTGTATTGATCATAGGTTGACTGCCATGTTGTAGTCCCCTTCCTGAGGACACAGTGTGGTGAAGATGGGCACATTTCTCTAGAGCTAGCCCAGAATGAACAGAGTTCTTCTCACGACGTGCAGTGGTGATAAAATGGCCATAAAACTTCAGAAAGTCAAACGTTCCATCACACCTCAGATGTAATGGCAAAGGGTCCCTCCTTTTGAAGCCCACTGAGAAAATCATTACCAAATGGAGGAAACAGAGGGGGGAAAGCATAGCAAATCCTTGTAAACAGAGCTGGGCCTCAGGCAGGTTTTAAAAACTGTACCCCTGTGTGTCCATCACTGACACATATTCCATCCATCATCAAATCAGTCCCTTTTGGCTAGAGAGGGCAATAATTTGAGGCATTGTCAAATATATGCATCTATACAAATTTATATACAAATCTATACAAAATTACATTAAGAAACAGGTTTTGTTGAGCCCCCATGGTGTATTGCGTGCCTGAGGTGGCTGCTACCTTGCCTGCCCCTAGTTCTGGTACTGCTGCCAAAAGAGGAGAAATTGAAACTATACATGAATAAATCTAGACTGAATTGGGTCCAGGCAGGGAGCGGGAGTGACTGTCAGAGCATCTCCATAGCAGGAGGACATGAATACAGATTGAAGGAAGCATGGGTGTGTTAGATACACATGCAGGCAGGCATGCACACAGCAGGACAGATCCAGGATGGGAACCCATTGAGACAAGAGCATTATTGGCAGACTGTATTTACATATTTGGAGGAAAATAGACCCTTTCATAAGTCTCCAAATGCGCCATTGTTTCTAGGCTCGGTTTTTGCTGGATTTGTATCAAGACAACATTTAGAAATTAGCACTTGGGCATTTTTGTTTATTAGGGAAATGATTGAGTAGGGAAGCGTGATTTATTCTTTCTGAATTGGGGAGGGGGAGAATGAAACCTATCTCTCCATTGTATGGCTGATGAGTTTGAAGAGGCCACAGATTTCCTGGACTGAAAATACTTGTATTATTTGGTAATGAAATAATGAGGCCCTGCTTGACAGAATGCCTCTCATCACTGGCTCTCAAAATGCTTTAGAAAAAGACAGGCTTTGCTACATCATTTCAGAAATGGGCTTGTTGAGGCAAGATCTACCCAGACACAATCATCCAAATAATTCAGGCACCCAAGCCTGCTTTTGCCTAAATTTCTCATATAATTGAGGATACAGGAGTATGTCATAGAGAAAGATACTGTGAAGAATTTGGAAACACTTAGGAAGACTTGTATGAACTGATACAGAATAAAATAAGCAGAATAACATGATGATCCCCAAAACATAAAGGAAAATACTGAAAAGACTTCAGAACTCTGATCAGTGTGGTGACCAATTGTGGCACTGGGTACCAAGAAGCTAAAGTGGCCTACTAAAGGTCATCCAAAAAGATGGCAGTAATGGTAAGAAAGGGCTTGGCCCATTGGCACCCGGCTCATTGCCATCTTCCCCTCAATTCTCTGGCTTGCCATGTTGTCCACATCTGTTTCTCACAGTTTATCAATCATGCTGGGATAGTTCCCTTTTATAAGATGCTCAGGGTTAACAAGACAGACATGGCAGCACTTAAGTATAAGTGTAAGTAACTAGAAGAGGGAGAATGAGTGTGGAGAAGGGAAGGAGGCCCTAGAGCAGATCAGCCATTCCCAGACATGTTTGAGGTGTTCACCATGGCCTTAGAAAATGAACACAGGCCAACAGAAGCAGCCAGAGCACCAACTACCTAGTACCCAGAGACCCCTGTGAAGGCCCAAAGTGAATCCAGCTAACCATGGGGCCTCTCTGTTTTTCTGATCACCAACAAGATTTCTGATATGTCACCTTTGGGGGCTTGTGCTTTGATGGCTCTCCATTGCCCACTCCCTAGTTTCCATAGGGGAGCCCTGCTGTGCCAGACCAATGGCTGTGGCTTCATTAATACCCATCCAGTCTTCCCCATTATTACCAGCAGCTTCCCCTCTTCCAGGGAGGGTGCCAGATGCCCTTTTGTCTCTAACAGCCTGGGCAAGTAGGCTGGTTGCCACCTAGACTGGCCCAAGGAACACCAAGGTATTCATTGTCACTCCTTACGGTGCCAAGGGAATACTTGTTTCCTCCCATAGATCCAGGGCACCTACGGCATTTTCCCCAGCCACCCTTTCCCAATTCTCCTGACAGTGCCAAAAATAAGCTCCTCCTTCCATGAGGACAATGGCTTTCGGCTCCCAAAGAGCCATGGTCAGTCATTATTTCATTTGATCCTCACACCTAGCTGTGGGAGGGAAGTAGGCATCTTCTATTAGCGAATGGAATTGTTAGGGCTTATAGCAGAGTTGCTAAGTGCTTTAGGAGGCTAGGAAACCTGAAAGTCAAACCCTAAGGGCTTTGACTCATCCCCCTAAAAACCAAAGGGATTTTGCTGATGCTGTCCCTCTTCTCTCACCCTCCAAAGAGGAATTCACAGGTGAACACCATTTAAATTGACATGCAAATATATTCTTCTCCCTACTTGCATAGCAGTGTAGCTGGATCTGCATTATCACTGGGGGAGTGTATACACACACACACACACACACACACTCCCATCCTAGGGACCTTAGTGTCCATGCCTTCCAGTAAGTTTTCTTAAGAGGATCCCCCCACCCAAAGGCTCAGGAAGCAATACATCCCTAAGGGCTGTTGTCACAAAGTTAGCCTTCCAACTGTGACCAAGACATCCCCCTCTTCTAATCAAAAATGGTCTCACCAGGTGGAGTTTCTATCAGTTGGCCACCACTAGTCATCCTTGATGATACACTGCAGCCAGCTTCCACCCACCATCGCCCTTTGGAGCAGAATCTCCTGGTACCCAGTGATCCTTGCTTTGGACCAGCATATGGATTATAATCACCAACCAAGTTATAGAAGGAGGAAGCAGCCAAGTCCCTGAAGGAATGGGAAAGCTATGGGTTCTGGTAGAGACAGGAACTTTACATTGCTCTCTAGTGCTTCCCAGCTCATAAAGCACGTTTTTCACAACAACCACGGAATATGATTTTAGAGTTGGAAGGAGCCTCTTGAGTTCATTCTAATCCAATCCTCCATCCAAGCTGTATGGATCTCGTATGTACCTAGCTATCTACCTGTTGTCTCCCTCTTTAGAATTTAAGCTCCTTGAGGGTAGGGACAGTTTCACCTTAGCACATAGTAAGGACTTAATAAATGTTTGTTGATTGACTCACTAATTCCTTCACTTTACAGCAGAAGAAATGGAGGCCTGGAGTAATGACTACTTTGTAAATATTTGTATCTATTCTCTTTATTGCTCTGCATATATACTTATCTGTGCCTTTTTTGTGTCTAGCATTAGAATGTGAGGTCCTTGCAAACTGGAATAGTTTCATTCTCTGTACTTGTATTCCCAGTGCCTAGTATAGTACATACAGTAGGTGCTTAATAAATTCTTGATTGATTGCTCAGGGATACACAGTAGTATATGGCAAAGCCAGGAATTAAACCCAGATCTGGGACAAGTATTATCGTTATTTCTGTTTTACTGATGAGGAAACAAAGAATGCTGTGACTTGGCCTAGGCCTCACAAGCTAGTTAGATGCAGAGCTAAGATGAGAATCAGAGCCCTTTGACTGCCAAGTCCAGTCTGCTTTCACCTTCGGAAGATTCTAGAACATCAGAGCTAGAAGGGCCTTCAGACATCATTTACTTCACCCACACCACCCAGCACATATAGGGAAAGTGGAGCCCAGAGAGTTTGGACACTGGCCCCAGACCACACAGCAAGTTATTAACAGGGATAGGACTGCCTCCCATCCCGTGGCACTTTCCACTCCCCTACTGTTCCTTCCCAAGTTGCTTCCATTATGATTCTTCCCTCGCCCCCAACCAAAACTCAACCCATCCCCAAGAGATGCTCCTTGGAAATGAGTCACTCCCTTCCTACAAGCTCTGAGATCAATACCGCAAGTGTCTCTAGATCAACATCAGACACTTGCATTTCCATTTTTCTCTTTCATCTTACCTAGTGTGACAGGATATGTGGGATGGGGAAGAAATTCCATCAGGTTTGAAAGGCACAGGAAAAGGCACAAGAACAATGAGAGACCATGAGTGCACATGGGACTCGGACTCAGTCATGCAAGGCAGTGGGGGAGGAGAACTCAACTTGCAAGGACAGAGGAGAGGCCCAGCTTGGCAGGAGGTGGGGAGGGCTAAGTACATACAGATAACCACAGCTGTGAGGTCTGAGGTTCCTCTAGCCTACCAGAGCATACATCCTCACAACAGCAATCTGAGGTGTCTATTCTAGGGGTTGTTGTCTCCCTTTTACAAACGGAGAAGCAGAGATTTTGAAGTTAAGTGACTTTCCCAAGGTCACACAGTTAGGAAGCTTTGGAGATCACATTCAAATTGGAGTCTAGATTTCCTCATCTACAAAATGGAAGTGGTGAGTTTTCCACTGTCTCCTCCAAAGATTTGGTGTAAGGCAGGTGCTTTGTAAATATCACAGTTCTAGATAAATGTAAGCTCGTAATATTGTTATTTATCAGGTGACTCTGGAAAACTGTGCCAGCTTTCTGATCAGCCTCCATGTCCTTCTCCTATGATAGAGACACTCTAAATAGGCACTCCAACTTCCTGCCTGGACCCAATTCAGTCTATATTTATTCATGTGCAATTTGAATCTGTATAATTTTGGAAGCAGTAGCAGAACCAGGGACAAGCAAGGTAGGCAGCCCCACAGTTCACAATACATGTGGATTAGCACCGGAGGAGCTATTTCTTAATATCTTTGTCCAAATGCATCAGAACTCCATGGGGGTAGGGGATGTGGCAGAGCAATATTCCCTACCCACCTCAAGCCCTGGGAGATCGAAATCTTAGTACCCTTCAAACTGGCTGAGGGAGTACAGTGTTCAACATGAGCCCTCCTCCCTGAAGAAAAAAACATCCCAAAGTTCTCTAAGCCAGGCCACTTTCTCTAAGAAGCTTTACAGAGGGATTCTCATTCCCATCACTCCCAGTGAAGCTATATTAAGTGTCAGTCCTGTAGTCCTGAAGGGGAATATTGGCTGGCTGGCAGGCTGGCAAAAGGTCTGTCTCAGTGACAACACAGCACACCCAGTCCCCAAGAAGCACTAATGACACCATTTCCCTGCTCACATTAATGCATAATTAAGGCACCATTTCATTTTCAGGTTCTGGCTTGCTTTTTTCCCCCCTCTGCTTGGATCATTTTGCTCAGTCCTCCTGGGGGTTCTGAGTGAGTTGGAGCACTGGCTAGCTCTGCTGGGTGGGGCAGGGTAATGGTTTAAGGAGGAGGATGGTTTGGGGGAGTGGGGAGGAAAGAAGGGGAGGGGGAGTCTTTGGATCTTTATCTGTTTTCTCCACTTTCCACCACAAAGGCCACTGACAGGAGATAGGTTCTCTCCAGGGTCCTGAAAATCATCCCCAGTCAAACTTCCCCAGGTGGCCTCCAGAAGACTAGTTTCCCAGTTCTAAGTTGTGCACAGCTAAGGAGACAGGAGCTAAAGTGCTTCCCTTATTTATTGATAATATTAATTACTTTCCAATTATTTTTGCTCTGTTTGCTGCTTTAAGGAGCTACCAAGACATAGGTTGGGTTCCCAGGGACAGACTGCAGCATACTGTTGGTTCTCCAGAAATACAACAAAGTTGGCACTAAGCCCCACATTCTTTTTACTGCATCCCATGACAGTTAGTGCTCCCCTTTGTGAGAGAGCTAGACAGGGTTAGGGGGAGGTAGACTGGGCATAGAGCATGGTCAACTACTAAGAAAAGGGAAGTAATGAACCCATGACCCCATTGGCAGAGCAATCTCCCATTCAGGGTTAGGGGACACAAGGGAAATGTCCACATACGAAGGTCCAGCAGGGAAAGGATGGGTGTGGGTGCATCTGAGAATAGAAAAGGGAGCTATGAGGATACATTTTGGTGTTCTTGAGGCCCTAAGTCCATAGGCAATATCCATCCCTCCAGTGACCCCATACTATGAGAGAGGGAACTATATCTTACCTTTAACCATTTTAGCAGTGAAAGTTTTTTTTGAAAGGCCATTAACAAGAGACTTTATAGAAAAGAAACCTAGATGCAAATCCTGGCTCTAATTTGCTATCTGTGTGACCACTGCAAAGTCCTTTCCCCTATTTGGGCCTGTAAATTGAGAGGATTAGAAAAATGGTTTCCCAAGCCCCTTTTAGAATCACATTATGGAATTCTAGGATTCAACACATTGGTGAGAACAGAAGCCTGTTCCCATGGCTGGGATGGGATGTGGATGAAAGACTCCCTAGCAGGAAATAGTAGCCACTGATGGGATGAGAATGACATTCCAAATGGGGCCATTGCCACCAGACCTTTTTCTCTGATCTTTTCATTCAAGTCTGGCATCTAGCCCTTCCTTCCAACTCTCTCAGGCTTTTGAATTTCCCAATTGTCAGGGTATTTTCATATATTATCCCACTTGATCACAATATCCTGTTGGAAAGCAAATTCATAAAATGTCAGAGCTGGGAGGACTTTAATACCAATCCTTTCATTTTGGAGATAAGAAATAGAGACCCTGAGAGTATCAATGATTTGACCACAGTTCCTTAAATATTTATGAAACACCTACTGTGTGCTAGCTGCTACAGATACAAAGACCAAAATGAAAATCAACCATGGCCATTCTGCAGGAAGGAGGGACAATGTGGCATTATGTGATCATAGATTTAGAGTTAGAAGGAGACTTGGAAAGCCATCTAGTCCAAATCCTCTCATTTTTGTAGATGGAAAGGGAAGAAAAGTGAAGTCAGAGACCTTCAGGGTTATTTATGCCCAAGATCACACAGGTAGTAGGACAGAGTCATGATTTGAACCCAGGTCCTCTGATTTCTCTTTCCCCCTATAACATGTATGCAGAGAAGTAAACACAGGGAGGCACTAAGAGTTAGGGAGATGACAAAAGGCCTTGTGTACATGGTAGTATTTGAGCTGAACCTTGAAGATAGCTCCAGATTCCAAGACATGGGAGAATATTGCAGGCAAGGGTATGGAAGTGGGAAGTAGAATGTTGCATTCAGGGATGGGGAAACATCTGAGGAGTGAGTAACACAGCTGGAGCTTGAACCCATACACCTTCCCACCCTGACATACACAAGGCAAAGATCACAGTCCCTATCTTCTAGAGAAGAATCTAAATAGATTATGTGACTTATTTACAAGCACATCTGAGACTAGAACAGGGTCTTCCTCTGGCCCCAGTGTATGCCTCTTCCACCTCACCACATTAGCCAGGAAACCCTCCTCTCTATATCAGGGACTCACCCGTCACCTGTGTTTGCTGTTCTAACCCATCTGTCTGTGTCGCAGGAAACCCTGTCACCGTTGGAATGAGCATCCACATCTCCAGCATTGACCAGATTTCAGAAGTCAACATGGTGAGTCCATGACAAAAGACACTTTGGCCAAGGCCTACATAATGTCCATTTGTCTGGGGGTATAGGGATCTGATTATGCTTGAAAACCAATTCACCAGGAGAGTAGAACTTCTTTCTGCTCCCGACCAGCAAAATCTAGCCATGCAAAGCCACTGACTGGCTGGGTGCTTTTCTGAGATGGGGCTTCCACAGGCTAGGGACCATCTTGAGAGTGTGGGCATTGGGGTGGTGGCTGAGAAAGAGTGGGCAAGCCTGATTCCTAACTCCCACCATGCATTGGGAGATCTCACCCCTATCAAAAGAATGGAGACTCACCTTCCTGTTCAGGAACACTGTGGAGGAAAGGGAGCTGTGTAAAGAAATCTCTCTGGTGGGAAAGGGGGGCAGCACTCACTGTTGAGCCCCAGACGCTATCTGTAAGGGATTTCCTTTTCTCTGAATCAGCCATGGTGGCATCACCTTTATCTTTGTGGTTATTGGCTGCTTCCTGATCTCTGGGATCCCTAGAGGCCCCCAGGTATCCTGGTCATGGCAGAGAACCAAAAATCCTCCCACCTGAGGAATAACAGGGTTGAAACAAGGCACAGCTTTACTAAGAAATGACCAGGGGGAAGAAACACCAACGGAAAGCAGGGTGAAAGTTCACTTGATCAAGGAGAAACCTCTCTGACTCTGATTCCCTACCCCCAACCTAACACCTCTGAATCTGCCCCTGGCCTCTCCCAAAGAGAGAACGGAAGAGGAGAAAAGAGGCTAGAGTGAGTCACCTCCAAGGCCACGCTGGACTTAAGATCTTTAAAATCCTCCTCTTCTCCTTAAGCTATGTCAAAGGCAGACACAGTTGAGTCTTTGGGGTAAGGGACAGAACCAAGAGAAGAGGAGGAAAACATGGTGATAGGCAGTAGGATACAGTGATAGAACACTGGGCTTGGAGTCAGGAAAACCTCCAACACTTACTAGATGTGAGACCCTGGGCTTCCCATGTGTAAAAAATAAGGGATTACACTCAATGGCCTCTAATATCTCCTTTAGCTCTACATCTGCGATCCCATCAAACCCCACCAGGGAGAAGCCATTTCTTTACACAGCTACCTTTTGGGGTTGGATATTCCTGGACCAACATGAATTGGCCAGGCACCCAAGAAACTCACCAGTCTGGCCCATGGGTTGATGGCCACACTATGGCCAGATGGGGTGGAGGGAGAGAGAGGGCTGTCTCCACTAGGAGACACTCAACAGGAGGAACAGGCTAGGGTTGGAGGTTGGGGATGAGTAGGGGAGACTGTATCTAATTGTGTTAAATGGGGTGGGAAATATTGAAAAGGTTTGCTTGGTGCTATCTTTGTGAGCACCAATTAAAGAGAACTAGACAAGATGGAAAAACAAAGGTAGGTGCTTCCTTTGGACCTTGCCTGAAACTCTATGCCAGGAGAATGGAAAGCAAACACCGGTCCTCCATGTGCTCCTTGAAGAAAGGTTTGTCAAGGTAGAAGTATTAGTGCATGCTACTAGTGATTGAAAATTATACTAACAATGGTAATTATTGCCACTGCTAGTTTGAGTCTTGCCATTAATCCAAGTTCATGGACACAGGGGAGAGTAAGGTACTGTTTCTCAAGGGGGTGGGTGGGGTGGGTGTAAATAGGAAGAGGCCAGAGAATAAAGAAATGAGAAGGGCCTAAGCATAGTTGGATTTCCATGGAAATAGCTTAGCATCTCTGGGTGCCCAGCAAAATCTTACTGTCTCCTGTCAGATCACAACTGAATCAGGCTGGTGTGGTCTACGAATTGTGGGGATAGTTAGAGTTGTCCATAGCCACCTGGTGGGGGGAGAGAGCCTTAATAAAATATTATCACTCCTTTGCTTCCCTCCCAGTTCTCTCAGGAACCTCAGTTTCCTCACCTATAAAACGAAGGAGTTAGTATAATGGATACGGAACATAATTTGGAGTCGAGAGAAACCTAAGTTCAAAGCCCGCTTTGGACACTTCACTGTATTGAGCCTCAGCTTCATGGTCTCTAAAATGGGAATAATTACAACCTACAATATCTCCCTCATGGAGTCGTTGTAAGATCAAATTAGAGAATGTCTGCAAAACGTTTTGCAGACCAAGTAGGCGATAATGGAAGCAGATCTGTGTTTTATACCCTGGTAGATTCTTGGTGCTAAATTGCACCGTAGGTACAACTAGAGGGAAAAGACAGTAGATGTAACAAGATGCAAATTGCACAGATTTGTGCAGAGAATTCCAGGAACTACAGGCCATTTTGGGCTGGCCTTGTCAGAGAAAGTATTCTAGAGCAGATGTACCTGAGTTGGATCTTGAAGGATGGGAAGAGTGGAGTAGGGAAAAAGGAAGAAGAGCCAGTATTTCAAGCAGTCAGATTTATAGTAGAAACTAAGGCATGGAGATAGAAATGAGTGTTGCATGATGTTTTGGGGTGACTGGAACAACAGTGAGGAGATCAGTCCAGAAGGAGTTCATTGTTGATGGGAATGAACAGTGAAAGATAAGGCATGTCAGGATCAGATTGTAGAGGACTTTAAATGTCAATGTAAGTTGTAGACCTACTACTGGAGGTGATTGGGGAGATATTTACAAGTACTTGTGTGCAGGGAAACCTTTTAGAAAGATTAGCCTGGCAGTAGTGTAAATAATGGCTTTAAAGGTGGAGAAGATTAGTAGATGGAGAAGCAGAAGCAGTTTGTCGTCAAAGTAGACCGTAGACCGCCTGGACAGAGAGAAGAAATAGATGAGTTAAGGAAACAGATCACAAGTCTGGTATAGTAGTGATGGAAGCATTTCAATTATCTGTGAAATGCAGAGAAACTACTAACTTCTTGGCTTACCTTAGAGAGAATTTGATCCCAAATGTTTGCCTTTGTTGGTTCCTCCATCCTTGAAGGATGAAATTATCCTTAGCAGGGTAGAACTGGTTGCTGGGGTTGAACAGAGAAGGAAAGGAAAGCTAGGTATAGTCTGACATGCACCCTAGATTTTAGGAGAGGAAATTCCAAGGTGTTCAGAGGAAGGATAAGGAGCATCCTATGAACTAAAAATTTTCAGGAGAGATAAGCAGAAGAAATATGGGAAACCCTTAAGTTTAGAATTATGAAGACATAAAGGGACACAGACCTGAAAAGGAAGGAGGAACAGGAATCATATGAAAAGACTGGTGTGGATGCACAGGGGACTCACCAAACAACTTCTGTTTTTCAAACCACATGTAGAAGATGGCAGCAAGGATAGATGACAGAGGATGGCTCCAAGAGCATGGCATCATCCTGCAAGAATAGTGTCAGAATGAGCTGATATTGGTGAGGAAATATACACAAAATACATAGAGAAGAAATACCAAGCAATCTTTATGAGGAGATTAGGAAAGGCCTTCCATAGGAAGGGGCACCTGGGCTGTGATTTGAGTAAAGTTATGAATTCCACAAAATAGAGGGGAACAAAGGGGGCATTCCAAGCATGGGGTCTGCCTGTGCAAAAGATGGAGAGGGGAGGGAGGAAAAAGAATTTTGTGTGCAGGGAACAGAAAGAAAGCCACAACATACAAGGAACATGAGATCAGTCTGGAAAGACAGGTTGGAAGGGCTTTAAATGCCAAACAGAAAAGCTTGTCTTTTATCCACAAAAGAATAGGGAGCCTTCGAAGATTCTTGAGCAGACAAGGGACATGATCAGACCCATGCTTCAGAAATAGCAGTTTGGCAACTGTGTAGAGGATAAATTGAAGAAGGGGAGACCTGAGGCAGGAAAACCAATTAGACTATTATAATAGGTCAGCCATCCACATGAGGAATAGTGAGTGGTACAGCATTGAATTTGGAGTCAGAAATTTGGAGACATTACTTGCTGTCTTTGGAACCCTGGGGAAGTCACCTAACCTCCCTGGGCCTCCCTTTCCCCATTTAGAGAATGAGATGTTTTCTTCCAGCTCTAGACCTGTTATAATCCTAGGGGCTGTCCAGTAGGTTATTGATAATGTGGACATCAAGCTTGAGTGACAGCTTGGGACTGGACATAGGTTTAGGAGTTATCTTTAAAGAGATGGCAAGTGGCTGCTAAGTGGAAGAATATGACCAAGAGAAGAAAGAGAAGAAGGGACTACCCCACTGGAACTAGATAACAGATAGCGGCTCTTCTGCCAGAGGGCAGATGAATTTTCTGAGGAAGAAGAAGCACCCTGTGCTTCACAGACAATAAGGAGGATTCATAGGTGCAAGGAATGCTGGTACCAGTCTCAGGAAGAAGAAAAGGGGAATGATGGCTAGATCCTCCCTGCTGAGGGCAGAAAGGAGGCCATATGTGGACCTCACGTGGCCATGTGGGAGGTATGCTGCCTTCCTGGGGTTCAGAGCCAAGATGAGACAGAGAAGCTGCCAAGTCTCCAGCCCACTTCTGCTGATTCACATGGGGAAGAACGATGCCACCAGAAAAAACCTGGGCTGGATCTCTAGGGAAGTTCACAATAGGAAACTGAAGGGCTTGGAGGTGGGACATACACACACACGCATACATATATGAGGTGTTTTCATCACTTTTCTCCACTTGAAAGGTATGTATTACTTTGAAAGAGAAGGGAGGATATGGAAAGTAAACAACTAACCAAGTAGATGCTTTCTAAGAATGGAATTTGATTTTTCTGGACCATGACTCAAGATATCAGAATAATGGGCAAGGGACAGGGCACAACTTACGGGAACTGGGATGAATGTATTTGGCAGAAGAATCACTGACCTGATCAAGAGGGCATTGAGCTGAAATTGAAGGAGGAAGGGAAAATACGCTCAGATAAAACTACAAAACCAGATGCTTAGAAAGATAACCAGGGTGTCATCAAAAAGGAGCCCAATCTTGAAGGAGGTGCAGGGAAAGGAGTCAGGAACAATACTTATGGCCTCCAGTGCCTCCCTGATAATTTTATCTCAGGAAGAGGAGTAAGCAACAAAGTCAATGGTAGTCTGTACCTAGTTCTGACCAAGAAGTGTGGAGTGGTTGGTGATACGGGAACTTTGAAAGGAAGTGACCGTGTCATCTTAGAGTTCATGATAGTTCTTGAAGTGAAGCCAAGAGGAACGTCCATCTCCAAAAAAGGAAATTCTGATGAAATATTGAAGACACAGTTGGCTCTTTGTCCTTTTCCAGAATCTTTCTTGCACACTCTCAGTTCTCCCTTTACACTTGTGCTAGCAAATGGGCCATTCCATGTCCCCGTGCAGAATCGAGGGCAGTTGGTGTTGAGTAAGGTCTTACTGATGTTGGTGGCAGCCATTCTGAGTCACAGAAGAAATCGAATGGAAGGAACTAGGAATCTAGTTGGCCAACTCCACAGAAATCTGCGACGAACACCATGTTAGCCCTCTCTTATTGCCCACTCACGTTCTGTCTTGGGTTATGGTTATGTCTTCCAAAGAGACAAGGATTTCCAAGACAAAGGACAGAGACTCTGCCTTCTTCATCCTCTTGGGCCCTGTGGCCCAGTCTACTTCAAGGATAAGTGCTCAGAAGAGTTTTGTTGTTTGAATGAATGTTCTAAGGAAAAGAGTGGAGACCAGTGGAAGTTACAGAGAAGCAAATAGTGTCTGGTCATTCAAACTTTCCCAAAATGGAATGGGCTACCTTGGGAGGTAGCACTTTTTCCCTCTGCTAAAGTCTTCCAGTGAAGGCTCGTTGAAGATGTTACAGAAGGCATTCCTGTTCAAGTACAGGTTGAATGAGAAAGTCTCAGAGGTCCTGCTCAGCCCTGACATGCTGTAATGCTTCATAGACACATTCTTTGGTGGTCCATTTCAGCTCTTTCTTCCTTTTGCCTAGCCTCTGTCCTGCTCGTTCCAATGGAAGCCCAGCTCTTTGGTGTCTGTCCCCAGTAGAGAAAGCCTGTGTTCCTGCATGGCAATGAAGCTCATGTCCATTGGCCTTCCCCTCCAAGAGGTAGGAGGGGCAATGGCTGTTCTGATGTTGTAGTCTGTCTCACAGGAAAGCAAAGTCCTTTGGTCACATAGCTAAGACAACAAATTGGTAGCAGCGGAAAAGTGACTGCATCCTCTGGCTCACCTTTTCTCTAGACTTGGAGAGCAAGAAGAAAGTAATAACAATATTAACTCAGATATCTGTAGCACTGTAAGGTTTGCAGAATGCTTCCCTCATAATAGCTCTGTAAAACACAGGGAAGCATGACTGTCCCCATCTTACAGCTAAGGAAAATGAGTCAAAGAGGTGATGGGACTAACCCTATGATTACACAGTCAATAAGTATCTGAGATAGGATTTGAACCCAGGTCTCCTGATTCAAAGCCCAGCATACAATTTACCATAGGACACTGACTATGGATCCAAGGAGAAAGGAAGAATGGTAGGAATGTTGGGGAGTCATTGGAGGCATGTGAAACCTCTACAGCAAGGAGTTTTAACCTTTTTATGACATAGACCCCTGTGGAAATTAGATGATGCCTGTGGACCCCTTCTTAGAATAATGAGTTTTTTAAGTGAATAAAATGAAACACATTGTATTAGGAAGAAAACCAATTATAGTGAAATACAGTTATAAAAATATTTTTTTAAAAAAACAGGTTGACAGATCCCAGGTTAAGAATCTCTGCTTTAGAGAGAACATGCTTAACAAATGCCTGTTGAATGACCAATTGAACAATGCTCTAGGCCCTGTGTTGGGTGCAGGGGCTACAGAGACAAAAACAAATCAATCCCTGACCTCAAGAAGCTTTCACTCTACATACCTAGGTAATTACAAAGCATATGCCAGGTAAATCCTAACTCATTTTGCAGGGAAGGCATTAGCAACTGGAAGAACTAGGCTAAGCCTTGGCTAAGGAGTGGGCAGGGGGCAGGGGGTGGCAGCATTCTAGTGACAAGTGGAGGCCTCTCCTCCCCTATCCTGGCCTGTTCTGTCCTCACCTCCTTTGGTGTGTGTTGGGCACAGTGACTCCGCAAGTGAGTGGGTAGGCAGCTTTCCTGGCCACATGTCTGTGGCCCCAGGTTGCTCAAATTAGATGAGCTTTCAGAAGATAAAGCTGG
Source organism: Petaurus breviceps papuanus (assembly GCF_028583685.1). Lineage (NCBI taxonomy): Eukaryota > Metazoa > Chordata > Mammalia > Diprotodontia > Petauridae > Petaurus > Petaurus breviceps. The sequence goes on from NW_027187270.1 coordinate 2,749,405, forward strand.
GTGCTTTAATAGCATATTTTGGTAGATAATAAGGCAATTCTGGACAACTGGACATATTGATCTGCAAACACGAAGGGGCCCAGATTTTTGGCAAATACATAGGGTGTTCAAGTAAGAAAAGATACCAGAGCCAATGGCTTAGCTGCCCACTTTTATATGGTTTTAAGATACCAAAGCTCATTTTGCATGAGTCTGTGGAGTTGGGATTGACAATAATAGTCCTCTGCGCTGTGTGCTTCTCAGACTTTCTCTGAAGTCCAGAGCTGCAGCTCCCTCCCTGCAGATGACAGGAGCAGTGACAGACTGGCAGATCTGCCCCTCACAGGAGGAGGTAGCCAGAGACAGGATTAGCTAGAGACTAGAAGAGACCAGCTGCCCTTCACCTTTCACCTCCAGGACACTAGCTCAGCCCTGGCCTTCAGAGACAATGGCTATGTAGGACTAGAAGCAAGAACTCTCTGGTTCTGAGGAATGAATTGATGGCTAGGAAGACAAGTGAGTCTCTCTGATTCTAGGGCAAATAAAACTCTGATTCCAAAGTCAGGAAAGCCTCAGCTCTGGGCCTGCTCTGACACTAACTCCTGTGAGGCTTTGGAGTTCCACTCGTTTACTCATTCAACAAGCATTGTACTAAGCATTTCTGATGTTCTTGGAACTGGGGTTACTAAAACCACAATGAAACTATCCCTGCCCTCAAGGAACTTACATTCTAATGAGGGAGACTACATGCAGAGACAAATAAATACAAAATAGCTATAGGTACAAAATAACTAGAAAGTCTCATTGGAGGCTCTGGTTTCTTCCTGTAAAATGAGAGGGCTCCATGAGCAGCCCCCTGAAGGACCAGGCCAGCTTTGGTTTTCTGTAATGTTGGAAATGGTGGGCCATGCCACAGCAGAGCTGTTCTCCCAAAAAAATGTCTCCAAATGACTTCTAGTGCACTCAGTGACACAGAAAGCTCCGATGACTGGCCCCAGCCCTTTGGCATCTCACTTCAAAGGGTAGATGTTCATTTACTCCATCCGGCAGTCCAGAAATGATCAGTAAGGTTAACTACCCACCACTAAAGGAGAAGTTACTACTATTTGTGAGAGAGAAACTGCCAGGAACCCTGCCCATGTGGCCAGTCAGGAATTCCACAGAAGTAGAGTCCTAGTTTGAGGGGTTATAGAGTCTCTTGGTCCCCTCTGCTATCTCCAGGGCACGGAGGTAGAGGAAGAGTGTGATGATTCCTTCTCTCCGTTGTTGTTTCTAGCTGGCATCCATTTCAAGCCAGTTTTCCCAAGGCGATGTGATGTGAGCCACCTCCTACCCTAAATAAACCCTCCCCCAAAAAAAAAGTCATGGACAACTACATCTCCAAACAGGCCACATGCCTCTTAGCCCTCTGACAGACCCCATGGAAGACTCCTCCAAACTGCCCTGTCCTGCACAATATAGACAAATATATACCCTTCACTACTCATTTAAAACTATTTCTTAAAGTATAGGAAGGAAGGAAAGAAGGAAGGAAGGAAGGAAGGAAGGAAGGAAGGAAGGAAGGAAGAAAAAAAGCCATTAGCTCTGGGAGTCAGGGGACCTGGATTCCAGTCTTGCCCTGCCATTTGCTGGCTATGTGACCTCAGGGGTTCTCTTCCCCATTCTGTAAAATAGGGTGGGGGTGGGGGAGGTTGGTAGTCTAAATGACTCTTTCCATCCTTTCCATCTAAGATCCTATCCATCTTAAACATTCTGTGGTTGCATCCTTCATGACTGCTGGCTACTGACCATAATCATAACTGGTTTCATTTTTCCAATCTAATTACTGTGGAAACAGCCTCAGCTCCTTGAGGAGGTGAGGCAGAGCTGCAGGCCCACACCAACTGTTATTTGTATTGCCAACTGAGGAATAAGGAGAGGGTGTTAGTTGGCTGGTGGAAGCCGGGAAAATCAGGAGCTGACTAGTCCCGATACATTTCTGGCTAGGTGTGGCTCTAAAAGGAAGAGACAACTCTTATTTTTAAAAACCTATTCTATAACCTGAGAGACAGAAGGGGCCTCAGAAGCCATCTACTCCAACTCATACCTAAACAATCCCCAGTACAAAGGCCTTGACAAGTGGTCATCCAGTCTGAAGCCTTCCAGTGGAGGGGAGTTCACTTTCTCCCAAGACAGCCCATTCCAGGGCAACTAAGTGACCCCAGATAGATCACTGGGCCTGGAGTCTGAGGGACCTTCATTCAAATCCGACCTCAGACACTTACTAGCTGTGTGACCCTGGGCAAGTTGACTCAAATTAACCCCAAATGACTATAAAAGAAAAAAAGCTCATTCCACCTTTACCACCTTTAGACAGCTCTGATAGTTAAGAAGATATTCCTTATATTGAGCAGAAATAGTTCTTCCCCCTTGAGCCAAGACAGCCCTTCTAAAACATGGAGAGATATCTCACATTCTGCCCTGAGTCTCTTCTTCTCCAGGCTAAATAACTCAGCTCCTTTGTTTGATTCTCGTAGGACATCATTTCCTGGATGTGTTCTAGTTAATGTCCATCCTAAAGTGGGACTGAATAGGACATCCCAGATATGATGGTACTGTCAATCATCCACACAGTCCTACACAGTCTGCCTCTCTTGATGAAACCTACATTGACTTTAGCTTTCATAGATGCCCTATACTGAGCTTCCGGTGACTGAAAACCCCCTGATCATTTTTTCAGACAAGTTGCTGGCTAGCCACAACTCCCCCTCATCTTGTACTTGGTGATTTTTTTGACCCCAGAGTGTAAGACTTGACATTTATAAGTCCCCATTAAATTTCATTTTATTAGACTCGGCCAATGTCATTACTTGTCTAGTTTTTTTCATTCTCCACTCTGTCATACAGCATGTTAGCTAACCCTCCTATCTCCATGTCATCGGCCAATTCAATAAGCACGCCATCTATGCCTTTATCCAAGTCATTAATAAAAATGCTAAATAGCACAAGGCCAACCATGTATCACAGGAAAACTCCAATAAAATCCTCCTTCCAAGTTGAAATTGAACCATTAATAACTACTCTTCCAATCCTGCCTTTCAGTCAATTGCAAATCCATCTAATTTTATTATTGTTTAGCCCACATCTGTCCATCTTTACTGTGTTTAGGGACTCAGGCCACCCATAAAGATGCAACCTTGCTTCTCCCATCAAAAATCCTTTGTATCATATCTTTCACAGCCTCCCAGAAAAACCTCACGAGCCATGCCAAATTCATAAATTTGTACCTCCCCCTACCCGCATCGAGCACATATGCCTGCATTGATGTCTGTTTCATCCTTTATAAATGTTAGGGGTTATACCTGAAAACTGGCCCAAATGCAGAGAGGCAGCCAGTTGGCCTTGGGCCATTCTAACCTTGTAGGGCTTTTATCTTTGACTTTCATTCATTCTTCCAAGAAACATTTGTTAGGCAGCCAACCGTGCACAGTCCAGATAAAGGATGAAGGCCATTCTTTCCAAATGAGATCTGCTTCTGCTGGCTTTCTCAATCTTTCTCATTCGTCAATGCCTGGATGGCTCACAAATATCTTGTAGTAGGCTTCACATCTTTTTGTTTGCTATGCTTATCCCAAGGAAAAGTAACTCCTCTTCTGCATCCCAATTGATTTTTTTTTCAAACTTGTCCACATCCCAGTGGGTTGAAAATGGTTCTTAATGTTTCTCAGCATATGAGCCAGGTGAGTGACCTCTTAGCAATTAGAAAACCCCAACTAGAAACAGCTTGGTTTTTCATGTAGGTACCAATATGTATATGTTTGTAATGACTACAGGTATGGCCCTCTTGGTTCTCTCATTGGACCATGAGTTTTTAACCTTTTGGGGGTCTCTTTGAGTAGTCTGATGAAGCTTATAGAACCCTTCTCAAAATAATTTTTAAATGATTTCAGTAAATGCTCAATTTCAGTTAGAGGAGAGTGAACATAAATCTGCAATTTCCCATCCAAGTTGATGCTGCCATTGATGGAGTCTGGGAACACCAGGTTAAGAACTCCTTATACCTTTAGGGAAGGTCCATATCTGACCCACCATCTGCATTTAATAATAGTTTTTAAAAAGAAGAAGAATGGTCACATCTATGGCACATTAATATTTGCCAGCAACTTTATAAACATTACCTCCCAGAGTGATTGTGAGGATCAAAGGAGAGTTAATGTAGTAATTATCTCCATTTTAAAGATGAGAAAACTGAGAATCTGAGGGGTTATGTGACTTGTCTAAGGTCACACAGGCAGCAATAGGCAGAGTAAGGACTCCAAGCTAAATTCAGAGTAGTGACTGTTTGAGTGAATTGTGAATCACTGTTTATTGATATATGTGACAGTCATGATGATGAGATGCCCAGGATAACTCCTTGGGTCTTACATGTCCAGTTTCAGTTGGACATTGCCCTGTTTCAGTCAGCAAGCATCTGAAATACATTGGTGGTCTATGCCTAACTAGGTATAGAAAGTTATTTAGGGATCTCCAGGGTAACCACTTAGAGAGGAGTTAGGAAATACAGGAGTGACCCCCAAAAATGAAGATAAAGATTGACTAGTGTGCTCATTCTCCCTAAATGTGATCTATATAGCAGTGGAGAGAAACACATTGACTTAGGCTAACTTGGACTAGAGCCCACCAAGCACACTCTCTGCTATTATGGATGTAATTGGTCATGACTGTCAGGTACAATTGGACCTCATTTACCCACCCAGTAAAGGGTCTCACCCTGTGATTTCACTGCTATGAGAAATTCCCCTTCACCAACCTGCTCCCCCTCCTCTGGATTTTCTCTAGATTACCACTGTCTTTCCTAAAATGTCAGTTCCAGAATTGAACTCAATACTCTAGATCGAATCTGACTAGGGTAGAGTAGAGTGGGATACTCATCTCCCAAGTCCTAGATACTGTACCTATTTTCATACAACCTAAGTTCTCCTTAGATTTTTGTCAGCCATATTATACTGTTGACTCACACCAAGCTTACAATTCATTAAAACCCTCAGAGTTTTCAGATAAATGACTGGCTATTTAGTGAAACCTCCCCCATTTTATACTTGTGAAATTGCTTTCTTGTACCCAAGTATAAAACCATAAAGTTTCATTTCTCTTCATTGAATATCATTTTATTCAATTCAGTCCAATATTCTAACCTGCCCAGATCTTTCTGGAACCTGAATCAGTCATACAAAATTTAAGCTAACCCTACTAGCCTTACATCATCCACAAATATGATAAGCACATCATCTATGCCTTTATACAAGTTATCAATAAAAATATTAACACAAGGCCTAGCATAAATCCCTTAGGGGCAACCCAATGGCAAACTCCTTTCAAGCCAACACTGAGTCATTAATGACTATCCTTGTGTCCAAGCACTCAACCTTTAATTTCACATTAATGTCTGGCCCACATTATGTAAGTTCATTGTAAATGAGCAGACTGGCTGTTAACATTCTTCATCAGTCTCATGTGGGTTTCAGTTTGTGAACCTGTATTTCCACAGCCTGAGAAGCTCTGGATTAGTTCAGGGTTCTAGTTCTACCCAAAAAACAGGTCTTGAATTGTAGAGGAAACAGTTGACCTTGAGATCAGACCTAAATATTCCAAAGTACTTTCCTCTTCCATCTCGCTATTGATGAAATAGTAATAGTCCAAAGTTCAGTGTTCCCTTTCAACCTTATATTTCTCTATGTGTTCTAGTTGAACTTTTAGCCTTCAAGTGGGTTTTGCAGAACCTCTTTCCAACCATCCAAAGGATGTGACTGACCTCCAACATCCCAGTATTACTCTTCTTTTTTCTTCCTAATCATTTGCCTTAAACATTTATCCTTCTCTGTTGCCTAGCAACTTGTCACTGACTCAGAATATTAACTACCCCATGCCTCCCCCTCTTCTCCATCAGCCTGAAAATGTTGGTGCCTAGAGAGAAAGAAACTTCATCTTAGCCTTTATCAACAACATAGGTGCTCCTGCCATTTTGGCTCAGACTGTATCTTATCAGGAGACATTCAGGGGAGGTCCCCCTTCATGCTTTCTAACCTGGAGAGCACAACCCCCACACACAGAGTTCTTACTGGCATTCTCCCTGGAAATGGGAGTCCTGAAGATGCCAGCCTCCACTCACTTGACTATGCATAGGGCTTCTGGTGGGCGTCTCCCTGGTACAGGCCCATCAGTCTCTAGTGACTGGCATATATTCTATAGCAGTCCCACAGGGCCTAACACTTTGGTTCAGTGACTCTTGAAAAGACCCAATCTTTTTCACAGAAAAGATTATGTTAGTCTATTTTATTCATAGGCTAAGAGGATAGAGATAGAGAAAACAGACAGTCTTCCTCCTGCTAATTCCAGCAGCTGAACCAGGAAGTCCAGGGATGCCATCCCCTGGCTTCTCACCATTGACTTTTCCTCCTACATGGGGTTTGGCTGGACAAAATTAGCAGAGGTATTTTCTCACCAGTTTCCATTCCAGAAGCTTCCTTCCCTGATGAGGCACATCACTCACTGCAAAGGGAGAGAGGAAAGCCATGCAGGAGAAGGGAGGCATAATAAAAAGGTTGTATCCTCCGAATAACAAAATCTCAGAACTGGGTGAAATGTTATATTATCTTGCCTATGGTATACTACCCCTCATTTAGCCCATAAGAGTAAGAGCAGATGAGAGGATTGAGATATGACCCAGTTTCCCCATGTGTAAAAATGAAGGACTTCAACCAGATGGTCTCTGAGATCCATCCCAGCTCTAGGATTCTATGGTTCTGAGGAAGATCTGTCTCTAGGACCTCTGTTCTCTCCATCCCATTAAGTTAAGTCAAACGAGATGGACTGAATGTGCCAATCACCTTTCCTGGGACCAGGAATCTGAACTCAATGAAATTTAGTAAGAGTTGTTGTAGATGATCAAAATGGTAAATGATTTTTAAAAACCTGTTTCTGGATGTTTGGCTGCGATGTAATCAGCCCTCAACCATTAGCAGTAGAGCGGCCAGTGGACAGTTTTGGAGGAACTGCCAAGGTCATGCTAATGGGATCCAAAACCATGATCTAGACACGATCCTTCTCCCAAGCCCCAAGTCCTTCCCATGGGGCAGTGGGAAGAGAGAGAGCTAGAGGTAGAGTCAGGGGAACCTCAAGTTAAATCCTGGTTCTACCCTTACTACCCATGAAACCTTGAGCACATTGCTTAACTTCTCTGAGCTTCTGGCAACTGCTCTAAGAGAAAGAACTAAATAGATTGCTATCTATTAGTGGGAGACGTCCCCTCGCTAATGTTCCTGATGTGTCCATGTTATTAATGTATTTACAATGTGTGAAGGGCACTATCCGAGGCACCAGGCATAGAGAGATGATACAGAGACCAATTTAGACTCAATGAAAAGAAAAACTTAGTAACAATTAGAGCTGATCCAAAGTGGAATGGAGTGCCTCCGGAGGTAGTGAGTTCCCCATCTCTAAGGTCTCCAAGCAAAGGCTAGATAACCGATAATTTGATACATGTTACTGAGAGGATACATGTTATGGCATTGATTAGCTGTTCCCTGAAGACCCTTCCAACCCCAATATGCTGTGAATCTGTGAAGCTAGTCATAGATCCTCCCTCAAAGAGCTTAGAGTAGGGAGGAGTAGGGAGGGGAATGTGAACACACACACACATTTAAAGAGTTCCCTATTCAACATCATTTCACAATTAGATTGATAATCTACTGTAGCCAATCGCTACCTGAAAGTTGGGTCCCTAGTTCTTTATTCCTCACTTAATATATTCACTCGCTCTCCTTATCTAGTAGGGTTGTTGGAAGCAAAGTCTTTCATGCATCTGATAGAAATAGAAATGTGAGATATTGAATAGCATGTTAAACACTTGCTATAGTTTGTCCTTAGCAGCAATGAGCAGCAGCCCCATTCACGACAAAGAGGAAGTGAGTTAATAGTTCCACCTAGTTGCTTCTGGAAGATAAAAGGAAAGAGACCAGGAAAAGAGAAATAAAGCCTGAACTTTTTTTCAGACCTCTAGCCCAAATCCCTGCAAGGTCAGAGTCACTGTCGAACTGATGGCCAGGCTTCCTCTATCTACTTGAAGAAACTGGGCTCGGGTCAAGAGGATTTAGCCCCTCAGATCTTAGCTTCCAGATGAAATCAGTGACACCTCCCCCCCCCCAACTCAGCTCTCTGCAGCTAGATCTCAGTGGGCTTTTATGAATGCCCTGTGCCTCTGGGGGTGATGTATTGTCCCTACCAAGCTATGAGCAAAAGATTGCTTTTAAAGAAACAATGCCCAGATTCATTTGAGAATTGTCATCTTTAGTGAGGTCTTACACTACAGATCAGAGGATTCCTATCCTCCACCTAGATTAATATCTGACTTTTTGGTTGCTTATTCTTAAGCCAGTCAACTCCTCATCCCTTCCTGCCCATCCCCCACCATTCTTCCTCCAGGATCCATGCAAAGATGTAATGCATTTTGTCTGCACACCTTGGGTCTTCTGGCATATCCAAGCAGCCCTGCTATAATTGCAGGTCTCTCTAAAACACTTTGAAAGCTTTTTTTGGTCTAGATTTAGGCTGCCCAGGAACAGCCCTTCCATTTATAACCCAGTTGCTATGGAACTAACTGCCCCCCCATAAGTATGTTTCACCTGGAGTTGTACTTTCACAGAACCAGTGAATGACATTAGGGGGAGTGTTCTGTACTATGCCATTTAGAATATAATCATTGCATAGGAGAGATCAAAGAGAGGAGCTTGAGAAGACTGAGGAAAGAGAGGTCATGTCTAGCTGGTGACATCAAGGGAGGCTTCATGGATTTGCTTAGAAAATTGTGAAGGGAAAGTAGTGTAAAGTCAGGCTGGGAATGTGGGTTGGAGCCAGACTGAAAAGTCCTGAACTGCAACATAAGGAGAAGGTAACTAAACACTAGGGAGCCACTGCAGGTTTTTGAGTAGAAGAGTGATGGGATCGGAGTTGTAATTTAAGAAAAGTATGGTGGCAGCAATAGGAGATGTAGATTAGAGAGGGGAAGCTGGCAAACCATTTAGGTAGCTACCACAGTAGTCTAAACCCAAGATAATGACCCAGAGTAATTACAGGATGAAGATCTGAGATGGAGTGGAGGTAAAATCAGTAAGATTTGGTAACTAATTGAATGAAGGGGGGAGGTAGCAAGTGAAAGAGAGCGAAGAGTCAAAAATGACTGTGGCTTCAGACCTTGTGACTTGAGGACAGTGGTGCAAATAGTTCCATTGTGCATATCTTGGGTTTGAGTTGTAGATAGAATACCCCAGTGATATGGCAAGCAGACAGTTGGAGGGTCTTTTCCTAGGCCACTAATGGAAGGCAAAAGGCTGTGGAAGCTGATGAAAGGAGAGCAGCAGGAGCCTTCAGTGGACCTACATGGGCCCAAGAGCCTCGTAGGCACACTGTCCACCTCCCATAGCTGTCTGAATGGATGGGTAGGAGGGGGACTCCCTAAGATCTCTCCTGACCCAGAGAGAGGAAGGAAGTTACTTTCTCCAGCCAGCTGGTAGGCAGAAGTGAGGGCAGCAGCCTAGGTTCCTGGTAGCCAGCAGTGAGGGCAGAAGTCTGTGTTTCCTCCCCAGTGGAAAAAAATCTTCATTTTTTAAAATCTCATGGTTAGCTGTGATGTCACTACTCTGCATAACCCTTTTCCTCTGTAGACTTCCAAGCAGTCATGAGCAGATATAGACACAAACACAGGCCAAGCCAGGGAATAATATCTGTAACACTTCAAGGATTATAAAGTGCCTTCCTCCCAACAACCTTGCAAAGTGCCCCCATTTCATGGGTCAGGAAGTTAAGGCTCAGATAGATGAAGCGATTTGCCCCCAGACTCATAGTAGGGACCCAGGTATCCTAGATGCATGTGCAAGGTTCTTTCCACCACTTGCAGGCCCAGGATCAGTGCTCTGGCACAGCAGCCTGTGCCTAGTTAAGGAGAAACTGGTTCTGCTAAGTGCTCAGTTCTCCTGGTTGAAGGTCTTCAAGCAGAGACTGGATGACTACTTCATAGGTATAGCATAGAGGAGATCCTTGTTGGTGCATGAGTTGAACTAGATGGCAATGAGGTCCCTTCCAACTCTTAAGACTGTGATGGTCTTCACTGTCAATATCTTCTTGTGCTGTAGGATGGACAAAGGAGCCTGCAGGGGAATCTGACTTCCCAGAGGGCTTAGGAACCGGCCAGATAATGGGAGGGAACACTAAGCAGGGAGCCTAGATCAATCCCAGCTGAAAATGTTGGCAGCAAAAGCCCTTGGGCAGCTATTGGAGCAGTTACAGCCATTGACTCCTCTTGCCTGCTATATCCCAGAGTTCAATATGGAAGTCATTCTTCGCCTCTTACTGTTCACACTTCCTTGTAATCTGAGATTCTTTATTGAGAACTAAATCTCTGTCCTCGCTCAGCTACCTGGCTTCAAAGCTACTAACACAGCCTGCCCAGCTATGCTCTTGCATTGCTCCCCTAACTCTGCATGACCCAAAGCTGAAAAATAGCTGGACGGCTGAGCCACGGCACTGTGTGTATGCATGTCTGTGGGGGGAAGGTGGTCACTTGGGTTGTCGAGAAAGGCTGCAGTGTCCAGCAATCACTAGGCTACTGGTTCATACTCATTTTGGAAAAGAAAAGAAGGAAACACAACTAATGGTGTGAGGACCTTGGAGAGCTCAACTAAGAAGTTCAGGGCATGAGCTACACCACACTAATGATGGGTGCCCTTCCTAATTCACTGGTTGATAATGCTGAAATGGGCAGGGAAGACTGGGACTTCTGCTGTGTAACTGTGAAAAACACCTGTTGCAGCTCAATGGAAGTAGTTTGTGAAAAAGGATGGTGCCTTCCTCATTGCAGTACCCACAGGGCAATGGAAGTTTCAGGTGGGATCTCTATCTCTACTACAGAGAGCACAAGTGGACTGACCCCATTCTTGTATCTTATTCAGTCCCCTTTCCAGTGAATGGCCTGTACTTGGGCTGGGGAGGGGAAAAAGGAAGCCACTTCTGCAGAGTCACCAGGGAAATGTGCACATCCTATGGGAGTTTCCCCCTCAGATAGAGCCTAGGATAGAACCCAAGTGTGAAGACTGTCCGGAAATGCTACACGCCAGGCGTGATACCAATACTGAACATAGGTATGGAAGCATCAGCACATTAGTTTAATCTCAGCAGCCCTAGGAGAGAGGTCACACAGGGATTATTATGCCTGTATTACAGAGGAGAAGACTGAGCCTCAGAGGGCTAAAAGTGGCTCGCCCAGGGTTATGCAGTTGGTACCCAACTAGGTAGTCCTGAGTTCAAATCCTACTTTGGACATTGTGTGACTGTAAAGCTGTATGACCCTGGGCAATTCACTTAACTCTGCAGTTCTCTAGGCAACTCTCTAAGACTGTGGGTTGCAGAGAAGGTTCCTACCTGCATTGGCAGAGGCAGTTTCTGCACTAAGGATTTCCCTATGCTAATCAAATCGCAGGCTCAGTCCCTATCCCTGTCCAAGCCAAGAGTGGAACCCAGGCCTCTTGCCTCCCAGAGCCATATTCTTTCCTTTGCACTGGTACAGTATGACCAAGAAACATCTTGAGTCTCCCTCTCTGGTCTGTCAGCCATGCTGTGCTCCTGGGCCTCCCCTCTCCAGAGAGAGTATTGGCTTTAAGATGTGGGCCCCGGGGGCTGTAAGACTGGATCCTACTAGGGAAATTCCTACCTGACCTACTACTTCCATTTAACAGGAACTTGTCTTTCTGAGCACTACCAGAGGAAGGTACATGGCTTGGGTGGAAATAAGAGAGTTTGACCTCTTGGACACTAGCCCTTGCTGTCCCCACAGTGCTGTTAAATCTTGGGTATGCCCCCTCCTCTGTGTCCCTGGAGGACTAGAGCAGGGGGTCAACCCTCAGTACCCAGACTGAGCCATGTCCCTCCTCTTCTCTGACAAGAAGAAGACTTGATGGACCACCCAGAAGGTGGGGGAGCAACAGCATGTTCTTCATTTCCATGCCTTATGGGGACGCCTTTAGCCACCACTCCCTAAGACAGAGCCTTAGCTCCCGTTCTTTGGATACACACATACACACACACACACACACACACACACACACAGAGTTAACTTCAACATATTGGCTCTCCTTTATGCCTCCACAGGACTATACCATCACCATGTATTTCCAGCAGAGCTGGAGGGACAAGCGTCTGGCATACAGTGATTTTGATTTCAACCTGACTTTGGACAACCGCGTGGCCGATCAGCTGTGGCTCCCTGACACCTACTTTCTGAATGACAAGAAATCCTTCCTGCACGGAGTGACTGTGAAGAACCGCATGATCCGGCTCCATCCCGATGGAACTGTCCTGTATGGCCTCAGGTAATTGCCTCCAGGAGTCTAGAACCCACCATCAAGTAGGCAGAGAGCCCAGAGACCCACCTCCCACTCACTGGGCACTGCAAAAATAACCTGCACTGGCATTTAGCAACACACTTTTAAAGTTATGATTACTGAGGTGGGGCAGGGCAAGGGGAGCAAGTTAAAGAAGCATAAGATAGAGGTACTGTCCTCAAGGAGCTTCTCATCTAGTTGGGGGAAAAAAACATAAAATGTCTAAAGAACACAAATAGCGAGTGAGAGAAAGAGAGAGACAGAGACACAGAGAGACAAAGAGAGAGATGCAGAGACAGAGAGACTGGTAAAGGCAGGAGTGTTCTCTCTCGGTGCCCAACCACGGCAGTGGGCTTAGCCAGCACAATCAGACCTGCAGCTCTGGGCTGAACCCAGGATGCAGGTCTCACCCCTACTGCTCCTCCCAGAAATGAGTGCTGTGTCCATAGCATACTCTTACCCACAAGTGCTTGTGCTCCCAGTTCTGGCCCCCAAAGGTTGCTGACCTGCAGCCTGCATGCATGCATCTGCAGGCACACACATGCACACCCACATACCACATGGGGAAAATACTTGGGATGCCTAGACCTCCACTGTTGCCTGGTCCTTCCCTTGGCTCCTGCTCCTCAGATCCTCTCCCCACCAAAGTATAACAGTCAGACAGCCCAAATCCTCAGAATAGAATCTTTCCATTTAAAAAATCAGGTTTCCACTGCAGTTCCTGTCTAAGCCTTTACACAAATTCCCCAGGCCTCCTCTGCCTCCAGACCTCCCCTCTCCCCTGCCATGTGACCAACCTGTCTAGCTGCTTCTCTGGTGACATCTTTATCATGCCCATAGCACTGTCATAAGCTTGGGATTAGGGCTTTGCTGTGAAATTGGCAGGTGAAGAAGCCAGGCTTCAGAGGGGAGCTGAGGAAGCAGGGGGAATTTGGCTTCTGCCTGTCTGAGCCTGGGCTCCTTGACCCTCTTTTGGCCCCAGATCCTCCCTGCCCCTGCTCCCAGAGTCTTTCCTGCAAAGGGAAGTTTGGCATCTGCCCCTCTTAGTGGCCAACTCCCACTTCAGGGGCTCAGAACCTTTGTGATGCTTCTTGCACACCGCCCTGATCCTGCCCCACCAGCAGCAGCAGCACCAGCACTCTCATCCTGTGGCCTTAATTTTCCCAGGCAGAATTGCCTGACCTGGCCTATGTTTCAAACCCTGCTCTCTTCTAGGGGACAACCAACTAATGTAGAAAGGCTGAGTCCAGAGTGCTGGTGCTTACTAACTGTAATCATGGACAAGCTATTTCCTCTGTAAGCATCAGTTTCCCCAAGGGTAAAATAGAGACGATAGTACCCACCTCACCAAACCGTTGTGAGCCTCAAATGAGAAAATGGACATAAAGCACCTGGCCAATTGTAAGCTTCCATGTTTTTGGCAGCCATGTGGTGCAGCGAAAAGAATGGTAGATTTGGAGTCTAAGGACTCAAGTTCAAATCCCACACCTCTGCTGTTTATGGCCTTGGACAAGTCATTTAATCTCTCTAGGCCCCAAGTTTGTTCATCTGTATAATGATGGGGAGTTGACTTCTAAGGTCCTTTCAGTCACAAATGCATGATCATGCTTATTATAATAATAATATTATATATTATGTTTCTGGCCAACCTTGCTCTGCAGCAGGTGGGCCCTTGGAAGGCCAACTTGGTTCCCTCTTGCTGTACCCTGGAGTTCTGAGCCTCCTTCTTATGCCCATGGCCCAATTCATCCCCTATCCTCAACCACCCCAATGAGTGCAGAAGGGCCTGAAGGAAGGAGGACCTAAGGTCATTTGGCTCTTCTGCCAAAGGGCTTGTTGGCCCCCAAAAGCCACAGGAAAGGAAGGCCTTGGTGCCCAAGCCAGTGTCACCTAGGATCAGTGTATTCAGCTGGCCCAAAATTGGTGTCTTCCCAAGAACCAAGACTTGGCCCGAAGGAAAAAATGGAAGTCCCCAAAATAAAAACCAGGCAGATTCTTCCCTGTAACAAAGCAACCAAGCCATGAGTCCGGAGGTTTCCTAAAATCACAGGGAAGCTTTAGAATCTGCTGCATTGGGATTGCTGGAACAGAGTAGAGCCTGGAGGCCAATCAAACCCCCTCTCTTTTTCCAAGAGAGAGAGGGAGAAGCCCCTGTCACAGAGGACCAGGATATAGGCTCCTCTGATCCTAGTTATGGCCATCTGCAGCCTGGGAGAAAATCCTCCCCACCTTTCCAGACATTGTAAAACTAGGTGTCTGAGGACTGGTCAGACTTTTCTTGGTCCCCACCCTGCTTCCCCAGTGCCCTGCCTTGTTGCAGGCTCTGGCTGGCTCTCAGTCTCTCTCTTCACTAGAGACAAGATGTCTTTTTTGCAATGGGTATGAGGATCCAAGCTCCCTCTAGTTAAGGACCCTTGAGCACCCCTAAGAGAATTTGGTTTCCATTTTTCTAGTCAAGGCCTGGCCTTTAAGGGGACTTGAATCTCTTGTAGACTTGCAGTACCCACTGGAGACACAAGAAGGTGAATTGGGGCCAGGATCCAGGCTCTGGCCTCCAACTTCCCTCTGTGCCCTCATCAACCCCAGTCACCATCAGAGATAACAAAGAACAAACCACAGCCTAGAAAGAGAACATTGCCACCAGAGCTCCATTTAAGGCATTAATTAAGCTTTCAAAGTCAAAATGGTGCATGGCAGAGCCTGGCTATCTGAGCAAGGACTCAGTCTAAGCTTCCCTTTGGGGCCATTCAGCTCTTACTAAATACTTAAAAATCACAACCTATCCCTCCCTTCTCATCCTGTGTGATTCTCATTCATATCCTCTAGAGGAGCCTTCCTCTGGGAGTCAAGAAGGGGTGCCCTAGATCTCTTCACGTGCCATGGATACCAATGGAGCCACAGTGAGCTGTCCATCTGGCATCCCCAGCTTATACTATAGGACCTGCCCAGCTCCTTTTCTGGGCCTGTGCCTCTCTGATGAAATCCTTGATGCAGCTTCTCCTGGGCAGCTCTTCACTGGTGATATCTGGCAGCATTCTCATGATCACCAGAGCTTTTGGCTATCCCTGAACTTTAACTCTTTGGCAAATTCTGATTAGGAAAATGGAGCTTGGAGCTGCCATGAGAAATGTTGTTTAAAAGGGTTATGGATGGTGCATTGTAGGAGGTGAAACATATTACCTGAATGAGGAAATCCCCACTGGAGTGGCTTGGCCTGGACCTATGTTCCAAGATGGAAACCACTGTGTTGTGTGTTGTCAAACCAGCAGGGAGGCCTGATGCTTCTCTCCAGGTAGAGCCAGTTAGCTGGGTACACAGTGGCAATAGGGAAGGACAGGAGCCTCAGGCTGCTATTTGGGGGTTTTTTAATTCAGTTTCATTTTGTTTTCAGTTCCAAAATATTTCCCTTGCACCTCACCCTCCCCCTCCCATCAAGAAGGCAAGGAAAACAAAACCTGTTACAAATATGTATAGTCATGCAAAACAAATTCCCACATTAGTCACATCCCCTGACCAAACAAAAGAAAAAGAAAGAAAAGAAAATATGCTTCAATCTGCACTGAATCCATCAACTCACTATCTGGTGGTGCATGGTATGTTTCCTCATGAATCCTTTGGATTTGTGGTTAGCCAATTTTTGTTGATCAGAGTTCCTGTGTCTGTCAAAAGTTGTTCTTCTTTTCACTGTCTTTGCCATTGTATACATTGTTCTCCTGGTTCTGCTCACTTCACTTTGCATCAGTTCATGTGACTATTCTCAGGCTGTTCTGAAATCATCTCCTTTATCATTTCTCATAGCATAATAGTATCCCATCACCTTCGTGTACCATAGCTTGTTCAGTCATTTCTCAACGGATGAGCAACCTCTCAGTATCCGGTTGTTTGCCACAATGAAAAGAGGTGCTGTAAATATTCAGGCCTCCATTTTGTCTTGCTATTCACCCAGACTGAAGAGCAAGGAGAAGCCTTCCTTCCAAGTGCTGCCGGAACAGCATCTTTTCTCAACAAGCAGTAGCTTTTACCATAAACAAGAGACTTTTACAAAAGGAAAGAAAATTCCTTCTTGAAGTGATAACCATGAGGTTTGGAGAACAATAGACCCTTTGAGATCTGGGTGAGGCCACTAATGAAGTTCATACCTCCCAAGTAATGCCAGAGCCAGTCTGGGATCCCTGGCCTCAGGGGTACTGGAACTCCCCTCCTGCCATGCGGCCCCCCCTTCATTCTCCTGAAGATGACAGGGTGTTACTGTACCATATCTGGAAGAGATGGATTGTTACCATCATTCTCTCCACCCTCTGCACCCTTCTCATCTAGCACCATGCCATTTGGATATCCCAATAAAGACATTTGGCTACCTAAGGCCTGGGGGGAGAAGAGGGCAGACAGGAACAATGATACCCCTTTCTGACATTCAGTGGTCTGGATTCTCCCTGTGGGCCCCAGTCCCCACCAAGGAGTGGAAATGCATTCCTTACTAATTAGTCCAAGTCCTTTTTTCTGTCATCAGCCCATACTGGGCTATAAATAGATTATTTATAAACATCCCATTCTGGCATACCTGGCTTGAGCCCCAACCAGCCACACTCCCTCCAGAACTCCGAGATCTTAAGTAAAGAGCTGAGTACATTATCGTCAGAGCAGCTAGGTGGCAAAGTGGCTAGAGTGCTAGACCTGGAGTCAGGAAGACTCATCTTTCTGAGTTCAAATCTAGCCTCAGACACTTAGTAGCTGTGTGACTCTCGGCAAGTGACGTAACCCTGTTTGCCTCAGTTTCCTCATCTGCAAAATGAGCTGGAGAAGGAAATGGCAAACCTCTTTGTATCCTTGTATCTTTGACAAGAAAACCCCAAATGGGGTCACGAAGAGTCAGATATGACTGAAATGACTGAATTACTATGCCATTATAGCCAAATGTCAACATTAATGTCCTCCAAATCCCAGTAGACACTAGGAATGATGGCACCACTGTAACAGCGAGACAAGAGGACGATACACAGGCAGTGGGGCTAACCCTGGAAGAGTTCTTGAAGCATTTTTTCTGGGAAGCTGGAAAACAAGAACATTCCCCTGAGAAGAATGCTGGTAGCCACTTTCAGCCCACAAGATCCAGCAAGTTGCCTAGAACAATGTTTGTTTCCTTCACTTATTCAACCCGT
Source organism: Petaurus breviceps papuanus (assembly GCF_028583685.1). NCBI lineage: Eukaryota > Metazoa > Chordata > Mammalia > Diprotodontia > Petauridae > Petaurus > Petaurus breviceps. The sequence continues at coordinate 2,766,953 of NW_027187270.1, forward strand.
ACACTGCCTGATCTTCTCCCTCCCTGGCCCTGCCTGGGAAACCAAACTACGTGGACTCGATTCATCACAATTTGATCATGGGTGACTTGGTTCCCCTCTCTGCTCCTCCTTTCATCAGCCAAGCTCCAGTGGAAGCCCCTCTCCTCCCCCTCCCCCTTCAAGGGTGGCTGGTAATGTTGGAGCCAAAGGCAGGGAGGATGGAGGGGTGTGTGTGTGTGTAGGGAATGTGTATGTGTCTGTGCACGTGTATGTGTGTGAGACATATGTGTGCATCCATATACTCCCTTAGTCTCCCCAGATCTATTTATAGCACAGTAGGCAATGGCAAAGAGTCTCCTCAAGGCTTCATCTCCCACAAACAGTCTTCCCAGACAGCCAAGAGATAAATTTAGCACACAGGATTTCTTAAAGAGACAGTGAAGCAGCCACTTGCTTTCTCTGTCCTTCCCCTAGTCTCTTCCTCTGACTCATTGCCTGCTGCCTCCCCACCTTGGGCCACCTTTTCTCTGGGGGGTCTCTTGGCTTCCCTTTTTCTGCTCAGGTCTTGGTTCTTTGTCCTTTTATTCCCCTGCCCCCTCCTGCTTTATCCTGGGCCTATCATTCAGGCCACAGGGCTCAGCTCAGCTCCCAGTGAACACTTCACTGCTTTTCCCCGCTCCATAAACAAGTACGCCAGTTGATGAATGCTTTGGGGATTGCTAATTAAAGGGGGGAAGTAAGCAGACACATACACGCGTGCACACACTGTGTGAAATGGAAATTGAACTCAGTGAGGCTAGAAGGAGAAAATGGAGCTGTGAAGGGGCTTGGGATGAAGAGGACGATGCAGACTGACACAGGGGGCTAATGGGAATGATTACATAAGACATGATCAGGCTTTTTTATCCCACTCATTCCCTACCTCTCTCCCCCAGGCTTCTCTCTTTTCCTCCCAGGACCTCTACTTCAGCCACATACACACACCACCACTTAGGACATAGGCTAGAATTTCCAATGATCCACTCTGGTCCAGCTGCCCTTCATGTCCACCTACACATAAACCTTTGTCCTCTCTCCACTGCACATACATGCTGGTAGTTCCAGGTGTGTTCCCTAAGCCACCAAATACCTGTGTGTAATCACACAGGCCTATTTACACACATCATACACACACCTGGATGCCACGTGTCACCTTCATTCTCATGACCTCAGACATTGGCAGCTATGTGGCCTAAGAGGGAGTTTTAAGTTTTAGGGAGCTATGTAGCCTTGGGGGAGTCCCCTGACTTCTCTGTACCTCAATTCCCCTGTGTGTAAAATCAGGGCATTGGATTAGATGACCTCCCAGATTCCCACCAGCTTTTCCAAGGAGCCTAGGAATTTGCAGCAAGTGTCTTGGTTCTAATGATTTTTTTGGAGGTAGAAAGGCAGGGAAATTGGAGTTAAGTGACTTGCCCTAGGCCACAGGTTCTGATGACTCTGGTCCCACCTTTGCAAAAACAAGGTACTTAGTTTTGTGTTTTTAATCTTGGCAGATTACTAAATTCCTTTGTTGCACATATAATATTCTTTCCTTCCCCTTCACATCTTCAGTTCATTAATCTTCTCACCATATAGGTAGAGAGAATGAAAGACAGAGAGACAGATAGATGGATGGATAGATAGATAGACAGACAGACAGACAGACAGACAGATAGGTGAGGGAGACAGAGAGAAACAGAGACAATGGCCTAGAGGCAAGAGCCCTGGACTTGGGTTCAAATTCTGGTGGTCACTAGATTTGAAACCTTAGATATGTCATTTCCCCTTCATGGGCCTTAGTTTCTCCATCTAAAGTGAGTAGAGTGGACTAGATGGTCCCTTCAGCTCTAAAGCCTATGATTCTCTAAACTCTTAACCAAACCACTATATACACTATCTTAGCAAATTGGCACAAAACATAAAAATAAGCATTTTAAGCAAAAAAAAAGACAATAAAATGAGGTGGGGGAGACTAGAATATATCTAAGATCCCTTCTACCTTGAAAAACTCTGGTGCAATGGAAGCAGTGGCAGGTTGGAATAAATAGGACAAGGGTTCTGTGTAATCTTGGGTGTTGCACTTGACATCTTCCCAGGCCAGTCTCAGTTTCCCCCTCTCTAAAGCAAGAGGAGCAGACCAGATGATCCCAAAAGCTTTCTCCCACCTCTGCTATCCTGGGAAATCAACAACTCCATGAATAAGTTCGACCAGACTGAAATGTCTCACGATATTGGAACCGCATGCCATGGAGGATGCATTGCCCTCCCTCCCCCTCCTTCCAGCCCCCTCCCTGAGTCTCCCCAGTTGTCGTGGAAACAGCGGCCCCTCCTGCCACCTAGATCTCATGTCTTCTTTCATGTTCTTTCCCCTGCCAGAATCACCACTACTGCCGCCTGCATGATGGACCTGCGCAGATACCCCCTGGACCAGCAGAATTGCACCCTCGAAATTGAGAGCTGTACGTATCCGTCCTTGGTCCCTTTTCCTCCCCCTGTTCCAGCTTCTGTGAGTCAGAAGAAGGAAGGAGCAATGGAGGGGCTTGGAGGCAGCTCGTGCTTCCTCTCTGCTTTTTTCTCCAAAGCCCCTGCCTCTAGATGCATGCCAGTCCACATGATTTTGAATCTCCAGCTGCCAGAGAGACACTTGATCCTTCCTTCTTGGTGACTGATGGAATGCAATCAAAACCCTTTTTTAATTCCAACCATTCTCCAAATATATTACCTTCTTGCCTCCCATTCAAATGAACGTAAGACAATCTAATTCTAACACAGACATTGTCCAAAAACTTAATGCTCTGTTTGTGAATGTGCATCTCACAGAGTACTAGTTATGTTCTTGAAAGGTTAGGTTGAACAGTAAATTGTCTTGCTCAGCATGATTTACCAATGGAGTGGAAATGAGATCCTGATGTCATACTTGGTACCTCTTGGTATTTTGAGAATAGGTTATGACCAAGAAAACAGTGGAATGGGAACTATACACAATTCCCTACACTATAGATTTTGTTTATAATGAGACACTTTAGGGAAATTTGCTACTGTTAAAGCCAGTTTTTCTTTTTCTTCTCCATGACTTGTAAGCCTCACTCATTATGTGGGCAGCAAAATTGACATCCTTAACATTTTTGTCGTTGCCACTTAGAGAATTTGAAATGGACTTTGATCTTTTGAGCTGGCTTCTTTGACTCTGAAAGCATCCCTGTTGACAGAAGTCACCTGAGGGATGGGGAGACCAGTGACCTTTGGGAGCCTTTGAACAAAGGCTTCATCCCTTTTCCATGCTTTTTCATTCATCCTGAGTACAAATATTAGCTAAAGACTCAGGCACAGACAGCTGACAACATATTAGCCTGTACACCAATGCTTATCCGTGTGTGTGTGTGTGTGTGTGTGTGTGTATGTGTGTAACAGGAGGGGTTGCCTCTCTGGAAAAGCAGTAAGGGCTAGGTTGAAGGGAAGAATTAGAGACAAGGGGTGCATTGGCCACTGTGCTAATAGGAAGACTTATATGGGCAGCTGATAACCTTTTGAGAAATGAAATCCAAAGCACCCACAGAAGTGTGTGACAGGAGGGGGGGTGCCATTTCCTCCTCAGCTCAGAAACTCTCAAGTTGCCTCTTTGTCCACATGGCCCATAGGAAGCTCCCCCTGGTGGCCCTCTGAAAAGGCTGCTGAGCACCTTTGTCCTGAGCTGTACAGTACCTGCTGGTGGCTGAGGACCTGAAGGAAAGCAGACCCCATTCTCAGGCTCCTACCCCCAGGGGATACCTGCTGAGAAAGGAGTGCATTTGACTGTTTCAGGACCATTCTGAAACTGACCCATCTCCCTGCTTCTCTTCCACCTCCTCCTTCTAGATGGCTACACTGTGGATGATATTGTGTTCTACTGGCAAGGGAATGACTCGGCTGTGACTGGGATGGATACATTGGAGCTGCCTCAGTTTACCATCATGGAACAAAGACTGGTTACCCGAGAAGTGGTGTTTACCACAGGTGGGCCCCGGAAACCCACATACCAAACCACTGACTACCCTTCTCCTACCCTTTCTTACCTCTGCCTCTGTTTCTGTCTCTGCCTCTCTCTTGCTATGTCTATCTCTTTCCCTGTCTCCTTCTGCCTTGCCCTCTGCCTCTATTTCTGTCTCTGTGCCACTATTTCTATCTCTTTCTCTCTCATCCTCTCTATCTCCTTTTCTCTCTCCTTCTCTTTCTCTGTGTCTCTCTCCCTCTCTGTCTGTGTGTGTCTGACTCTGACTCAACCTCTCCCTATCCCTCTCTCTTTCTACTTCTTTATCACCCCTTCCTCCTCCCTCTCTATTCCCCTCTCCCCATCCCCTTACCTGCTCTGGACCGCCTTTGCTTTTTTCCTCTGTATCCCTAGTGCTTAGCACAGTGCTTGATACATCATGAGCGCTTAATAAACGCATTTTCATTCAGTCAGTACAGGCTCCATTTCTCTCCTGTCCCCTCTTTTCTGTCTCCCTTGTCTGTGCGTCTCTTGATTTTCTCTTGCCCCTGCCCCAGCCTGAGTACTTCTTGGAGGGTGGTCCCAGGAAGGAGCCTTTTCTACCGCCCCTCTTTACAACTTCACCCCTATCTCACAGAATCAATATGTGCCAGGGCCTCAGAGGGAGCTCAGCCCAGAGAGGTCAGCTGCTCTTCAAGGAACCACACCTCACCCATCTACCTGGCATCCTCTGCCCTGTAACAGGGGCTCACTGGGGCATCTGAACTGCCCATGTCCTGACTGAAGGATCTCCCCCTTCAGATGGTCCTCAGAAGTAAAGCAAGAAAAACCAAGACAAACCAGACAGCCTTCTGTGTTAGGGAATTTAGTGCTAAAGTGACAGCTCCACACCCAGGGAGACAGATTCCAAGTCCAGACTGACTGCCAGGATTGCAAGGGACTCTGCGTTCGTGGTCACCTAGTCCATCCCCTCTCTTCTTGGGTCACAGCCCCTAGCCAGATTGACATACAGACCATGGAAAAGCTTTATTCTGCCCAGTTCAGAGCACTAAGAAGTATACTTGTATACTCTTAGGTAGATCACCTCCCCCATGCTAGGCCTCAGTTTCCTCGTGTATAAAATAAGAGGGTTGGACTTGATGGCCCTGGAACCTTTCCAGTCCAGAATCCTCTAGTTAGTTATAAAAAAAACTGGCCCAGGATGCAGAGCTCCCTCAGTTGGTACCTGCCTATGAATCTCATTTTCAGTCACATGGAATTCCCCTCCCAACCAACTCCCAGCCCTGGAAGCAGCTGCCCCTGTGTCCAACAGCCTGGACTCCCATTGGGTTTTCCTCTGCTTTTCTAGGAGCATGCTACTAGCTTTTCCTTTTATCACAGTATTTCATAATTTAATTTGTATTTGCTCCTAAAAAGCAAGCTAGCTGCTTAGAGGGCTAGTGGCTACCATTTGGGTGAATCTGAGTTTCTGGGAATCCTGGCCCAGTCTCACCTTCAAGCGATGAGCCAAAGAATAAGACAAAAGTTTCCCAGAGTCCAACTACATGCCAGAAGCAAGTCCAAGCTAACGGAATGATTTCTCACTTTGAAAATCACCAAACTCTTCACCAAGCTTGGTGAAATGATCTCTCTACCATCCATACTCTGATCCCTAGGAACATTTAGGGGAACTCTAACAGGTATAGAGGTCTAGAGGTAAACTCAGAGAAGCTTTACAGCACAGAAAGCAACAGAAGATAGCAGGCCTCAAATTCCAGCTCAGTCACTACCTGTCTGTATGGCCCTGGACACCCCACTCCCCCAAAACCTTGGTTTCTCCTCCTGTAAAGGAGGGGGAAATAACAGTACTTCCCAGGATTGTCATGAAGAAATCACTATAAACCTTAACATTCTCCAAAAACATGAGTTATGATTGAAAAGGGACTTTTATTACCATGGGGCCCTCTCCTCTCCCACAGGCCAGTCACGTGTCTCTCCTGTGGCCTTCCCTCCCCTCTGTTTGAAGGAGCCTAAGAGGTTATCGGACAGACCACTGTACCTCCAGTTCAGTTCATTATAAACCAGCATGACAAAGACAGTTGAGCTTCTGCCTGCTGGGGACCTGGCTTGGTGACCCCAGTGTCCATGTAGCAGCCGTCAGATTTATAGTGAGCTAAGCACAGATTGGCCAGGGGGTAGTGGCCTGGCATCGTCAATGCCGCCAGCAAGGCCTGGTTTGCTGCTAAATGGGCAGGTGGTTGGAGAACATCCTCCCAAGCCATCAGCACTCACAGTCCCTCCCGTATATGCCTGCCTCTTTACACTCCTCCCTGCAGATTCAATTCCATTCAATTTAACAAGCATTTATTAAAGGGTATGCCAGGCACTATGCTAGGCCCTAGGTATACAAATTCAAAAATGGAACAGCTCCTGCCATCAAGGAGGGGGGGTGGGGGAAGGGGAAGGGAGGGAGTGGCATATACACAAATAAGTCGATGACCACAGAATTTGATAGGGCACACCTGGGAAATCAGGGCAGCTCTCACATACGAGGGGGCACTTAAGCTGACCCTTGAGGGAAGGAGGGAGGGGGGGCGGTCGGTTCCAAGAGGCAAAGGCAGGATGCCATAGAGGATAGCATATGAAAGAGCCCAGGGCAGGAGAAGGAATCCCACTGGGAACACAGAATGTATGAAGGGGAATAATATAGTTAACAAGACTGGGAAGATAGATCAGAAACACAATTGTGATCAGCTATAAATGCCAAAGAAAGGCATTTGTATTTGAGCCTAGATGCAGTAGGGCATCACTGGAGTGCTCCCCACCCCCATTATCTTAGTAGCACTGGCATCAACTCCTAGATAACAGGAACGGCCGGCTGGGGTGTCTCCTCAGGTTCATACCTGCGTTTGTCACTGAGTTTCCGGATCAAGAGAAACATCGGCTACTTCATCCTCCAGACTTACATGCCCTCTGTCCTCATCACCATCCTGTCCTGGGTCTCCTTCTGGATCAATTATGATGCTTCTGCTGCCAGGGTGGCACTAGGTAAGTCTGCTTCTGGAGTAATCGCCCTGGATTGCAGCCATTTTTCAAGGATACAGAAAAGGAGAGATGGCCTTTGAGATGATTACACACCCCCTCCAAGGAAAAGATCTCTAAACACTTGCCCTGGCACAGCCTGTGAGGAGCCAGTCTGAACGTGAAGGCAGAACTGGGATCCCCATGGCACTGGGGTACATGGCACCAATGGGGGTGATGTGGACGGAGTGTATGAAGACAACAGGCTCCATCCATCCCATGATATTCAATAGAGTCAAGAATCCGGGATCTGGATTTGGAGCACATGGGTTCAAATCCCAGCTCTGCTCCTTGCCTTTGACAAGTCCCTCCCTCTTTCTGGGCCTCTTTTGTAAAAAGAGGGGGTTAAACTAGGTGCCTCCCAAGGTCTCTTCCAACTGTAGACCTATGATGCTGTGATCCAAAGGCTCTCATTAAAATAAAACTACCCCCTGGAAAGAATAATCCATAAAGCCTTCTGAAAGACCTGAAACCTGGCCCAAGGTAGGCCTGGGGAAGGTGCTACAGAAAGAGGCTGTATGGAGATGGAGGGATGCCAAAGACAAACTTGGTCTCCTTTGCAATAGGACTGAGTCCTCAACACTCCCAGATCCACATGCATGAACACAGGCCTCCACCCTCACTCCAGTATCTTACTGCCCAAGCAGTTTGAAAAATTGAATGTGAAGAGAAGTAACCTTTATTAATTGCATTATTTTGACATCACAGTCATTTTGGGGGGGGAGGCAATCAGGGTTAAGTGACTTGCCCAAGGTCACACTGCTAGTTTTTGTGTTAAGTGTCTGAGATCAGATTTGAACTCACGTCCTTCTGACTCCAAGGCCAGTGCTCTATTCAATGCACCACCTAGCTGCCCCACCATCAGTCATGTCTGACGATATTTCCCTCACCTTGGAATTGACCTCTCCCTTTCACTAAGAAAAACAGTTCAGCAAAGGCACCAAACCACTGCACAGCTAGGCCTCCCCTGCTTCTCCTGCAGCTCCTACTTGATTCTAATTTGCTGCAGATGTAGCAGTCTGTGGCCTTAGGCTAACCACAGGGGGGCCCCAACACCTGAGTTCTCTCCAGCTCCAAGCTCTCTGACAGGTTTGGTGCTATATTGTTTGCAGGTGTAACTACAGTGCTCACCATGACCACCATCAACACTCACCTGCGGGAGACCCTTCCCAAGATCCCATACGTCAAGGCAATCGACATCTACCTCATGGGATGCTTTGTCTTTGTGTTCCTGGCTCTTCTGGAATATGCCTTTGTTAACTACATCTTCTTTGGACGTGGTCCCAGTGAGCAGAGCAGGCAGGCCCAGGCCAGCAAACGTTCCCTGTCCCAGGGAAAGCGCGGCAAAGGGCGCAGAGGACCCCAGGTTGGTCATGCTCTTCCACACTAATGAAATCCCAAACCCCTCTCTCAGGGTTTTCACAGTTCTAGGGCTTCCTTAGACTGAGCCTGAAAGGGTGTCCTAGCCTAGGGGTGAGAAGTAACTCTCCATGATTTCCTTTGGGGTTAGTATTGCAGGGTCTACTCAAGCTGTAGAAATCAGCTGGGGATGACGGCCCCTCTGAATCGGGTCCAGGGAAGTTCTAAAATAGCCAAAGGAGATTTGGCCCTCTGGGTCCTCCCAAAAGGCCATCAAACATAAGGAAGCACTGCCCCTGGTCTGAACTTCTACACTGTCGCTCATTGATCACCTGCCAAGAAGTCACCTATCTGCCTGCTCAAGTTCCCTCTCTGAGGCTAACAACCTTGTTGCTGCTTTTGTTTCCCTCCCAGGTGGATGCTCATGGAAACATTGCCTTGAGTGTTCTGGAAATAACCAATGAGATGGAGGAATCCGAAGCTGGCACCTCTGGAGCATCCTTTGACATCTCTGGGCTTCAGCTGCGCAGGGGAGCGACTTCTCGCGCTGCCCTTAACCAGCCAATGGAGCCAGCCATCAGTCCTATTGGGGGTCGCCGCCGCCGCCGCAGCTCTGGGGGCCGCCACCGTGCTGGTCGCCTCCACCGCCGTTCCCCCAAGCTGAAGCTCAGAATGCCCACCCTGAATGATGTCAGCGTGGTCGATAAGTGGTCTCGGCTTGTCTTTCCGGTCACCTTTGCCTTCTTCAATCTCTTTTACTGGCTATACTATGTCAACTAAGTCCCCATGGCCTCTCGGGAAAGATAATTAGGCAGTATGACCCGGGCGCTGTGGTCCTTTTCACTTTGCTTTTGCTTTTGGTTCCTTCTTCCATTATTTGGTTCCTTAGTTTGGTTCTAGACTTCTCTACTCTTTTCAGCACATTGCAAATACCGAGTATGTCAGGTTAGGGAGAGAAGGAAGAAAGGGCACGTGGAGTTGGAAGAGACTAGTGCCTCTATTTTGCTTTGTGCTGAAAGTCTTTCACCTTTTAAAAAATGTCAGAACCAAGCCAATAAGCACAGAAAAGTCTGCAACAGGCTCCCTACAGAGCGCCAGCTCTAGTTTGAGTGGGGGAGTAAGTGTGAAGGATTCTGTTGGGCCCTAGCCCCCATTGACCACTCATGATCACTCCTGATTTCTTTTCTTTCTTTTTTAATACTGTCCATTTCAGTTCCATCTCACTTCTCACAGTGTCTAGGATGGACCCCCTTCCCCTGAGATAAGAAAGTGTGTCCTATTTTGTGAGAGTTTGGTTCTTGCTCCTTCCCCCTTCTCTTGGCTCAGAATTTTGGTGAATTAAGTGACATGGACAATGAAAATCTTACTGGCTGAACTGGGGAAGGCTGAGGTGGGTAGCATTAATGCTGGCCACATATTGGAAACTTGGAGGAATGGGTGGGAAAATTGGAGCCAATGGAAGGCAGGCAGCCAAACAGAGACAAATGGGAAGGACCTTTTCTACCTTTACCCTGATCAGATCCCAGAGTGGCATGGGCCTCCTCTGCAGGCAGCAAGTTTGGCAGGAGGTTTGAGTTAAGAGGGGAGCATTGACAGCCATCTTTGCTGACCCCCCACTCAGCCTCAGAAATCAAAGTGAGAGGCATTTGGGTTGTGTGCTCAAGAACACGTCTTTGTAGAAAGAATCAAAGAGGAAGGCATTAGAATGAGCTCTTCAGAGGCTTTGGGATGGTGCTGGGGAGCCTTGGGGAAATCTATGGGAAGGTTATGTGTGTTGTTTGCTTGTCGTTCTCTGTTGGGGAAGAGTAGGGTCTATTGTGTCTGTGTTGGCTAGGGAATCCATCCATGTCATCCGTCCATGGCTATCCAGCTCTGTAGAACTCAGAAAGGGATGTGGGACACACATCCTCTTAAACTGTTGGCGGATGGAAGCTGGATGCTGCCACCTCTCGTCGATCATTGTTTTAGTCAGGATCTGGCTTCTCCTGGCCTTCGCTGCGTTGAGTCCTGATATGGTACCTCACATACAGTAGGCACTTGTTAAATGAATGAATGTTTCAAAGATCAACTCTGAAGACCAGGGTGAGAGAAACTGACTATTCCAGCACATTCCGGTTAAGAAAAATTCATGGGCCCTGAAAATAAGCTCGTTTTCCACTTCCTTCATTTTTTTCTCATCTGGTTCCTAAGTGGGACACCTATCTAGTTGCCCAGATGGACTCTCTGATTTTTCGGCAGGGAAATTGGTGAGTATGTGTCTCCTAAAGTCAGGAAGGGGGGAAAACACTCATTGGTGAAGAACGGAGTATAAGAATTAGTTGGAGATTTGATCTAACGGTTAGTAGAGCGAAGCCTTGAGTTGGGAGAAAGGTGAAGGGTAGTTCTAAGGCTGATTTTTCTGATGCTTTAGGAGAGAGACAAAGAACTGGAAAGAGGTCTGATGTTAGAATTTACTGGAGTGACCAATGATGTTGTCCCTTCCTCCTGCTGCCCCACAACCCAAGTCACGATGAGAGTAGACAGGGGCCCCTAGCCTGCCCCGGTCAGCTCCCAGAGTGGCATGGGCCTCCTCTGCAGGCAGCAAGTTTGGCAGGAGGTTTGAGTTAAGAGGGGAGCATTGACAGCCATCTTTGCTGACCCCCACTCAGCCTCATAGAAATCAAAATGAGAGGACCAAGGGGAATAAAAGCAGACAAAAACTCACCTATTTCTTTGAGACAAGGCTAGCTTTGTGTTCTCTTCCTGCTGACTGTGGAAGTTTAGACTCTCCCATTTAATGGGACAGTTTTCTTTTCCCCAAAATCACAGAGTTAATCTCCCATATTCCAAAACAGACCTCATGAATATTGACTTGCAAAAAAAAGGTGATTCTAAAAACTTTCCCTGTTCCTTTTTTCTCTCTCCATCTTCTTTCTTGTCTTTTCCTCCCTTCTCCATTTCTCAGGGTTTCTCAAGATTTTATCATCTATGTTTTTGTCATTTTCCCTTTTTCAGCATAACTACACACTCTGTTTCAACCCAGTGCCCTGGTATAACAAAACAAGGTGTCTTAAGTAGCATCCCAAATCCAATTAGAAAAAAAGGTAATTCAGAGTTGGCCAACTCTGTTCAATACATAGCACTTAATGTGACTTTCACCTGTCAAATTCAAGGCACTCCTCATAAGAGAACTTTCCCGAAGTACCGATATTCTAAAGCAAAATTCCTTAAGCAAGTACCTTTTTGAGAGTAACCACTGTCTTATGTTCTAAACCCTGCCTGGCAAAGGCCATAAGCCAGGTGGTGACTGCTCGTAATTCGAGATGGCCTCTGCATTTTGCTATTGTGTCTCTCTCCTCCTCTTCTATCAATATTTGGCTCCCTCTGGTCCCTCTGCCACACAAGAAGAGACATTTTTATCATGCCAGCAGCTCCTTCCCCGCATCAAAGTCCGGGGCTTTTGCTAAGGGGCATCCTAAGGGCAGTGGGAAATCCTGCTGTCCTATAGGAGCTGAGATGAAAACCAAGGCCTCCTCTCCCCCCCGGCCATATGGACTTCTCGGCATAAGGCAATTACTAGGTGCTCCTTCCACCCCCCCCCTCTCAATTTGAGTGCATTATATATAGGGGTTTCTTTTTGTATTCTAGCACTCTTTGGGGGTGGATCATCTTTGAGCTCTTCTATGTGGCCCCCTTATTTCTATTTTTAAGCAGAGGTGATAAACCCTGCGTGGGCCTCTACTCCTGAGGCAGGGACCAAACCCTTAAGAGGAGAGAATAATCCCTTCCCCCTGTGTATTGTGCTTTCTATTTGTCAAAGTGTTTTTTACATGCTTGATTGTATTTAATCAATCTTGTGATTATCATCCACATTTTAAAGATTACAAAATTTTAAGGCCAGAGTGGAAAAGTGACTCACCTGAAGTCACATAGGAAGTTAGAAGCAGAGCCAACAGCAGAACCCAGTTAGACCTTGTGACTCCCAGCCTAGGGCTGAGTCCATCATCTCTGCTGCCACCACTGAGCTGCAGCAGCTGCAGCAAATCCAAGGTTCTCTGACCTCCAAAACAAGTGTGAGTTGGCCTCTAGGAACTCCTGAGTAGGGTGGGCTCTTATCAAGAGTTAGAGGTGAGCTCAAAGCCAGCAGGAATCCGAGGGTGACAGGATAGAAATTCTCGGGGTTCAAAAAACCAAATGCACAAGTAACATCTGGGCATTTGGACTAATGACGATGGCAGGAACCTTGACCTGGATTCGTTACAATTTTAACAAAATGACAGGACCTACAAAGCTCCATCTGACAGCATTTCATAAGATTTTGCATTCGAGCTGCTCTAAAGCTGTACTTCACTTCAGGGGCAAAAGTGAATGTGTTACTCATAGTGGTGCTTGGGGGCCTTCCCAACTCTACTGGCTCCCCAGGCTTCTTACCCAGAAACCATTTGCTCCCATCTCCCTCACTCAGCCACTCACTAAGCTGCCCCTTACCATGCTGTGCACTTCCTCAGCTATCTACACAACACCCCTCTAGGCTACTTCCCTCCCCCCCACCCCTCCTTTCCCCTCCTCCCCCTTCCTCCATGTTGGGTTCAGTTTCTTACATGTGCAGGTAGATGTAAAGATCCACTTGAGCTTATCACTGTGTAGTCTAAATTGGCCCCCACTCCTCTGCCATGTGCGTGTGTCACCAGGTTTATATGTACTTGTGTGACGTGTAGTACACACCTATGTCCTTGAGTCCGGATTTCTGAGTGCCTGTATAAGTGTGAAAGACTGTCTATTTGCCACGCACATTTACCTTTGTGTGTGATAGTGCGTGTGTCTATATCTGCCATGCACCTTTATCTTTGTGTGTGTGTATGACAGAGAAAGAGATAAAATGTGTTTACCATGTACCTTTATTTATGTGTGTGAGTCTGTGTGTGTGTAAAACAGAGAGAAAATGTGCATCTGTCTGTCATGCACCTTTATCTTTGTGTGTGTGAAAGAAAGTGTGTGAGAGAGAATTGTGTGTAAGAGAGAGTCTGTATGATAGTATGTGAGTGTGCATATGAGAGAGTATGTGTGTGAGAGAGACTGTATGTGACAGAGTCTGTGTGTGAGAGTGTGTGTGTGTGTGTGCACATGAGAGAGAGTGTGTGAGAGAGTGTGTGTGTGAGTGTGCATGTGAGAGAGTGTGAGTGTGCACGTGAGAGAGTGTGTGAGAAATTGTGAGCGTGTGTGTACATGAGAGTGTGTGTGAGAGAGTATGAGTGTGTGTGAGTGTGCATGTGAGAGAGTGTGTGAGAGTGTGAGTGTGAGTGTACATGTAAGAGAGAGTGGGAGTGTGCATGTGAGAGAGTATGTGTGTGAGTATGCATGTAAGAGAGTGTGTGTGAGTGTGCACGTGAGAGTGTGTGTGTGAGAGAGAGCATCTGTGTGGATCTCACTCAAAGATAGAGACACATCAGAAAGTCAAACTCTTTGTCATGTGCCTGGATCTTTAAGTGAGAGAGAAGATTGTGTGTCTGTGTGTAAATGCCTCTTCTAGGTCTGCCGTGTGAGAAAGAGTGTGTGCATACACTTAGGAATGACGTGATAAATGTGGGATTACATGACTGAGTCCGTGTGCCTGTTATTTCTCAGCCGTCTATGATCACGTGGACCTCACCAGTGGTTCCGCCAACTTGGAACCACACACCTTTCCCGAAATCGACAGAAATCTCTGTCGTTTTTTTTTTGCAAAAGTCTCTTCTGGTGCATTAGCTGTCTCTTTACGAGGGTGTGTCTCAAGTTCCTCACCCTGCGTGTGCTTATTGGAGGCCTAGCTCAGGATTCAAGCCCAGGTCACTTGCTCCTTACCCTCCTCTGGCTTGAGGAGCCAGTGTAGAAACCCCAAGCTGCCCAGGGCTAGAAAGTGACTGGTCTTTGGAAATTTGGGACTGAGAAAGAACTCAAGGAAAACATTTGATTGAAGCAGTGATGACTCAAGCCACTATGGGCTTTTGGTCTCCTGGCATCCAACCAGGAACAGGTGCAGCTGCCATTGGCATTGCGGACAGACTGGCAGGTGGGGTGCCACCGGTTGGGGCTGAGCAGACTGCCCAGGATAAGCAGGCACTGTTTTCAGATTATCTCACACTCACAGGGGTTTCCAACTTGGGCTGAAAGCGAGCCAAGCCTGACTGTAGGTGGTATGTAGCTTCCTTGCTATGGGTATACTACATGGACAGCAGAAACAAGAGCACCAATAGCTCCAGTCTTTCAAGCAAGCAGGACGTCTTGTCACTGCTTGACCCCTTTTCATCCTAGAGCAACTCCCATCTCGTCCCCACAGAAGGGATCCCTGGGGCCAACAGTAGGGCCATTCCCAATAACTGAGGCCTCTCTCCCTGGCAAGGTAGTCTGCACCTTGGTCATTGACCAGGGTTCTCAGGCCTGAGTTTGGGCTCTCTGACTGAGAAAGGCAGTGAGTCAAAATGATGAAGGGGAAGAGGACCTAGAACCTGTGATATGTCAGAAATGGGAGGGGAGATGGTTGATGGCCCAGTGGAGCAACTGGGCAGTAGAGCTGGAGGTATGTGGAGAATAGGGACATGTCATTGTCAGGGCTCCAGTCTATGGCCAGTGGATGGGATAGGTTTGGGGGTCAGAGTCTGACCCCCTCTACTGACGTGTGACTGATGGATTGAGACAGATCTGCTCTTCTGTATCCCAAATGGGAACCACCAGTCTAGAAGGAGACACAGGCCCAGGGCCTCTCCAGACGAGGACAATCACTTGGGTCTTGCTAAGCCCCAGACGGTGAGCTCAGAGGACCAAAAGACATGGAAGCCAGGGACAGAGTGACTAGACTTGGTGGTCAGAAGACACTTAGAGAGTAGGAAGGGGAGAGAACCTTAAAGGTCTATTGAAAAGGCCTAGTAAAGAGCATGGGGAGGAGGTGAGCAGAGCCCTAGAGAAGGGGGTGTGTATATAGTTCCCTTATATGATACTTTTGTTTTCCTGTTGATATTGTGTGTTGAGGTTGGTGGAGTAGCCCCGAGCTGAGTAATGTACTAAGAGAAAAGGGGCCCTGGGTCCCCTGACTCATGGGCACTAGAGGGTGGATGACTTTTTGTCTCCCCCAACAGGAGATTAGGACATAGTAGCACTGAATGACATTTCTGGGGCCTGCTTTCACCAGTCAAACCTGGTGGCTTTTTGGTCTGCTGTGTATTGTACTATGTCTCTGTCACTCTCTTTGTCTATCACACACATGCACCCCAAAAACCTGCACACGCACACACTCTTGCTTACTCACTCACTGGCTTACACACATTCATAGCACAATAGTTGCCCCTTTCATTCCAAGACCTAGCCACATGTCAGTCTAAGGTAGTTAAAGAGACTTCTATAAAACACTCCGAAAGCATCAAAGGAAAACCTGTTTAAGTGGCACACCCTGCTTGACCCCATCCAATAAGGATGTGAGGAGAGCAGGAAGCCCAGAACTGGCTGCTCAAAGTCAGCCATTAAGCCACTTTTAAGACCAAAATGGACTTGCCATTCTGGCCAGTCCTGAGATCCTGTATCTAGTCACCATTTGGGGGGTAACAAAGGATGGTTCTTTGGAGCCTAGGGACAGAGACGTTACCCCGTTGGTTGCTGGGTCCCTCACCCCACTTTCCTGAGGTTGGGGAACAGGGCTCAAGTTGGAATTAAAAAGGTTGTTTTAGAAAGAGGTTGAGTTTTCAGGCCTTGTACCTAATGCCCATTTAATTGTGGTGAACTTTATTTATAAGCACATGTTGATAAGTGTGTTGCCCCTAAATAGGGTCTAATTACATGAGCAAGATGAAGCATTCTTTGACTTCAAAGGCAAGAAATTCATCAAGACAGGAAAAATGCCTAATCCAAAACCACCTTTTCATGAGCACTCATGCTGTGCCAGGGAGAAAATACAGCTAAAGAATACAGCTACACTGAGCCGGCTAGCAGCCGAGTTTGTCCATTCTGTGCCATCATGGGGCTGCCTTCTGGACCTCCACAACTGCACTGGTCCTGTAGCCAGGCTAGACCTCCTTGCTTAGTAACTACAGCCAGACAGCCAGAGTTCAGGGCAAATCTAGGCTATCCCTGGCGAAGGAAACTGATCTTAACAACTCTTGGACTAACTGGCATACAAAAACTCAGTATATGCGATTGAGAAGCAGTCAAAGAGGAATACCTTTACTTCCTCCTCCTCCTCCCCCTCCTCCTCCTCTTGCCTTTCCTGTGTTTCTCTGCTTTTCCTTTGTTTCCCTCCCAAGGCCTCTCCTCTCTAGTGAAGCTAGGGCTATAGTCATCTTCCCTACACACACCTACACCCACCTACCCACTCCTCCCCACCTCCAGCTGCAAGAGCAGCTGATCTTCTGGGCTAGAATTGAACTTGTCAAATCTATCTGTCAATCCTCTTGCTAATCTCAAAGCAATGTTGCCTCTGCATGTTCCAAGCCGAGTGTTGCTGAGAGAATGGCCTTTTCCAATCACATTTCCTTGTTCTGTACATAAAAGAATTGATGTGGTGGGGTATTCAAGACAAGCTGTCTCTGAGCTACCCATCTGCACTGGTAACCTGGCAGTGGGGATGGCAGTTGCCTTTTAGAAAATGGGTGACATGTCCTATAGGCTGCTATCAAATGAGCCTTTGTCTGGGATGCCTCTGAGAGCAGGATCATCTGGTGGGATCTCTAGCGCCATAGGACAGTGGGTGATTGTGGGATATGTCACACTGATGGGTTCAAACCTGAGAATGCCACATGTACAGCACAGATGGGCCTGGTCACTATCTTCAGCTCATCCTTGGAGAAACTGACCAGAAACATCTCGAGTGGCCCTTGAGGGGACACACCATATGTTGTATGTTATCTAAGCAAACTGTAAAGACTAACGAAAGGGAATGAGTGGGTAAAAGTTGCAACACCAGGGCCTGCCATCCCATTTGGGCCAACGCCAACACTGGACACCATAGTCCAGACCTAGATCAACTACTCTAGTGCCCAAAGGAGCAAAGCAGCCTGTGAGAGCAAAGGTGTGGAGACGAGAGAAAGGAGTCACTTGGTCTGCCCCCAGCCAAGTGACAGGAGAGGCTGCATTGCATTGTGTACAGTGTTACCAAAAGACAACTACAGCAACAAGGAACCAACACAGCCTTCTTTTCTTTTCTTTTTTTTTAAGACATAAAAAGGAATCCTTGGTTTGCATCTTTGCATGAAATAAGACCTTGCTTATCTTTTTCACTAGCTTAACAAGTGTATAAGATGAGACAGGACACTTAACATTTCTAGCAAAGTCATCCAACACATATACCATTTTGTAAAAAGAAACAAAACAACAAAAAAAAATTTCAGAAAGTCCACAAGTGGCCTTTGGAGCCATTTTGTTTACTCTCCTGTGAGCCGGCTAGCCGCGCCATCTCCTGTTGGGGTGGGGGGGGGGGAATTCAGTGGGTGGGTGCTTAGAGTAGGAAAAGGAGATAGGCTTCCAAGTTGCAGTGGGCCCCAGCTTGGCCCTGGCCACACTTGGCCTTAAGAATCCTCCACTCGGAAGGATACAGCTGCTACTACGGCCAGCCCATGTGATGCTCACGCTTGCCTTGCTGCCTTTCAATTGACCGCCCTGCGTGGTGGGGGGAGGGGGCCAAGGTCAAAGCCACCCTAAGTTTTAGGGAAGGAGGGACTAGCAAAATTAAACTTGAAAAAGTTTACAGTTTTGTACAAACCATACAAAATAAAACAGAAAGTTTTTTTCTAAAAAAAAAAAATACCAAAACAATGTAACCTATACGTTCATTTCTTTTTTTTTTTGGAAAAAAAAATGGGGGTATAAAAATACAAAAAAAATCATCTTATTGTTGTTTTAAGCAACTTGTATGTTATATGGCTATAAATGTATGTGAATGTTGCAAATTATTCATTGGTCAGGAGTCTTTCTTGGTGTGTTTTTGGTGGTACTTTTTTCTTGCCTAAATTTTACTCACACACACACACACACACACACACACACACACACACACACACACACACACACACAC